>NC_064640.1:296230693-296536839 GCF_023864345.2 Schistocerca serialis cubense | reverse complement strand
AGCCACCTTTCTGGTCTCAATCTGCGACAGCACAGTTTTCGATGTCGTGCGTATGCGGACGACCTCCTCCTCTTGATCCGCTCATGGTGTGAAACACACACGGTACTTGATTTGATATCAACGCACGGCACTGCAGCGGGCAGTAACATGAATGTGGCTAAATCCGCGGCGATGCCCATAGGACGCGGCCTCTCACACGACGACTTAGCACATCTCCCGTGTGTACAAAAACTACGATACCTTGGTATCGTTTTCACCTCCACCGTGCGTCGCTCCGCTGCCATCAATTTTCGACGTGCACTCCAAACTATCCGCACGACGGTGCGACAAAATCTTCTCCGACGACTCGATTCTTTACAACGTGTCCAATACCTGAATCAACATGTGGCGTCCAGAATGGTCCACATTGCACAGGTCCTCCCGCTGCCATCAACTATTGGACGCAGCCTCCAGGCTGCCTTCGGATACTTCCTTACTGCCGGTACGCTTTTTAAGGTCCGCTACGACACGCTCACCCTTCCCCCGCGAGCGGGGGTCCTCGGCCTTGTCAATGTGCGACTCCGCGCGGCGTCCTTGTACATGTCCACCATGCACAAGCAGTGGCACGGGGGCACCTCCCTTACGAGCAGCTTGCTGGAAATTCTTGTGCCCGCGACCATAACACCACCAGTACCAGTCGGACACATCAAGCACCATCTGACGCACATTTCTGATTTCATCGTCGACTTCAGTTATGCTCACACACACTTACCGACCATGCGTTCTCCTCGACCTAAAGATTTTTACACCCCACTCCTTCGTTCCATATCCAGCAACAATATCGAACTGAGACATCCGTCCACGCGCTGGCCCACGGTTTGGCGTCACATCCACCAGCCTTTTCTTCCCTCCAACGTCCGGACAACATGGTACCAAGTCGCAAATGAAAAATTCGCCACAAATCATCGTCTTCACGCCATCTGACTAAAGGACTCTCCACTTTGTTCCATTTGCCACCTCGTGGATGACGATGTCCATCAACTGACTTGTGCTGCCACGAGTGACGTCTGGAAACTTGCCCGTCAGTTCGTTGCCTGTTACCTCCGCGTTCCGCCGGACTCGATTGACCCATGGACTTTTATCCATCCTGAGAATACTTATTTCCCCGCCACCAAAAATCATGCGATTGTATGGGTCAAGGCATGGACGATCACCTACATGTATAATGATGGCGACAAATCACGCTTTGATTTCTGGCAGTACTTACAAACCGCCCACAGTGAAGTCGAACACCGACCGCGCTACCGCACCTTCGTCGCCAATTACCTACATGCGATCTTTACGTCACCCCCGCTCAGTTGGATGGTGCCACACGCCGACAGTACTCCCGCCCTCCCTACTGACATCTGAGACCCCCCGCGCTACTTTCTACATTGTAACCCACAGTGGAGTAGGCGCGTGGACACGCGCCTCCTTTCTTTTATGCACAATACCAGAAAACACTGGTTTCTCCCTCATTCCACTGTATATTGCTTCACACCTCTTAGCTTACATCAGTATTATTATTGTTTTTTTTTCCTACACCTTGTTCATAAAAAAAAATTGCTCACCTTGTACGAGTATAATATCTTGTGTTATTTTCACCTGAAGGATGGCATTTCTGTTGTATTTAAGTTTGTACCAATAAAGATCTTTTGTTCATTTACCCTGTTCCTGGTAAAAAAACATAATAAAAATAATAAAATAAAAATAAATCAAAAAGCTACTTTGAGGGAGTGATTCAGGGACGGGAGGGGGAGACATCGCGGCCAGGCCTCGGGTTCCGACCCCTGCCCGCCTTGTCTCCACCTACTCATAACTGAACACTCTTAAAAAAAAAAAAGATGGATAGAGCGTCTGCCATGTAAGCAGGAGATCCCGGGTTCGAGTCCCGGTCGGGGCACACATTTTCATCTGTCCCCGTTGACGTATGTCAAAAAAAAAAAAATAAAACGTGGTCAGCGCGACAGAATGTCAATCCCGAGGGCCCAGGTTCGATTCCTGGCTGGGTCGGAGATTTTCTCCGCTCAGGGACTGGATGTTGTTTTGGTCCTCATCATCCTCGTTTAAACCCCATCGACACGCAAGTCGCCGAAGTGGCGTCAAATCGAAAGACTTGCACCCGGCGAACGGGATGCCCGAAGGGAAGCCCTAGTCACATGACTTTTTTTGTTTTGGGGATTTTGTTCTTGTTTATGCTAGGTAGTATTTTGTTATGCGCCAAAGATTTTGGAAGGAGGGAGGGAAAATGTCGATAAATTCTTGCCTCTCAGCTGGCGTGCCAGTATGGGCAGCCAGAAAGAATACGGTAATCCTGCTGTTCCTTCGGCTCGTACGGAGGGGAATAGGGGGTGAGTTACGGAACCAACCACATAATCTGGAGTTGTGTTCTCAAGACAATCTGACGTCCTGTTCACCAGTCATTGGTGGATGCTTGGTTTAGCTCTGAATGTGTGGAAGATGAGAAATGATGTATAAGGGTTAAAAGATACCTTTGGGGAATTGCACAAAAGGGGCAAGGAAAGAGAGAATTCCAACGGAAATGGATGAGGAAGATGGCGGATTGAAGCTCTATTATAAGAAGCTGAGGGAAGGGATGAAGGAGATAATCGATCTGGTGCCTGAGGCATTAATTCTGGAGAAGGAGAGGATTGATAAACGCGTATGGAAAACTTTAGAAGACGGTGTTTGGAGAAGCATGTGACGAAGACATTCGAAATTTAAATAACACAGGTACAAGCAGCAGCAGACGTTGCGAGGAGTAAGGTGGAATGGCATACCACCCAGCTGATGAATATGGAACAAGCTGTGCTAAATAACACAGGAGTGGTGCGGAAATTGGCGAAGGATTTGATGCAGTACAATACAAAATAAACAATAATCTTAAAAGGGTTCAGAACCAACTACAGGAAATAGATGGGCAGAGACTAGTACCCGGCCTGTTACAGATTTTTATAGATAGTATCAACGATGCAATTGGAGACATTAACATTGCAGGAATCTGTTTTCTATGCCATACATGGGCAGCTAAACGATACACTATTGCCACTGCAGCACTTCTCAGCAGGACTACGAAAAGTGCAAAACGATTTTATGACTGAATTATGGGATAAGCGGAAACAATTAAGGGAAACTTAACATTATTATACCACATGTCAGTAGTTGAAGTGAGAACAGATGGAGCGCCACTGCGTCAATACGTTTTCTGGTATCAGTGTCTTATCACACACCCTTAGCCTGTGAAATAGAGATCGGTAGGAAAATGCGTACAAGTACACACTGGCAAAGTACTGTCAAGTTCAGAGAGCAGGAAAACATGCGTGCTGGTGTCCTGGGAAGAGTTGTGGGATTGCCAGCAGGAGAGTATCACGGTCTGTCCAAACAGAGTGGTCTGCACTGACACACACGCATGTGAGGTACAATTGTTCCTGGGGTAATATGAAGCAACAGAATGTCGGAGGGAAGTGTTAAACCTTTATCTGCATTTCCAAAGAATGTGCGCGCTTTTGATATATTAGTTGTACGCTACGGAGATCATAATTTTGAACTGCTATGAAGGAGGAGAGCAACAGGGTATGTCCAAAATGGAGTTAAAAGCAATGGAATCTTGGAACGGTTGTGATATAGCCGGATCAGCTTTTCGCTTATCAGCAACAGTTACGGATACAACAGTAATCGAGTTAACACATCCTTTGCTGTTTTGGTCAGAGAAGCCGTCAGAGATGCTGCCAGCCCAAAACCCAACATTTTTGAATGGTGTCCTAAACCCAGATATCCTTCGCTCAGTAGACCAATATAGCAGATTTCCTCAGAACAGATGTTACAATCCAGCAAACTGTACTGCGAAAAGCATAGGCATTTCAGCTACGAATACTATAGTGGTTCTAGTCGACATTTGTGTAATTTACGCTTACGACGAAAAACGAAAAACTACACAACACTCAGAATACCTGTGCATTAGATACCTCCTGCTTCGTTTGGCACCTCGCGCTTTCAAGCAGCGCGGTGTCAGTACGGTCGCTGCTAGGCAGCGCCGGGAAGAAAACGGAATGATTGTGAAACTCACGTCAATAAATGAGTGTTAATTGAGTGAAGTTTTATTAGCTCTCCCGCGATCTACAGGACCATTCACTCCCAATCTGTGCTCGACCTCATAATAACAACACGACCCCGGATAGGGTCGTAACACTTTGTTGATGGACTACAGTTCGTGAATGTTCTTGCAATGAATCTGACTGTCATCTGCCTTACTCACGATTAATTTTATGTGGACGCTCCATTTCAAATCGCTTCGTACGCACACTTCTGGACATTTTATGGGAGTAACTACTTCCAGTGATTGTGTTCCTTCCATTTGTTTATTTTGAGGGTCAATTGCGACTCTCTGCACCAAGTGTCGATCCTCTGAAGGTCGTCCTGCGTTTCGCTATAAATTTCTGGCGCCACGACTTCTGTGTATACAACAGAGTCATCCGACGTTATCAACTAGATGGTTTACACTGCATATATCGTGAAAGGTTCTGTGTACTGTTGGTTAGAAACACATCAGACCAATCACACAGTTGGTCCAATATTCCATATGCTCGGTTTTTGTTCACTAGGAGTCACTGCGGAACTCTTTTGAATGCTTTTCGGAAATGAAGGAACACAGCATCAACCTGGGAGCCAGTATCTAACGCTTTCTGCGTCTCGTGGACGAATAGAGCGAGCTGCGTTTCACACGATCGTTGTATTCGGAACCTATGTTAGTTCCTACACAGAAGATCTTTAGCCTCCAGAAATGTCATAATACGCGAGCATAAAACATGTTCCAAAAGTTTACAACTGCCCGATGTGAGAGATATAGGTCTATTGGTTTGTGCGTCTGTTCGACGACTCCTCCTGAAAACGGGAATGACTTGTGCTTTTTCCTAGTTATCAGGAATGATTCGCTCCTCTCGAGATGTGCGGTACACTCCTGCTCACTCCTGGTGGAAGAGGGGCAAGTTCTTTGGCACACTCTACATAGAATCATCTTGGTATCCCGTCAGGTCCAGTGACCTTCTTTCTGTTGAGCGACTATAGTTGTTTTTCTATCTCATGGCCACTTATTTCGATATCAGCAGTTTTTCGTTCGTGCGATGATACTTAAATGAGGCTCTACAGTGCGATATTCACGTGTGAAACACTTTTGGAAAAACGCATTTAATACTTTGGCCTTTTCATCTCGTCCTCCGGTTCAAGGCCATTATAGTTACAGAGTGTCTGAACAGATGACCGCGATCCGTTTACTGATTTAACATAAGGCCAAAACTACTTAGTCAGCACACAGAATTTTACTTTCGAATTATTTGGACGAATTTTGACTTCTTTTAATTCTTGTTCGTGAGGCTTTGTCTACGTTTAAGTTTGCAGTGAAGCTCTCTTTGCTTTCGTAACAGTTCTCTCACATGGCTTTCGAACCACGGTGGGTCTTTTCCATCCCTCACAGCTTTTCTCATCACACAGCTGTCTAAAGCGCATTGTACAATGCTCTCGAACTTTGACAGTTGCTAATCAACGCTGTTGGTGCTAGAGATGAAATTTACGTGTTTACCGCTCAAATAATCTGAAATTTGTTTCTTGTTGCTCTTGTTATCACAAAGTGGTGCCGGCAGGAAGGGCATCCGGCCACCAATAGTCACTAACATATTACAATGCCGACGCCTTAAGAGACACGGCACGAATCAAGGAAGAAAAAGAGGGTGAGGAAGAAGAAGAAGAAGAGATGAAATTGTACCAGATTGTGGGTGTACCTTGACTTTATTGCGATGGCAAGCTCACTCACTCTCAGCACACCAGAGGTTTGTACGAGTACTTTGCCCCTGAACTACAACGATGTACAACGAGAACTAGATGTGATGTGCTAGGTGAACAACTTCATTTCCGCATACAGCTGACATTCGAAAGGCAATAAATTAATGTGCGAAGAACAGCATCAGGTCTCTGACGAGAAGGTCATTGGGTGACAATCCACGACTCCGGCGAAAGTCAGTCATGGCATTGTGCCTGCGTGTGTGTACTCCTGTGTGCACTGCTCCAACTGCGACCGTCCATACAGTCATAAAGAAGGTGTACACCGGAGTCCAATAGGGAAAAAATCTAAAAAGTTATTCTAATACCAAGTTACACCATAATAGATATGAAGACTACCTTTTAACTTGTAAGGCTTTTATTTATAAATTCATGACCGGTTCCAAGCTAACAAATGCTCATGATCAGATGCAATTCATGATCAGATGCAGTTACTGGAAACAAACAAGAGAACTGTGCTAAAAAATAATCTTTACATATGCTTGTATGCATAAAATAGGCCAAATAAATCCTATCATTTATAAAAGTCTAACAGTGGTCAGGTTAGGTACAGTGGAAATGTGAGAAAGGAATGTCGGCCGTCCGCAGCTCGTGGTCGTGCGGGAGCGTTCTCGCTTCCCACGCCCGGGTTCTCGGGTTCGATTCCCGGCGGGGTCAGGGATTTTCTCTGCCTCGTGATGACTGGGTTTTGTGTGATGTCCTTAGGTTAGTTAGGTTTAAGTAGTTCTAAGTTCTAGGGGACTGATGACCTCAGAAGTTAAGTCCCATAGTGCTCAGAGCCATATGAGAAAGGAATACGTCGTCATAACATTATAAAACAGAGAAACCACCTAGGTGAAGAGGCGTCGTATGAAATAAGAAGCAGATCCCTTACGTACGTCGTGTGCTGCGACCCCCAGTGCCACGAGACTGTGTAGAGCGGAGGCGATCATCGCGAGTGAGTGCAGAGCACGGAGTGGCGCACACGAAGGAGGGAGCTATACTTCTGTGACGATACTATGGCCATCTGTTAGCACGACTGGAAGAGAATGGCATGAAACCAAGTCCCCAGCAGTTCACATTCAAATGGACAAATTTTAACGTAGAACAGAAAATATTATAAAGTGATGTAGACAATGCGAAAGGCACCTAGAAAACTACTGGGTGGTTATAATTAAACTTTCGATCTTTAACACGTTATAAGACGGAAGCTAATTATCGTACAAGTATCAAACTTTAATCTTCGTCGATCCATTATGGATCGTGGGACGACGGCTGGCATGAACTTCTTGATGCAATAATTTACCAACAGCTGTATGATTTGTAGAAGTTTGTTTGACTTTATGAACTTCTATGTGCTACCAGTTTCGGCATTACATTGATGTCATCTTCAGTCGCCACTCGTCATAGTCGTAAAATCGCTATACACGGAAGGAGCCATATAACTGGATCCGTGAATCAATCGTCCTGCAACAGCTCTTGGTGGCCAGGCGAAACAGACTGACTGTTGGTAAATTATTGCATCAAGAAGTATCAAACTTGGTAGCATTAATAACCAGAGTAGGGGGTGCATGATTTCCATGCGTCACAGCGCCACCACCCACTTCCAATTATGGCCACCAGGTGCCGTGATCAGTCGTCGTGATTCACATCTCACACACCTGACCACTCGCAGTGCACTTGTTGACGTGTCAACATGAGCTTGGACAAAAGAAGCAGGGCATTATTGGTGAAGCTATTATCAAAACAACAGTAATGCTGCAGCTGTACTTAGAGAAAATCACCGGCTGAAGGATTACGGAAGGCTGGTCTTACTCCATCTGTTGTGCGGAACATGATGAAGAAGTTCGCCGGCCGCAGTGGCCGAGCGGTTCTAGGCGCTCCAGTCCGGAACCGCGCGACCGCTACGGTCGCAGGCTCGAATCCAGCCTCGGGCATGGATGTGTGTGATGTCCTTAGGTTAGTTAGGTTTAAGTAGTTCTAAGTTCTAGGGGACTGATGACCTCAGATGTTGAGTTCAATAGTTCTCAGAGCCATTTGAACCATTTTTTTGAAGAAGTTCTAATCAACTGGAGAACTGGGCGTCGCTCCTGAAAGAGATAGGCGGCCCGTTGCACCACAGGTGGTTGATGAAATCGCTGTTGCTATGGCAGACAACGCTGCGAATTCCTGACCGTCAGGCAGTGAGCGTGCTGTGTCACGATAATTGAACATCCCGTGGTCCACTGTACGGAAGCTGCTTCGAACCATTCTTAAATGGTATCCGTAAAAGATCCATATCGTACAGCAGCTT
The DNA here is from genome assembly GCF_023864345.2 of Schistocerca serialis cubense. Lineage (NCBI taxonomy): Eukaryota > Metazoa > Arthropoda > Insecta > Orthoptera > Acrididae > Schistocerca > Schistocerca serialis. The sequence continues at coordinate 296,528,717 of NC_064640.1, read as the reverse complement.
GCACTACAGGATGCACAAGTACGTCTTGACTCCGCTCTCCACTTTCTCGCAAGGATTGAAGTTGACGAGGGCTGACCCTGGACCATCCTATGGACAGACGAAGCTCATTTTTCTCTGATGCTTGAGGTGAAGACACAGAATTGACTAGAATGGGGATCTTCACCTCCAGTCACTGTGCATGAAGTTCCTGTGTATGGTGAGCGTGGACCATTCTTCTTTGAACAGGTTGGCGCTCAAGGACCAAAGTGTGACTGGCCAGCATTACTGCGATATGCTTTGTCAGTATGTCATACCTGCCCTACATGAGAGAGACGCAGTGAACGCAACAGTTTTCGTGCAAGATGGGGCGCCACCGCATATCGCTAGTGAGGTTCACCTGCTTCTCCGAAACACGTTTATAAACGATCGAATCGTCAGCCGATGGTTTCCAAATGCTTGGCCGACACGATCACGTGATCTCACTCCCTGTGATTTCTAGTTGTGGGTCTACCTGAAGGATAGGGTTTACTAGGGGAACATTCGCACATGTGGTGATCTGAAGCGCAGCATATCGAAAGAGTTAGCCAGCACACCTACGGACATGCTTTGTTCTGCGGTGCAGAATGCAACTTGCGCTTTCAGACTGTTCTGGACACTGATGGGCGCCGTATTGAGCCCCTTTTGTAGCATTAATGTGTGTGAAATCATATGGGACTTAACTGCTAAGGTCATCAGTCCCTAAGCTTACACACTACTTAACCTAAATTATCCTAAGGACTAACACACACACCCATGCCTCAGGGAGGACTCGAACCTCCGCCGGGACCAGCCGCACAGTCCATGACGGCAGCGCCTCAGACCGCTCGGCTAATCCCTCGCGGCGGTAGCAGTAATGGTACCGTTATGTAATGGTATGTGTACCGTAGCAGCACATTAAAAGTGTTTCAATTGGGTTGATTCTGTATTATTTCTCTTCCTCATGTACTTGAGGTTAATGCTACCAAGTTTGGTACTCGACGGTAATTAGTTTCCGTTTTATAGCATGTTAAATAGCGAAACTTTAATTATAACCACTCAGTATAATAAGACAAATTTTAAATGATTAATGAACACATGAAAATGTGGATACAAAACGAATAGGGAATAGAAACTACTAAACAAAAAGCTAGTAGCTTAAAGAATCTGTGCAGAATAAAACCGAAATGAACGACTATGTTCGTGCCATAAGTGTTAGTCACATGCCATTAAGTGCCTATTTTAGCAAAACTCTAGTAATGTGCCATAATCGGGAACTAATTATTGCATATGTTTATCACCTACGGTAAAAACTTCACTGGTTCACATAGATTTTGTTCTGCACAGTTTTACGAATTCTGCACCTTTAATAGTATTAGTGGTTTCATTAACTTCTGATTATGGCATATTATTGTAAATCTGCTAAATATATAGCCACTAAATAGCATGTGCCTATCACTTTCGGTAAGAACTTTATTTTTCATTTCGGTTTTATTTGGATCAGGTCTCCTTAAGCTACTAGCTTAGTGGATTTTATCACCTATTCGTTTTATTCTTCATTTTAAAGTGTTCTGCAATCCCTTAAAAATTGTCTTATATTTTTCTATGCTTCTTTCGCGTAATGAATATCACTTTATAATATTTACTCTTCTAGTTGGCGTTTAAATTTGTCAGTGTGAACGTGAAAGGCTGGCTTAGTTGGTTTCATACCATTCACTTCCATTCGTTCTAACAGATGGCCATATTATCGTCGCACCAAGGTTTACCGTGCCCCATTCCGTGGTCTGCGCTCGCTTGCGGTGGTCACCTCCGCCCTACTCAGTCTCGTGTTACTCGGGGTCGCAGCACACGACGTAAGTAATCTGCGTCTTAATTTATACCACGTCTGTTCACCTAGGCTGTTTCTCTATTTCTTATAGTATGACGACATATTCTTTTCTCACTTTTTTCCATACCTATTTCGACTGCGGTTAGACTTTTATAAATTATAGTCCCCATTTGCTTTGTTTTATGCATACAAGAGTACGTAAAGATTATTTCTTAGTGCACTTCTCTTGTTGGTTTTCAGTAATTGCACCTGATGATGGGCATTTGTTAGCCCGAAACCGCTCGTTAATCTAAAAATAAAAGTCTTACAACTGAATAGGTGATTTCATGTCTATTACGACGCTAGTTTGCGAATGTTCCTCCAATAAGATTGTTTGTAGCAAGTTACGACAGCAAGTGTGCCAGATTACCATAATACAAAAACATTATTTCGGCTGCGGACCCGTTGAAACCATAGTATACCGCAGTAAAGACAGTACTAATTGTGCTGAACCGTGTGAAACTAATACCAGTGAAGACGCTCTACCGGCCCATTAGCACGGGCTGATTGAGGCGCTGCAGTGAGTAAGACATTAAGCTTACATGCAGGACGATTGCTGTTCAGATCCTTGTCTACCCATGTAGATTTAAATTTTTGTTAGCCACTTAGGGCAGACGCCGCAATGGCTACTTTGCAGAGGGCTCAACTGATTTACTTCTCTTCCTTCTCCTTCGTCCCTACCCGTCATTGAAGAGAGAAAAAAAAATGGCTCTGAGCACTATGGGACTTAACATCTGTGGTCATCAGTCCCCTAGAACTTAGAACTACTTAAACCTAACTAACCTAAGGACATCACACACATCCATGCCCGAGGCAGGATTCGAACCTGCGACCGTAGCAGTCGCGCGGTTCCGGACTGAGCGCCTAGAACCGCCAGACCACCGCGGCCGGCCATTGAAGAGACGGTAATTGCTTTTGCTTCCTTGTTCGGTACTGGACCTCCTCGTACTTGCACGTTTGCTGATACATTAATACGGAAGACAGTTAATACGGAAGCAGATCCCCGCCACCCAAAGTACAGAATACTGCCAGGAATGAGTTGTCTACGAAACAGAAAAAGTTTGGTGCAAAGAATTCAACTACTAACTGATGACCATCAAAACATCCGCCTGGGAAGATGGAAGAAGAACTGAAAAGCCCGATAGTGCTCCATAAAAGAATAGCCTACTAACAGAACTGACCTCTGTACGTGGCAGACGCCGTACAGGACGAGGTTGGAGTGCCGCACAGCAAGACCAACTTGCAGAAGTAGGGCTTCCACCCAGTCGACACGGATCTTCTCTGAGAATGCGGCAAAGTGCAGTACCTGGGCCACCTGTCGCAGTACCGTCTGCTGCAAGAATAAACGAGCAAGAAAATAATTTAAATTTAACGACAAGACCTTCTTGTTCGAAAGCATGCAGAAACGTTTTATTTTAATGGTCAAAGAAGGTAACGAAACAATAACTAAAGTGGTCTTGAATGACATACTTTGTCAGCACGCTACATTAACATTATTGCTGCATGTCACACAAAAAGATAACAAAGGATAAGATCTGCTGTCGCAAATGAGAAAGATATTATCACTCATTTCCAAGTACGAAAGAAAAAACTATCACACGATTGAAATCCGTGTTTAAACAATAACATGAAACATCAGCGTACACGGTTCCTTTCGAAACTCAGCAACACAAACCCAGGGAGCATATAGAACACTAATCAACAGAATCATTAAAAATGGCCACCAAAAGAAATACAGTATAATAAAACAAACAATAGTGACACATGGATATGCCAACACTTTTAGGACAGAAACAATAAAAGTCTAAAAACTAAATTAAACTCCGTCCGAACGTTTTTGAAGGATATCGATATTATCGATACAAAAATATCGACAATCCGACACATCAGTCGACATATTTAGTGTTTACAGGAATTTTAAAAAAATTGTCGAAGTCACAGAAATAATTAACAAACGTTCAAAAATTGACAAGTACTTTATTATAGCCAAGATTAGCCAATGAAAGACATACAATGTACCAGAAAACCACTTATTTACAAAAAAGCTAATTAATGAAACCAATAATCATCACCAACAGACATTAAGAGAATTCTTTGTTTAATGTGTTCGTCTGTAAGTCTGCTTCTCGTATCTGGAACAACCAAGTCTACGAAGGAAGCCACTATTTCGGCGAAACAGAAGAGGGTTGGCATATTCAATATTTCTGAGCAATTTCTAACCAAACAGGTGAGAAATGACGACTATCAATCCACAACTTCACAGGATAACAGTTCCCTCTTAAATATGGCTGATCAAGATATTGTTTTAGCTCGTTTGGCAGAGAATTAGGGCTTCGAATTTCTTGTGTTGTTTTCGAACAACAGTTTTTCATGCTGTGACCAAATTGGACGGCGACCAGCTGAAAGCCCAAAATTTGTTTGAAAAACTGTTTTTATTTACTTATTATTGATTTGATAATAATAAAAAAATCTGTGGAAGGTAGTTTGCACCTCCCTGAGTTTCACATAACAGGAGACAAAACATTGATTTACGTGTGATAAGAGTCTATAATCTATTTCTGACACAACGAATACAGAAACAAATGTTTCACTTTACTCTTGTTTCTTACAAAGGTGATTACACTGTAGCTGCTGGCGTTTTGCATACACCATTAAACCCCTAAAATAATAAGCAGTGGGCACAAAATTATTAGATACACACATTTACTTTATGAGATATGTTATCAGGTAGTAACACTTCGTCTCAATAGAATAAGAATGTAACGTAGGGAAATTTTTTGAGATATTACAGTTTTATTTTCTGCTCCAACATTCAGAAACTTGTTTCCACATATTGATCCGCTGATGAAGATTGTAACCTCCCCCTCACTTACCGACCTTAATGACAGTGAAAAATGAAACCGCGTGTACCTAATGGGAGTTTTGGAAAAGCAATCGTCACCGAAGTTAACCTGTCGGTAAAGAGGGAGGAAAGGGTTACATCTAAATGAAAGGAAATGTGCTAATGAAACTGGTGGAAATTAATTTTGAAAAGGGGTAAAGTTAATAAAGAAGGTAAATGTGCAGCCGTTACGTTAACAATTAACTAGCGGTAATTAGGTATTTGAGATTTGGGGGAAATCACGGTCGCCAGTCCTAAGGACAATTACTATAGTAACTGAAAAAGAAAGGTTATTACACATATAATTAGCACTAGAAGCGTGGCAACTGAAGGTTGACACGTGCAGTGTGAAAACTGAAAGTTTGTCAGAAGTAATAAATTTCGCTACACCCTGACTTAATTTAGCAAAAGAATTAATAACCGGAAAATCGAAAGTTAATTTACTGACTGAAGTGAATAGTGAGCTTTCTTTCTGAAGCACATCGAAATTCAGTAAAATACGGTTAGTCTTGGACTACCTCAACAATCATTTCAAAAGCTACTTGAATCTACGCAAGTTAGAAAGAAGAGATTTAACTTTGAACTTGAATTACATGATTCTGAACAATTAACAATAGTAAAATTTAGTACGTACCAAGCTGAGCTGCAGTCACAGGTAAGCTAAAATACGGTAACAAAGCTCGCACTCTTAATTCGTGCTTGTGTAATCTGAATATTGTAGCCAGCTATTATGCCATAATTGAACTTTGAAATTAAAGCAGTGAAATGATGTTACTTTAATGCTGGCGTCTGAATTTCAACGACACTCGGGTTCATTCCGGAAAAGGAAGGGACCCTGCTTGGCAATGCAATTGGGACAATGAGCAACAAAGGTTCATGCTAAGTTGCTGTAATTTTGCGAGGCAAATGGAACAATTTGAAAAGCTGAGGTCTGCCATACAGTTCTGAAACTTTACGTGCTTTTAGTCTTCCTTGTTGCTTGATTGAAGGTTTGAAGCCGTCGATCGAGGAGGTGGCGACAGTCACTCATTGTCGGCCGTCGCTGTTGCAGAAGCTGGATGTTGGCGCGCCTTCTTCTCGACACGGTCACCAGGCGAAACGGGCTCTTGATGTGCGCCAGCTAATGCTTCCCGTCCGCGACACCATGTCAGAAACTATCATCGCGAGTCGAGCGCAATTACATGCTGCCAAACCCCGAAAGCGCGGCAACTCGCGGGAGCGTCACACAACACCTGCTCCACTCGCTACTCCCGCCAGACTCTCACTGTTCTGCCCGCGCTTCACGCGGCAGAGTTAACACTACCACAGATCCTACACACTTTGATTCTTTACACGACCTATCGATGTAATCGTTCGATAGCAGTTTTCCCTAGGCAAGACCCAGCGTAAAAATACAAATAATATTTACGAAACCAACCAATTATACATCGACATGAGTGCATAAATATATATATACAAACAGTAAAACAATTACAATATATAAAGAGACAGAAATGTCATATCTTGAGGTAACAAAACAAGAAAAAAATAATAGTACAATAGATGGAAATAGGAGGATATGCATTTCCGGCGTTACACGTGCCCCACTTTGTCTGAGGATGTTCGTGTAACGTAAACAGACTCAGAAAATGTCCAAAAAAAAGAAACAGCGGAAATGCATATGCTCCAAACATCAACAAAATTTAGCATTCGCCTAATTAACCATAAACCAATTTTTAGACGATAATAATTGAGTGGAGACACTCCTAATCTTACTCCACTCTGTGATCTTGATCAAAATAAAACAGGTTGACAACATATTAAAATTCATAGAAAACATAGAAAATGGTTTAGCTATTCTAAAAATCTAAATTCCTAGCAGTATCAAGAAATGGAATACTATTTACAAAATTAATCAGATTACATGGTCATAGAAAACAGGTATATCAAAATACGCAAACTAATAATTAATTACATAGAATACACATATTTATGTAACCTTTTCATAATTAATATTCTCGTCATGTCCAATTAACGCTAAACAAGAAAATAACATACAGCAGATAAAATAAAACATAAATATTGACAGCAGAATCCTTTCACATCAGCTGTCCGGGAAGAAAAGCAACTCCACATTCCGTACTCGCGAGTACAAAGGATGCCGACAGCGGCACAAGAGCCAACAGCGGCACAAGAGCCGACAGCGGCTCGCCTCGCCAGTATTGTTGCGCCCGCGTGTGCGGCACGCTTGATCTCACTCGCCCTTATGACGGCGTTTCCAGAACGTCCGTTTCACTGAATTCTTTAGGAAAAACTCACTCCCGAGTAATCTCAAGGAGTCCCTTAATACTATCACAGTGGATAACTCAACACTGTCCATCATCACACGCATGTACTAGCCTGAAACTTAAAACAGCGTCTAAGTACATCGGCAATGACTAGTAAAACACATATTCATGAAATCTTACAGCTAGTTACAAAATCATATTTACATTGCTTAATCTACTGTGACTCAGCTGAAAACTTAAATTAGCAGCTTGGATTTTTCAATTGATAAATAATCACTCTCTCTTAAATCATTTAGTCAAAATTAATTACTTATTAATTACAACTTCTTTAATGTCCTCTTGGTCAGTCAAAAGCATGGCAATCTAGCAAACCTTAAATCTTACACTCTATATTTACATATTGTACAAATTACCCATTGTGTGGTATTAATCGATCCTAGGTTGGTACAATTTCAAATCTACTATATTTCGTAAGCATTTGTGTGAGGCATACCAATGACTTTATATGGTCCATTATAAACAAGCTTAAATTTAGAGTTTTCATGGTCTATCTCGCTCGATTTCTCATGAGCTTTTACAAGTACTAAGTCTCCGATTGCAAACTTAGCAAAACGCGCTTTAGCGTCATGACGACGTATGCGAGCATCGGCTTTTAGCTTCATTACTTCTCGCAAACGATCTTTTTTCACACCAATACTAATGTTAATCCGTGGAGGGAATTTGATTATCTCTTCCAATTCACTTTCTACACTTTTGTCAATGCCGAAATTCCTCATGTTATGGCAGTTCAAACTCATTCCTACGTCAATGTCATCCGGCCAGTTAACAATGTGTATAGGCTGGTATTGCCTATGCACACCGTCTCCTGCCTCGTCAAAACTAACTACTATTGTTTTATCTTGTGACGTACATGTCAAAGTTTTGCTTTCGCAGTTAATCACTGCACGGTACTTTAATAGCCAATCTAACCCGATAATTACTTCCGTAGTTAAGTCTGGCACGACGACAAACTCTTGCTCAAATCGTGCCCCACATATCTCGAAGTTGACAAAAATCTGTTTTGTGACCGGTTTACTGGCCTTCCCAGTAGCACCGATAATTTTCACTCCTGTTACTGGCATAACTACGATGCCAGGTCTGTCTTTCAGTAACTCAAATATTTTCCCAGATACAGCACTCAATTCTGCACCGGTGTCAATCAACACGTTTAGTTGTAGGTCGTGCATATTAACAGACACTACTATGTCTACACTTGTCCTCGACTGTTTCTTTATTTTCCCACAGTAAATCCTCGTCTATATCCAGGTGATTCCAGAAAAAACCATCCGGCTTTGATCCTAAATCCGATTTATCTGGCGGCTTTTTCAGCCTCTGTTTACATACAGTTTTAATTTTAACACGTTTGTCCTGAGGCTTAGTCTGTAGCTTCGCCTCCAATACCGAAACCTTTTCCTGTAACTCGTCAACTAGTGAGTGTTGCTTTGCTATCAATTCACTAATCGTCACCTTCGTTGATTCCACTTTGGTCAGATTAATCTCATCCGCCAATCTACCTGGAGGAATGTGTCCAGTAGTTTCTGCAATTACTTCCGCTAGATCTGCGCAACCCACACTGCTATCGTCTGACTGTATAATGTCAGCTCTAACCTCATACACGCTGTAATCTATGTGCTTTTCTACCAATCGTGTCCGGCTATCACTAAAATTTTCGTAATCTTTCTCCTTAATACTCTCGCAATGTTTAAACTGGAGGTTTGCGTCGGATGGGTCGGCTACTTCTACCACTATAACTTTCGGTAAAGTCTGCCGGTTAGGGCCAGAACTTTCCGTTACTACTTCAACATCTAACTCCTGCGGGACGAAACACGACGAATCTTGCTCGTGCTCCCCCTTAACATCAACTATTTCTAGTAAAGTCTGCCGATTAGGGCCAGAACTTTCTATCATTTCACAAACACTATCTTCCTGCGGGACGAGACGCGGAAAATCCTTCACGCGCTCCCCATAAACGCTTCTCCCATACAGACCCCTATAATCTCTTAGTTCGTCGTGTAAGCGACCGAACTGCCTTAACCAGACCTCATCCCTCTCTGCATCCCCTCGCTCGATGACGGACGTTTTATCCGACATCCGATCTTCTCTCAACAATTGCGAATCATTCTTAAACTCAATCTCCAGTTCCGCTGTGGGTATTACAGCTGCCACTTTATAATCGATTTCCGGAACACTACTTAAATTGTTCTCACTGACAGTGAATGTATTTTCTGCTGCCATGTATACAGCTGATTTACTACTTGTGGGCGCACTCCTTTCTCCTAACACTGGCACACTCTCCCGCCGTTGATTATTCCATACGGAATTTTCATAACGACGACACCTGGGTCTTCTCCTGTTATTGGGCCGCCAAAATTTCTCCACGCCCGGTCGGCCCCTCACCGGCGCGGCTAATGGTTTCCCTGTCTCGTCCCAGCAGATACGCTCCCCGGATACTGCTGAGGCGGCTGGTCACACCCTCTGGCGTTATTACTATTCTGTGAAGCCCGTATCACGTTAGTATGATACTGGTTTCCGTCATTCCTGTTATTATTTGCATTGTACCGACTGTTATTACGGTCCGACGGGGTCAGGGATTTTCTCTGCCTCGTGATGGCTGGGTGTTGTGTGATGTCCTTAGGTTAGTTAGGTTTAAGTAGTTGTAAGTTCTAGGGGACTGATGACCATAGCTGTTAAGTCCCATAGTGCTCAGAGCCATTTGAAGCCATTACGGTCCGAACCATTATTGTTATTGCTGCCATGGATGCGGTATGCATTATTCCCGTGGTTATCGTTGTTGTGGTTGCTGTGGTACCCATTGTTGTTACCACGGCCTCTGCCACTGTCGCGATTATTGCGCCAATTGTCCTCGTCCTCCACTCTTTCCAGGAAATCATTGATTGTCCTGTAATTGCTTCCTACGTATCGTTTTGTATCATCTGGAAGCTTCTTGTAGAGTTCCCAGACTATTTCGGATTCCGAGCGGCGGTCACGCAAATATTCCAACTTGCGGATCCAGCCCTCACAAAACTCCTTCATCGAACCGCGCGAATTCGCATCGAAAGGCCTCGATACGACAAATTCGCGCCAGACACTTTGCTGTTTTTGCTCTGACCAGTATTCAGCCAGAAACAAATTTTTAAATTCGTCAAAAGTCAGGTTCGTAATGTTGAGGTTTAAGCCCCAACGCTTGGCATCACCAGCCAACACATCAATAATCGCATTAATTTTTCTCTCATTAATCCATGATCTGGGTAAAACTCTTTCACAATTTTTAATGAAATCCGTCGGGTGTATACCGCCTTTTTTCAAGGGGTCGAACCGCTCCTCTTTCGTCAACAACTCCGAACTATGTGCACAGATTGGCACATAGCTCTGTTTTTCGTTAAGTTTCCTTTCTAATTCCGACACCCTCGTAATCACTTGGCAAGTGGTTGTCGCAAGCGTTTCCACTTCCCTCTTTTTCTCTTCGCAGGTATTAGCCTGCTTCGTCACTTTGGTATCTACTTCGGATACTAAAGCCTTTAAAGTTTCCACGTTCTTTTGATCCTCTTTTTTCACTAATTGAATTTGTTCCGTCACCTTATTCTCGATGATCGGAGCAACTGATTCTCCTACACTTTTCTCGATTCTGCTAATTTCAGAATTAAAACGAGTATTTATGCTCGCAATTTCCGCCTGAACGCCTATCATTTCCTGTTTAAGATTACCGATTTCGGTATTAAGTACAACAATATCTTCTTTGATTTTATCAACTTTTGTGTTAACAACTCCAACATTGTTGTTAACAACGTTAATAGCTTTGTTCTGATTGTCTAGCATCCGTTCAAATTTTTCAGACTGAGCTTCTTGCTTGACCGATTGACTCTTGATTTCGTTAATCAAAACGTTCAATAAATCAGTTAAATTCCCGGAAACTACCGGTTTTACTTCCGTAGCGGCTTCCTCTTTAATTGTCCCCCCGTATTCGTCATCGAGGGATTCAGATTTGATTTTCACTTCTGATTCCGAAACATTTTCTAAAGTTTGGAATTCCATTTCTGCTCTTTGTTGCGTTTCGCCGGTCGCGTCTTTCATGCTAGCCGCCTGCCCCTGAACAATGGGTACCGCGGTGCGCGTTTCCCACTGTTCGACCGATTGTTCCGTATCCAAGTCTACCAAATTTTGGCAATTGTTGCCTTCACTCATTTTAATAATTTTCAATATAACTGCCAAATCTCAACTCTAATTAGGATTCCTCACACGAATATTCCCGCTGACGTATCGACCATTTCGTAACCAGTACTTTGTTACGAGATTTGCACAATGCAAAATTCGTGTCCAGAACAACCTCAAATTTGAAGATTGTCCTGTCACCAGGTCGCCACGTGTAACCTCCCCCTCACTTACCGACCTTAATGACAGTGAAAAATGAAACCGCGTGTACCTAATGGGAGTTTTGGAAAAGCAATCGTCACCGAAGTTAACCTGTCGGTAAAGAGGGAGGAAAGGGTTACATCTAAATGAAAGGAAATGTGCTAATGAAACTGGTGGAAATTAATTTTGAAAAGGGGTAAAGTTAATAAAGAAGGTAAATGTGCAGCCGTTACGTTAACAATTAACTAGCGGTAATTAGGTATTTGAGATTTGGGGGAAATCACGGTCGCCAGTCCTAAGGACAATTACTATAGTAACTGAAAAAGAAAGGTTATTACACATATAATTAGCACTAGAAGCGTGGCAACTGAAGGTTGACACGTGCAGTGTGAAAACTGAAAGTTTGTCAGAAGTAATAAATTTCGCTACACCCTGACTTAATTTAGCAAAAGAATTAATAACCGGAAAATCGAAAGTTAATTTACTGACTGAAGTGAATAGTGAGCTTTCTTTCTGAAACACATCGAAATTCAGTAAAATACGGTTAGTCTTGGACTACCTCAACAATCATTTCAAAAGCTACTTGAATCTACGCAAGTTAGAAAGAAGAGATTTAACTTTGAACTTGAATTACATGATTCTGAACAATTAACAATAGTAAAATTTAGTACGTACCAAGCTGAGCTGCAGTCACAGGTAAGCTAAAATACGGTAACAAAGCTCGCACTCTTAATTCGTGCTTGTGTAATCTGAATATTGTAGCCAGCTATTATGCCATAATTGAACTTTGAAATTAAAGCAGTGAAATGATGTTACTTTAATGCTGGCGTCTGAATTTCAACGACACTCGGGTTCATTCCGGAAAAGGAAGGGACCCTGCTTGGCAATGCAATTGGGACAATGAGCAACAAAGGTTCATGCTAAGTTGCTGTAATTTTGCGAGGCAAATGGAACAATTTGAAAAGCTGAGGTCTGCCATACAGTTCTGAAACTTTACGTGCTTTTAGTCTTCCTTGTTGCTTGATTGAAGGTTTGAAGCCGTCGATCGAGGAGGTGGCGACAGTCACTCATTGTCGGCCGTCGCTGTTGCAGAAGCTGGATGTTGGCGCGCCTTCTTCTCGACACGGTCACCAGGCGAAACGGGCTCTTGATGTGCGCCAGCTAATGCTTCCCGTCCGCGACACCATGTCAGAAACTATCATCGCGAGTCGAGCGCAATTACATGCTGCCAAACCCCGAAAGCGCGGCAACTCGCGGGAGCGTCACACAACACCTGCTCCACTCGCTACTCCCGCCAGACTCTCACTGTTCTGCCCGCGCTTCACGCGGCAGAGTTAACACTACCACAGATCCTACACACTTTGATTCTTTACACGACCTATCGATGTAATCGTTCGATAGCAGTTTTCCCTAGGCAAGACCCAGCGTAAAAATACAAATAATATTTACGAAACCAACCAATTATACATCGACATGAGTGCATAAATATATATATACAAACAGTAAAACAATTACAATATATAAAGAGACAGAAATGTCATATCTTGAGGTAACAAAACAAGAAAAAAATAATAGTACAATAGATGGAAATAGGAGGATATGCATTTCCGGCGTTACAAGATCCAATACTTTATGTAAATTAATTTTATTTCCACTACCAATTTCATGTATTATATTACATTCACCTTTTCTGACATGGAATGGATGGTCAATATCCTTAACGTAGGAGCAACTATTGCTGTCATGTATTGTACCGTAGATAAGTATGCATATCTTTACTGCAGAATTGATCAAAATCTATTCCTATTTAGCTAACATAGAAGGCTGTACTTATACAATAAACAATTTTATACGTATCTTTCTGTGTGTTTAAGTTGTGATTGAGTGTATGTTAAAATTTGGTTTGGTCTGATCAAGTAGATGTTGTGTTATCTGAATATGTTACGTGTATTACAGGAAATCTTCTGAACATACACTATGTGATCAAAAGTATCCAGCCACCCCCAAAAACATACGCTCTTCATATTAGCTGCATTCTGCTGCCATCTGCTGCCAGATACTCCATTACAGCAACCTCAGTAGTCATTACACATCGTGAGAGAGCAGAATGAGGCGCTCCGTGGAACTCACGGATTTCCAACGTGGTCAGGTGATTGGGTGTCACTGCTGTCATAAATTTATACGCGAGATTTCTGCACTCCTAAACATCCCTAGATCCACTGTTTCCGATGTGATATTGAAGTGGGAACGTGAAGGGTCACGTACAGCACAAAAGCGTACAAGCCGACCTCGTCTCTTGACTGCCAGATACCACCGACAGTTGAAGAGGGTCGTAATGTGTAATAGGCAGACATCTATCCAAATCATCACACGGGAATTCCAAACGGCATCAGGATCTACTTCAAGTACTATGAGAGTTAGGCGGGAGGTGAGAAAACTTGGATTTCATGGTCGAGCGGTCATAAGCCACACATCACGCCGGTAAATGCCATACAGCGCTTCGCTTGATGTAAGGAGTGTATGTATTGGACGATTGAACAGTGGCAAAACGTTGTGTGGAGTGACGAATCACGGTACACAATGTGGCCATCCGATGGCAGGGTGTGGGCACGGCAAATGCCCCGTGAACGTCATCAGCCAGCTTGTGTAGTGCTAACAGTAAAATCTGGAGGCGGTGGTGTTATGGTGCGCTCGTATTTTTCATGAAGGGGGCTTTCACCCCTTGTTGTTTTGCGTGGCACTATCAGAGCACAGGCCGACATTGATGTTTTAAACACCTTCTTGCTTTTCACTATTAAAGAGCAATTCGGGGATGGCGATTCTATCTTTCAACACGATCGAGCATAATGCACGGCCTCTGACGGAGTGGTTACACAATAACATCCCTGTAATGGACTGGCCTGCACAGAGTCCTGACCTGAATCCTACAGAACATCTTTGGGATGTTTTGGAACGCCGACTTCCAGCCAGGTCTCACCGACCGACATCGATACCTCTCCTTGGTGCAGCACTCCGCGAAGAATGAGCTGTCATTCTCCAAGAAACCTTCTGCACCTGATTGAATGTATGGCTGTCAGAGTGGAAGCTATCATTAAGGTTAGGGGCGGGCCAACACCATACTGAATTCCAGCATTACCACTGGAGGGCGCCACGCACTTGTGAGTAATTTTCAGCCAGGTGTCCGGATACTTTTGATCACATACTGTACATTATACAGTAGCAGATTTCTATTACCTGTTTTTTTGTAGATGTAGGATTTTATTGCCAACGGCCTTGCTGCAGTGGTAACAGTGGTTCCCCTCAGATCAACGAAGTTAGGTACTTTTGGGCCTGGCTAGCACTTGGATGGGTGATCGTTTGGGCTACAGGGCGCTGTTGGAAAGCAGGGTGCACTCAGCCCTTGTGAGACCACTTTAAGAGCTACGTGACTGAGAAATAGGGGCTCGGGTCACGAAAACTGACAATTGCTGGGGAGAAGTGTGCTGACCACATGCCCCTTCATATACGCACCCAGTAGCGCCTTTTGGCTGAGATAGAGATGGACAAAAAATGTTGATATATCGAAATATTGATATTCAGTAAACTACTATTAGTATACATCGTTAATTACAAGTTATTGATTTATCGATTAATCTATATTTAATACTTAATAGCGAAAGCTTTTTTTGTCAATTTTTTTTTGATTCATAGGCACTATAGTCCTCAGCAGATTTCTTGACCATTCCAACTACCATCAATTTTTGCAACTTGACAATAAGTGTCTTGCAATGAGCTTAATTTAATTTTATATTCAGTACTACAAATGAGCACCGGATTCGAACATGAATGTATCTATACTGCATATTCATGAAAGCTTGTTACTTCCTTGTGTCACTACTACTAATGGAAATGATAGGTACAAGGTGAAAATGTATATATGGTGACAGCTCTGTATGAGAATATTGGAAATTATCACTCCCTGCTCCCAACTATGAGGCAGAATGTGTACTTCTCTTACCCCCTGGATCAAGAAAAAATAGATGAGCTGTAAAAGTCACTTACACTGGGCACAAAAATCATACACATTACTGCACTGGTATTTAATTGAAGATGAACACTGTTGCCTCGAATGTTTATAGTTAGTACAATATATTTTTCTCAGAACACATGTCAGAAGTGTTTCACTCCGAAGACGCCAAGACTTCTCTATCGTCAGCCATTTCCCTCCCGCTGGCTCGTCATTTGTCAGGCACGTCTGGCCAAGAATGGCGCAACTTATTGTTGAAGATCGCACGGTGCATGCCATCTATTGACGATACGGTGAAGCTATTCAAGCAGTACCCAGGACATCCACCGAAGAATGACGCAACCTGACGCCCTCCTACCAGCTATGTCTGTAGATGTTGAGGTGCTCTGCTATGTTAGCCAGTTGTCGCGATGTGACATACTGAATATAGTTGAAATGAACATAGCGTCAGTGCAGAGAGGGACACGGTCCGCACACTGTTACAAGTGCGCCTGAGATATTGTGCAGAGAGTGTTAACGTTTTAATAACAGTGTTTGGTTTGTCTTCAAGTTGCTCTGAGTTTCCAGAACAACTATGTCAGCAGTATGGAATTTGTTTTTCAAAACAAGCCAACAACGAACCCATTTCTTGCACTTATAAAACTTGTGTCAACAAAACCAGTGTTGGCAAAAGTACTCAAAAAAGTAATTGGATTCAGTTACTGTTACTTGGAAAAATACGTACTCCATTACAGTTACAAATTACATTTTCAAAAAGTAATTGGTGTAATTACACAACTGGCCATTAAAATTGCTACACCACGAAGATGACGTGCCACAGACGCGAAATTTAACCGACAGGGAGAATATGCTGTGATACGCAAATGATTAGCTTTTCAGAGCATTCACACAAGGTTGGCGCCGGTGGCGACATCTACAACGTGCTGACATGAGGATAGTTTCCAACCGATTTCTCATACACAAACAGCAGTTGACCGGCGTTGCCCGGTGAAACGTTGTTGTGACGCCTCGTATAAGGAGGAGAAATGCGTACCATCACGTTTCCGACTTTGATAAAGGTCGGACTGCAGCCTATCGCAATTGCGGTTTATCGTATCGCGACATTGCTGCTCGCGTTGGTAGAGATCCAATGACTTTTGGCACAATATGGAATCGGTGGGTTCAGGAGGGTAATACGGAACACCGTACTGGATCCCAACGGCCTCGTATCGCTGGCAGTCGAGATGACAGGCATCTTATCCGCATGGCTGTAACGGATCGTGCAGTCACGTCTCGATCCCTGAGTCAACAGATGGAGACGTTTGCAAGACAACAACAATCTGCACGAACAGTTTGACGACGTTTGCAGCAGCATGGACTATCAGCTCGGAGACCGTGGCTGCGGTTACCCTTGACGCTGCATTACAGACAGGAGCGCCTGCGATGGTGTACTCAACGACGAACCTGGGTGCACGAATGCAAAACGTCATATTTTCGGTTGAATCCAGGTTCTGTTTACAGCACCATGATGGTCGCATCGCGGTGAACGCACACTGGAAGCGTGTATTCGTCATCGCCATACTGGCGTATCACCCGGCGTGATGGTGAGGGGTGCCATTGGTTACACGTCTCGGTCACCTCTCGTTCGCATTGACGGCACTTTGAACAGTGGACGTTACATTTCAGATGCGTTGCGACCCGTGGCTCTACCCTTCATTCGATCCCTGCGAAACCCTACATTTCAGCAGGATAATGCACGACCGCATGTTGCAGGTCCTGTACGGGTCTTTCTGGATACAGAAAATGTTCGACTGCTGACCTGGCCAGCACATTCTCCAGATCTCTCACCAATTGAAAACGTCTGGTCAATGGTGGCCGAGCAACTGGCTCGTCACAGTACGCCAGTCACTACTCTTGATGAACTGTGGTACCGTGTTGAAGCTGCATGGGCAGCTGTACCTGGTCAGTAGTTTACAATTACAAATTACAATTACTTTTCTGTTTGGTGAGTGAAAGACATAACTTAAAAAACTAATAATAAAAACGCTGCATGGGGCGAACATAAAATACAATAAAAGAATACATTGATTAACTTACAATATAAAGGAATCCAACGTTTTCTACTCCAACCCATTGATGCCCACTTCACTACCGCTGTAGCCAACACCTTCTCTTCCATCTAACGACTGGTGCATTGTTCAGCAGGCATCATTAGCTTAACCGATTCTGTTGTGCCCAAAGGAAGAGTGATGCCACTCGCCCTGCATCGTGATGATTAATGGTTTTAATGATAAAGAATGGGCATTGTGACAACCATCACTGGTAGAGGAAGATAGGGAGGATCACCATACAAGAGAAAGACACCGAACACAACAATTAATAGAACGGTATGTATTTCTTTGTTTTAAAAGGAATTAGGATGATACAAGTATGAATACAAATGTTACGAACATATTCAGTGTCCATTTACAGTTTTAGATTACCACTGACTTTGCAAAACAACTGCATTTCAAAGTTTCTGTCACTGAGTCTGGCCATCTTGGTTGAAATAACCTCTTTGCATACACTAAAGAGACGCTCCATAATAGCACTAGAGGGTATTCCAGCATCTAGGTTTAAGAATAATCGTTTTAATGAACAGTAAGAGAAGTTTTACTTCAGTTGAACTACTGGAGAGGTATGAAGCTGCCTCATACAGTTCTCAAGGGTGTGTTGCTGAAGAAACGGTGTTGAAAAACAAGGTTTCTTCATCACTTCCTTCAAAGGTTTCTTCGTTTTCCCGAGAAAATGCTTCTCCATACCCCATCCCACAGGTTGTAAGCCATTCCTCCTTTCAGAAACAAATAGCTTCTTCTTTCCCATGTACTTCCAACCGAGAAAATTTTAGTGCTGGTATCAAACCTGCTGCTGTGATTAGGTTCTTATCTAGCATGATGGGGCCAAATATTTATTGTAGACCTCTCATTAAGGCTCTTGTCAGAGATCTGCAACACAATATGGAACTGTCATTACTTTTTGGGAGTTCCAGCAGCAAACATACGATAGTTGTAAGTAAGTACCCTATGCACATATTCTTTTCAGGTTGTAAAATCGTCAGTGCCATTTCTGTAGGCTTCATGACTTGAATAAAAAATTATTAAATTGAAATTCATTAATACTGTAACGTACTAATGTTTAAATTGTGTATGTTTTACGATAAAGTGAGGTTAACTGACTGTAGAAGGTAGTCGAACCACTCTATTAAAAATGAAAAAAAAGAGGAATTTTAGTTATAAGAAAATGTAGTTATCCTAAGTTCACAAACCTTCATCACTTCAAATGATGTTTCTGTGGATAAAATAGATAGCTGTGTTATTAACCATTGAAGAGTTAATATGATTCGTAGTGTGTTTTCGAACTTTTTTATCGTTTTATCTTTAGTCGCCAAGTATAAGTAATGTTTACGATAATGGCCTTTAAAAAATATGGTTCAGCTCTTTCATTGCATATTTCATTTTCAATATTCTTTTGTTGTAAATTAAACTGTTGCAAATATATTTCGCTGATGCATATGGGGTTAAGTGAGCCACAGTTTTGTGGTTAACTAGTAAATGGTTCAGTTAAGGCCACTAAAAACATGCGTTGTACCTACTCCTATACTCACTGGCACACACCAATAGAAGCATTATCAAGCATTAGAATTTGGTATAGTGTTAATTATAGGCTTCATAATGCCAAGCATAGGACAGTCATTGAAAAGACGCAGTTAGTCACTAGATCCATGACAAGTTTCTTTATGGAAATTAGAAAGAAGCAACGCTTAAGCGATATACAGAGAAAGCCTTCATTCTAGAAAATCACAACAATTTTAGATTGTCAAATGAATATTTAAAATTGTTCACAAAATTGGAAAAACCGTAACTGACTATATTACTTCTGGACACGATATTATGACCAAAAAACTGCAAGAATTTTTGCCTATGGATTTGCTAAGGAGGATGGAAAATCTGTAACAAAGAACTTGAATAGGGAGAACATAGCTAGACTGGGGTGGTTCAGGGCATTCATTAAACTAAACAGACTTTCATAACATTTAACAGAACAGACAAGTGTATGAAACGGCCACTAACTATACAGACGCAAATATGGAAATGTTATGAAACAATAAGGTTTTACTTCAAGAAAAGTAAAAGTTTTAACAGCAAGACATGTGCCATCTGGATGAGACAGCAGCAACCACTGTACAGATGCCACTGAGAGTACTGTGTCAGTCTGGGTGCAGACCGGTTGGACAAGCCACGTTTGCTGGAAGATGTTCACCTGTGACAATGTTGGGATAATTACCCCTGTATCCACATCGCTTGTGTTTCCTAAGGTGCTCTTTAATCATCATATTCGCACAGTTTCCCACATTGTTCTGGGGGTGGAGCCACAGTGTCGCTTTGGACGAATAATAAATTGTTTTACCCAATACTGCATCAGTCAAACATGAAGTGACTGCAAACTACTCCCTAAACTCATGATTCTGGACTGTCACTGAAGCTAAACAGGTATACCAGCAGTCTCATATGCGGAAATAATGGTATTATTTTATTTACTCTGGTACCTCACACAGCACAACCTACATCTGAAAGTTTTGTTTCTTTCAAGAAATTCCAAAAAATAGAGAACTTTTTTTCTAATAGCAAGCACAGAGTTGTCAGTCACAACCTGTAATGTTGTTGGACTACTGAACTGAGCATTACCCCTTGCCATCACCAACGGAGATATATGCATCAGTTTAAGGTATGTGGCAGTGAACAACTGAACACAGATATTGTTGGACATGAAGATTAGTAGCCAGCTTATTTGACTAATTGTCTTTTGCCAAGTTGTGTACCCAAAGAATGTATGTACCATCTACGTACACTGTTGATGATTCTAACAAGATCATAACTGCAGATGTGAACATTCCTCAGCCGTTGAAGATGCCCAGGCCAATGGTAAAAGAAGTATGGCAATATCTCCAGAAGACATTCTCTCTTATCCCAAAGCCTCTCTTCTAGGAATAAAACACGTTATGAAAACTAACTCAATGGTTCTGACCTACGCTCCCAAAAAACAGTCGTAATGAGGAAGCTACACTACTGGCCATTAAAATTGCTACACCAAGAAGAAATGCAGATGATAAACGGGTATTCATTGGACAGATATATTATATTAGAACTGACATGTGATTACATTTTCACGCAATTTGGTTGCATAGATCCTGAGAAATCAGTACTCAGAACGACCACCTCAGGCCGTAATAACGGCCTTGATACGCCTGGGCATTGAGTCAAACAGAGCTTGGATGGCGTGTA
This sequence comes from Schistocerca serialis cubense, assembly GCF_023864345.2. Taxonomy (NCBI): domain Eukaryota; kingdom Metazoa; phylum Arthropoda; class Insecta; order Orthoptera; family Acrididae; genus Schistocerca; species Schistocerca serialis. Next base: position 296,508,013 of record NC_064640.1, on the reverse strand, counting down.
CAGGTACAGCTTCCCATGCTGCTTCAACACGATACCACAGTTCATCAAGAGTAGTGACTGGCGTATTGTGAAGAGCCAGTTGTTCGGACACCATTGACCAGACGTTTTCAATTGGTGAGAGATCTGGAGAATATGCTGGCCAGGGCAGCAGTCGAACATTTTCTGTATCCAGAAAGGCCCGTACAGGACCTGCAACATGCGGTCGTGCATTATCCTGCTAAAATGTAGGGTTTCCAGGGATCGAATGAACGGTAGAGCTACGGGACATAACACATCTGAAATGTAACATCAACTGTTCAAAGTGCCGTCAATGCGAACAAGAGGTGACCGAACGTGTAACCAATGGCACCCCATACCATCACGTCGGTAATACGCCAGTATGGCAATGACGAATACACGCTTCCAATGTGCGTTCACCGCGATGTCGCTAAACACATATGCGACCATCATGATGCTGTAAACAGAACCTGGATTCATCCGAAAATATGACGTTTTGCATTCGTGCACCCAGGTTCGTCGTTGAGTACACCACCGCAGGTGCTCCTGTCTGTGATGCAGTGTCAAGGGTAACCGCAGCCATGGTCTCCGAGCTGATAGTCCGTGCTGCTGCAAACATCGTCGAACTGTTCGTGAAGATGGTTGTTGTCTTGCAAACGTCTCCATCTGTTGACTCAGGGAGCGAGACGTGGCTGCACGATCCGTTACAGCCATGCGGATAAGATGCCTGTCATCTCGACTGCTAGTGATACGAGGCCGGTGGGATCCAGCATGGCGTTCCGTATTACCCTCCTGAACCCACCGATTCCATATTCTGCTAAAAGTCATTGCATCTCGACCAACGCGAGCAGCAATGTCGCGATACGATAAACTGCAATCGCGATAGGCTACAATCCGAACTTTATCAAAGTCAGAAACGTGATAGTACACATTTCTCTCCTCCTGTAGGAAAATAGTCTGAAAATGAAAGGAATAAAAACATAAAGAGGAAAGTATTTGACTTGGGAGAATCAGAATAGGCTTAATAATCTGATCTGTTGCCTAAGACAAGTCTTTTGCAGCAGTGAGTCTTTCTTCAAATGAAGAAAGCACGGTGTATTTTCCTGGAAATTTCGTGACTGTGACCGTCAGTGGCAAAAAATTTACCAACTTTCTGACATTACGTTGCTAAGTTTTTTTCAGATCCTGAAAGATACAGTTCAGATGTAATTTTAGTACACAGGGCGTCTTGCCTAAGAGCCATCAGGTGCATTTTCTCTTGTGTTTAGACAGATATTTGCCATCTTGTTTTTGCAATGTGTAGCTGGAGTCAAACCAAACAAATACTGTTCGTTGTACCTTTCTTTCGACGCCTCGTATCGTAGGGAAGGGTCTGTTTGTTTTTATTATTTTTAAGGCGGAAATTTACGGTGTCATTCGATAAAGCGGTCCAGAATTAGCCTAGTGCGATATTTATTTTATCGCTATGAATTAACAGTGACAGTAAAACACGAAGTATAACCAGCATTCCAGTAGCAACAGCAATGGTTGGCCCGTGCTGACTGCTAGCGCCAAGCAATAGCGCTGCTGTTCAGGTTGCCGGCACGGTAGCTCAGCGTGTTAGATCAGAGGGTTAGCTGCTCTCTGAAATAAAAAAAACCTGAGTAAATGGATCAACGACGAACTTAAACGGATGTCTTACGACGTCCGCCACGAGCATTTGCAACGAACAAAATGAAAAAAAAAATAGATAAATGCGCTCCTGGCCTCCTGGTTATTGTTCATGTTTTACTGTTCCTGTTAATTCATATCGATAAAACAAATACTGCACTAGACTAATTTCGGACCGCACTATCGTACGAACAAGTAAATGGGAAACAAACAGACGCTTTCCATCAACGCTGATGTGGTGCACTGTATTTGTTTGTGCTGATTCCAGCTACACGTTGCAAAAACGAAATTGCTAATATTTGCGGAAACAACAGAGAAAATCGGCCTGACGAATCTTGCAAGTGACACCCGTTGTATGACTTGAACAATGAAATTTTTGCGAACACGTAAAAGAAGTTTTGTACAAGAAACTGGTTAATGTGGGCTTGGTATGAAAATATGTTGTCTTTTAATTGTCTTTTGAGTGACTTCATCTGGTCACAGCTATTTATTATCCCTTTGGTGGCCGTTGTGATTCTACGATTCTCGTATAACTTATTGTTTGTATCACGTTATACTGTGTTCCTCTGGGTGCAGCGATTGGCTACTTTGTTGTGACTTTGTTACTGAATGTATAACGGGTAATGACAACGACTCAGCAACGTCCTGCAGGGGGTTAAGTTACCACTTGCAACTGTCTTACGTTTTGGTTTCTGGTTTTATTAATATTTAGATTAGCCTCTTAACACTTTTTCTAACATTCCTTACACAGCAAACAAATCAGTGATGTGATAAACATTTACTTGTCGTGAAAAAGAAAAATGCAAAAAATTAAAATGTATAAAAGGTCCTGTTAACCTAACGTTACCATATATTATAACTGTAATACATTCAGTCAGGCAGAGACATATCAACTAGGCTGGCTGAACATGAACGCAGCTGGAGGTTGCAGAATTCAGACTCTGCATTTGCTGAGCATGTACTGAGTGAGGGTCACAACTACCAGCCAGTGTCTCATGTACTTCACTTAGCCAACAAAGGCCGTAAACTCAACCTGCTGGAAGCCCTGGAAATTAACAAACATCTTGCTCACAGTCCAGATCTCATCATAAATAACCAGACACAGCTCAACACTTCCCCTCTCCTAATCTTCATATAATCATCTTTGTTGTTCATTACTTCCCACACTCTCTCTTCCTACATATTCCCATTTTCCTGTATTCATTAAGTTGTTTTGTTTTGTTGAAGTTGTCTCTGTATTCCACATAGACTGTAGTTCCAATAGTTAAGGCTTTCTGTTAACTGGTACTTGTATTACTGTCCATGTTTAACACCCCTTGTAGTTGTCTCATCAAATACTGTTCATATTTTACTTTGCTCATTTATTTAATGAAAGCTGTTACACAACCACTGCTTTGATTATAATGTTAATGTTAAAATGCAATACCACCACACTCTCAAACTGTAGGTTCCCTCAAACACCTCCATTTTCCTGCATTTATTTATTTCTGTTTATCTTATTGATATTGGTTAAGTTCCTTATGTTTTTTGTATTTACATTGATACCTGTCTCTTCTTTTAATTTGTTGTGTATCACTCTCCATGTTTCATACCTGCTGATTCAGCCTAGTCTAGCACTAATTTTATTTTATTTTATTAGTTTTGTTGATTAATAGAAACTGTTATGTAGGCAGGCTATTGCTATTTTGTGCTAAAGCTTTTCCTGTCTACTCCGTTGTTATTTATGTACATTTCAGAGTTTACTTTTTTATTGCAAAGATGTTACTTTCTGTATGTTTCTACTTCAGCCTAGATGTGTTACTTCTCTTCCAATGTTATCTGCTAACATTTAACTTCTTTGGTAATAATACTCAGTAAATGTCTGAAGATGGCCTTGTAAGCCGAAAACCGGTTAACAATAAAAGTAATATTGTAGAACAAAAGCAAACTGATGCTTTTCATTTATTATAATGTTGTTCTACCAAGAACCGACGGAAGATTCTGTTAATATGTAATACATTTAAAATTTGCCGCAGTAAATTCATTCAGAAATGCCACATCTACGGGTCGAAAGCGTGTTAGCCCCATGCTGTCCATAAAGACATCTAATGCATCTAGGCCGCCCTCTCTGCTGCAGACATCAGACATTTAACACTGTCGTATGTGCTCTTCCATTTTGTAGCAGTAGGAGTCACAAGCAACTCGCGGGTCATCGTGTGGATGGAATCGGCAATTAACGCTACTTTTTTGTTTATTCCATAAAGCTTGGCAACGTGCAAGTGTTCCTCTGGCTACTTTCTTAAAGTGAGAATCGTCGTCTGCTTTTTGGCTATCCTACAATGACTATAAATGTTAGCATGTAAAACGCAACGAGACTGTTGGCAAAAAAAAAAAAAAAAGCAATTAAATTATAAAGAAAAGAATTCCTGTTTACCTTCTCCGCTATCAGATTAACTGTATGCGCTGCATACCACTGATGTGGCGGCAAGTTATACTAGAATTCATTCACACCCTCGTCAAGAATGGATGCTACTTGAACGAGCTCCATCTCTTCTGGTTCATCAGATGCCTCAGTTCACCTTCACCACGTGTCATGCCAAATATCCTTAAAACAAATAACTGAAAAGTTGATATTTGTAAAAAAGTAACGCAGAACTGATATGTTGGAATACTCAATCGCTGGCCGGAGTGGCCGAGCGGTTCTAGGCGCTACAGTCTGGAACCGCGCGACCGCTACGGTCGCAGGTTAGAATCCTGCCTTGGGCATGGATGTGTGTGATGTGCTTAGGTTAGTTAGGTTTAAGTAGTTCTAAGTTCTAGGGGACTGATGACCTCAGAAGTTAAGTCCCATAGTGCTCAGAGCCGTTTTTGAAAACTCAATCAAAAGCTACGTTACATTAACTTACGTGAAAACCTTGACAAAACTGCTGTCATTTTCTGTTACACAGGACACCACTTTGTTATGAATATTAAAATCGAAATGTATGCTCTCAATGGCAGCAGCCAGAACATCGTATTTATGGCGCCCCACAAGCCTCCTTATAGCAAGTATAGCACATTGTCTACCTAGTGCCTCGTCATCGAGTCTGTGACCGGTAACCCCAATAAAAGTCCTAGTAAAATGTGACCAGCAATGTGCCGTGGTTGAAACTGCATCAGCTCTTGATAGCTCTTCTATGAGTTTCATTTCTTGGTTATTGTACCTTTCCTTCAGTTGTGCAGCAACAGTCTTTCTGGACATCACTGTCCTGTTTGGTGCCAAACCATTTATTAAATTTATGAAGGAATCATCTTCTAACACTGAAAAGGACTGAACAGAATAGTAGACAAAATTTAAAATCAATCTTTCGATAGTGCTTTGGCTGGTAGCGCAGTTTGTGAAGGAAAGTGTAGAATGTGTTTTCTTTGCACCTATGCTTCCGGTTTGAAGATCATGCTTTATTTTTTTCTCTCGCTGCAGGGATTGTTCCATTTCAGTTAACTTTGTTGTATGAATCCTATGCACGGGAAACAAAGATTGTGCGATTATTGGTAAAATGATTACATTTTGCCATTTGTTGTATATGCACCATTCACATAACATTGTTTCCTTAGGTTAGCGAAGTATACCGGTACTTGGAAAACTGTGGTACCACGTGGCAGTATAATGTACATATCTTTCAATTTGTAACTTAAATATTACATAATACATTTTGAAATTGTAACTGTGTACCTGTATATGCAGAGACTCGAACTCGGGACCTTTGCCTTTCGCGGGCAAGTGCTCTACCATCTGAGTCTCGGTCGGGCACACAGTTTTATTCTGCCAGCAAGTTTCATATCAGCGCACACTCCGCTGCAGAGTGAAAATCTCATTCTGGAAACATCCCCCAGGCTGTGGCTAAGCCATGTCTCCGCTATATCCTTTCTTTCAGGAGTGCTAGTTCTGCAAGGTTCGCAGGAGAGCTTCTGTAAAGTTTGGAAGGTAAGAGACGAGATACTGGCAGAAGTAAAGCTGTGAGTACCGGGCGTGAGTCGTGCTTGGGTAGCTCAGATGGTAGAGCACTTGCCCGCGAAAGGCAAAGGTCCCGAGTTCGAGTCTCGGTCGGGCACACAGTTTTAATCTGCCAGGAAGTTTCATATCAGCGCACACTCCGCTTCAGAGTGAAAATCTCATTCTGGAAACTTTAACAATGAACGAATAAAAACTGGGCCAAAGGATATAGAGTGACACATCCTTCGCCACCTACGGTATACGTGCAAAAGAGAGCAACTTATGACTGTAACAAAGTAACGATTCTAATGCTGTAACGATTACTGTTCTGTTGGAATAAGTAAATTACAAGTACAAATTACATTTTCTAAAATGTATCGATTACAAGAAAAAATACATTAAAAGTAACGGTTATGTGTAATTCAGTTACGTTTACACACTTACCGTCACTGAACACAACCAACTTAGCTACTCATCTGAAACTTAAACATCATTTTGCCTACTTGCAAATGGCGAAAAATGCAAAACCTGTGTCGTCAGTGCCAACTTCATCAACATCTGTAAACGAACAAATATTTCTGGTCAAGATGATCTCGATCGTTTCAGTGAAGGACCATGGATCATACTACTGTTAACGATGTAAGTATTATGTAATGGTCATACAGAATTAATATTAATAGGTTATTTACGCTAACAACCCAAATTTTCACAGTGAAAATTTGATTTCACTCTCTTGTGTATATTGAGGTACATTGTCATCTTCAGACGCCCACTACTAATTATTATATTTCTGAATTAGATACTACGTAAAAAAATCATTTCGTCTTTCTCTCCCTCCCAGTTCACACATGAAGATCGTAACAATAATGAGGCTTTCGAAGTGACAATAGCTATTTCCTATTATTAGTGTATTTATGAATTGTTAGGCTATGAATGAATGTTTTCTACCTGTATCTTTTTGTTTTTAGGCTACACTGTGCAGCAATAATGATTCACAAGTCACAGCCAATTCTGGGGCAGAGACCTATTTTGTACAAGACCCTGATGCAAAGAAAAGAAAGCAACCGACCCTAAGAGATTGTTTTGAGAGACATATAAATTTTGAAGCTAAATTGAGAGTGCCGTACTTTGATTTTAAATCTGGATTTGTCGAAGATATTTATCTTTTATTCACAATTAAAATTTATTTGCAATAAAAAATTGTGTGGACAAGTGAGGGTGATAAAGTTTCTATTTTATTTTATTATCGTTGGACTAAAATTATCAAATCAGAGTGGCAAATACTAAATTTTAGTGAAACCTGTGCCAAGCTTTAGAAATATTGATAGTTTTAATATTACTTATTCGTGTTTCTAATATTTCTCATTCAATACAGATTTAACATTTTCGGAACGTGGCCAAAGGCATTGTGACATTACAAAAGTCTTGATCTACATCATTTGTAAGGATAATTTGCCATTTTCATGCTTGGAAAAAGTTGGAATGAAAAATATTGCGCGTGCAGTTTGTCCCCTCTATAAAATGCCTTCCAGAAAAAAGGCCTGTAAATTACATTTTCATTATTTCCATTTACTGAGAAGCATACTATATTGTATAATAATTTCTGTAACTATTTTGTAATTAATATTTATATGTGCTTCTAAACTGTAGGTGACTCAGTTATTAGAATGTAGATATAACACTGTAAAGGTTATTCTTTAAAAAAACTTGATTGAAGCAAAATTTGTTTATTTTACAAGTGACATACTGACTGTCAACGACTCCACAAGGAATTTCTTGGTATTGGCAGTTCATTTACTTGACAATATCAGTGGCTTTTCTGTGCTTCAAAATATAAATCTATCAGAGGAAGACTGTCTCAAGTAGGTTTTGTTTAATAAACAGATATTTTCTAAATTATTATATCAAGTATATCAGAATAACTATGTTATGAATAAAAATAAGATTTATCTACATCTACATTTATACTCCGCAAGCCACCCAACGGTATGTGGTGGAGGGCAGTTTACGTGCCACTGTCATTACCTCCCTTTCCTGTCCAGTCGCGTATGGTTCGCGGGAAGGACGACTGCCGGAAAGCCTCTGGTAGGTCGAACGAGTGTTTTGTAAGCCACCTCCTTTGTTGATAGACTACATTTTCTAAGGACTCTCCCAATGAATCTCAACCTGGCAGCCGCCTTACCAACAATTAATTTTGTATGATCATTCCACTTCAAATCGTTCCGTACGCGTACTCCCAGATATTTTACAGAAGTAACTGCTACCAGTGTTTGTTCTGCTATCATATAATCATACAATAAAGGATCCCTCTTTCTATGTATTCGCAATACATTACATTTGTCTATGTTAAGGGTCAGTTGCCACTCCCTGCACCAAGTGCCTATCCGCTGCAGATCTTCCTGCATTTCGCTACAATTTTCTAATGCTGCAACTTCTCTGTATACTACAGCATCATCCGCGTAAAGCCGCATGGAACTACCGACACTATCTACTAGGTCATTTATATATATTGTGAAAAGCAATGGTCCCATAACACTCCCCTGTGGCACGCCAGAGGTTACTTTAACGTCTGTAGACGTCTCTCCATTGAGAACAACATGCTGTGTTCTGTTTGCTAAAAACTCTTCAATCAAGCCACACAGCTGGTCTGATATTCCGTAGGCTCTTACTTTGTTTATCAGGCGACAGTGCGGAACTGTATCGAACGCCTTCCGGAAGTCAAGGAAAATGGCATCTACCTGAGAGCCTGTATCTAATACTTTCTGCGTCTCATGAACAAATAAAGCGAATTGGATATCACACGATCGCTGTTTTCGGAATCCATGTTGATTCCTACAGAGTAGATTGTGGGATTCCAGAAATATGTTCTAAAATTCTACAACAGATCGATGTCAGAGATATAGATCTATAGTTTTGCGCATCTGATCGACGACCCTTCTTGAAAACTGGAACTACCTGTGCTCTTTTCCAATCATTTGGAACCTTCCGTTCCTCTAGAGACTTGCGGTACACGGCTGTTAGAAGGAGGGCAAGTTCTTTCGCGTATTCTGTGTAGAATCGAATTGGTATCCCGTCAGGTCCAGTGGACTTTCCTCTGTTGAGTGATTTCAGTTTCTTTTCTATTTCTTAGACACTTATTTCGATGTCAGCCATTTTTTCGTTCGTGCGAGGATTTAGAGAAGGAACTGCAGTGCGGTCTTCCTCTGTGAAACAGCTTTGGAAAGAGGTGTTTAGTAATTGTACTGAATACTCTTTCATCATGGGCATTATGTTTCAGACACACACACAGTACAGTACATCAAAGATCGCTAGGAGGAAATTGTAGAAGATTTTGGCTTAGACAAGAATAAAATTATGTGTATTACTACCGACGGCGGTGCAAATGTAGTGGCAGCGGCACGATTGTTTTTAGGAGACGAGAAGAGGATGCCTTGTATGGCTCAACTACTAAATTTAGTACTCGTTGTTGCACTAAAAGAGGACAGTGGCGTCTTTCACGTTCTACCACTGCTAACATCTGCCCAAGTCTCATGGAAGCAGGCAGCAGGGCACCCAGAAAGCGCCAAAGTAAAAACACAGCAACTAACAATGACAACGAAATTGCTATTTTGGCTGCTGTAGCACACAATTCTGAGGCGAGTGTACGACAGATTCACTAGGTTCTAGAATAAGCAGTAGCAGAGCGTGGAGAATTTTGCATAGGCATACGTGTCATCTCTGTCATATCTCGCTCCACCAAGAACTGTACGAGCATGATTTTGAATCCCGCAATCAATTATGTCGTTTTACACGTCAGCGGTTGCAGGATACATTGTTTACGATTAAACCTTCGTTCACAAATCATGATCATGTGAATCTGCAGATCATGCACTACTGGCTTCGCGTTGTTGCTTATTAACGACACTGGGTTGTCAATCTTCGGTGTTGCATCGTTGTTACCCATATTGTAGGTCCCTATTTTTAACAGGGAACATTAAAACATTAACGGATGGTGATATACATCATTTCTACAAGACATCCTACCCCTTCTCATGGAGGACGTGGGATTGGAAACTCGACTGTCAATGTGGTTCCAGCATCAAGCATGACAGATGCCGCGCACGCTACGCACGTGTTTCCAGGGAAGTTGTGGATGCAATGTTTCCAGATAGGTGAACAGGACGGAGAGGTCCTGTGAGCCGCCCACGCTGCATCCCCCCCTCCCCCGCCACCCAACGGGATGTCGTTAGGCGTCTGTCTCTGCGGCACAGCGAAAGAGCGTGCGTACTATAAACCCCAACGACAACAGAGGATATACAACAACATATTACCGCTGCGTGTGTGGCAGTATCTATGGAAACACTACATAATGTACAAAGCTTATTTGTTCACCGCCTCCATAAGTGTACTGACGCAGTGCGCTCTTCGATCATCCGTTGGTAGACGCAGGTTCATCAGATGTGACGTTACCGGTTATTTGTAAGTTTTCCTCGGTTATATACCACTAATAGCTGTGTTTAGGACACCGAAACTACATCTTATCACTGAACTGTACCTCTAATTTTCATTTTTGTAGAAAAACATACATGCGCCATTTTACCATTTAAATAAATGGAACTTTGTGTTGAAAATGATGTTTGTTTACTTTTATGGACTGTGGATTCCCTCCCATTGCGTGAGTCCCTGTTATGAGGCTACAGGAGAGTGCAGTCAATTCTTGCTCTGTGCATTATAGCAGATATCGCGGCTTCGTAGTCGTCCTTTCAGAATGTATGGGGTTTAGAACAGTGAAACCAAGTTTCCCGCCACTAAATGTACCTTTAGTTTTCATTTTTGCAGAAAAAGGAACACATGACATTTTAAAAAATGTGATCTCCACGACATACACTGCGCCACAAAAAAGTGAAGCACCACAACAGGAGGAACAAAATGAAATTTCACGCATTGATTTAAGTGATTCAGCATTCAAACATTTTGATCCATCTAGGATCGTCTGTGCCACCAAACTACTGTGTCATAGAATGGTACATCGTTGCGATACACTTTCACCAACCCAGGATTGATTGTTATTGCACTGTATTCCTTCAAATGCAGAAGGCGAATAAACGCACGATACTCAATTTTAGCAATGTGTTGCGGTGTGTTGTTTTCTCCAGCTCTAGGGGCGAGCGGGGGTACTGTCGCTCGAGAATTTCACTGTGCAGACATGTATCTGTAAACGAACAAAAAGTTATGACGTGATTATATTTACTGGAATTAAATTAGGAAATGACACACTAAAAAGAGTCGATGAGTTTTTTCATTTGTCAGTAAAGTAACTGACGATAGCCAAAGAACGGGGAATATAAAATGTGGACTTGCAACGGCGCGAAAACTGTTCTTGAAAAAGACATATATATTAACATCGAACATAAATTTAACGCCGGCCGGAGTGGCCGAGCGGTTCTAGGCGCTACAGTCTGGAACCGCGTGGCCGCTACGGTCGCAGGTTCAAATCCTGCTTCGGGCATGGATTTATGTGATGTCCTTAGGTTAGTTAGGTTTAAATATTTCTAAGTTCTAGGGGACTGATGACCTCAGAAGTAAAGTCCCATGGTGCTCAGAGCCATAAATTTAACTGTTAGAAAGTCTTTTGTGAAGGAATTTTGAATTCTTGTGTGGAAGGGCGAAGTGGAAGATAAACGTTCAGACGAGAAGAGAATGGAACTTTTAGAAACGTGGTGCTACAGGAGTATGGTGAATATTAAATGGGTAGTTCGTATAACTACTGAAGAGGTCCTGAATCTAACTGGGGAGAAAACGAATTTGTGGCCTAACTTGACCAAAAGAAGGGGTCGGTTGTTACGACACATCCTGAGGCCTCAAAATCGTCGGTTTGGTAATGGAAGGAAGTGTGGAGTGTAAAAATATTAGAGGGGGACCAAGGCACGACTACATTAAACGGGTTCAGATGTACGTAGTTATGCAAAGATGAAGAGGTCTGTCCAGGAGACCAGAATAAAATCAGTCTTCGGACTCAAGACCACAATAACATTTAAAGTTTTTCCTTATAGATATTTCTACATGGCTCCCAGTGAGTTTCTTAAACTTTGTAACCCACTGGAATATTAATATTTACTGAGCATGGATAGAGGTTCTGCGTATCGGTTAACATTTTGCGGATATTAATCCAGCAGAAATAAATAACACTTATTTTTCCAAGGGTATTTTCCCTTAGGCTGAATAACTGAAACCTAATCGTTTGGCATGGGATTTACATGGAATATCACACTGGATCTGCTTCTTGCTCTCATGTACAGGGTGTCTATAACTAATGTTTCAGTTTCAAAATGCTGTAGAAAGAGAACCACTCCTGAGAATGAGGTGAAATTTCGACAGTATATTATTGACGCAACGGCAACAAAAAGATTTAATAAAAATTTAACCAAGAGATGGCTCTGTAAACGTCTTAACGTAAGTGGAGTCAGCTATAAAAGACAAATGATTCACAATACGACGCCCATGGTTTGAGTTGCGCATTACACCATCTGTGCTGTTCAATGTGCATCGCTACACAAGTTAGGCAGTCAACAGTTGTGGCACCACGTAAAAACCGTACTACATTGGATGGCAAAAATCAGTTTTTAATTGTCCTGAAGCTAGAAACCGCATAAAAAGCAAACTTACTTAATTGTCCAGGGGCCAAAAACCGAATAAAAAGCAAAATGACATCGGTTTTTAATTCTCCTTGGGCCAAAAACCGCACAGGACATCGCATTTTAATTGTTTTGGGACCAAAAACCACATAAAAAGCGAAATGACATCAGTTCCTAATTGTCCTGAGACTGGCGCAAGAGATGTTCCATATGATCAGTGATCACAGTGCTCATATGACTATATGAAAAGTGATCAGTATATGGCGCTTAGAGCCCCATATACTGATCATTTTTTTTTCTTTTTTTGTTCCATAGCGTTTCCCCCAGCGTCAATAATACGCTCTTCAAATTTGACACCATTCTGAGCAGCGGTTCTCTTTTTGGCGCGTTTTGAAACTGGAACTTTAATTATGGACACTCTGTATATCAGGCATCCAGCATATTCTCAGATGTAGCGACTTGTCACCAAGCGAACAGCGGAGCCTGTGTGATGGGATCGCTGGCGTCCCTAGTCACTCAACGCCTCGTTCTTCTCAGCTGCCGCTGGACTCCATCTCGTTCTTCCGCGATTACAGCGTCCCTCTACTCCCGACATCAACTGTCATGTGACACGCAGTAAATTGTGCTGGCGCGTGATGTGGTGTTGCCATTAGCCTCCTCCAAAGCTTGCTTTGACTCTGGGGCTCACTATATCTCACGAATGTATTAATTCTTCTACGAATCATTCCTGTCGAAAGGAGAGAGAGAAGTTGGTAATTCTGTTCCCTAAAAACAGAGATATAAGACACACATTCAGTTATAACTGATAATGCGCAATACGTCCGCAATGCTATATCAGTCTTACCAGGTCTGATCGTAATACCACAAATCGACGTGACATAAGGACGGATTGACGATCGGCAGTATCTCTGAGGAAAGATAAGACATTAATTACCAGCAGAAACCGAGCTCATCAGAGACAGGGAGAGAAATCAATTCCAGTCTAGTTTGAGAAACAATCTCTGTAGCCCGCACAATGAGTTAGGGGTCCTATGAAGGCCTAAATCAGGATGGCCTGACACACATTTGATTCCTGCTCCCCCTGGACGCGTGTTCGGCGTCTTAACCAATGGACCTGTTTACTCGGTCACTGTACTTCAAGAGGGCATAGGATTCGGAGTCGGTTACCTGAATTGGAAGACACTATTGAGCTTGCCTTTACCTCAAGGAAAATTTGTGAATACAATCAATGAAATCAATTACAAATTTAATAACAACAGATCAGGACGAAACTGGGAGAATATATCATTCTTTCAAACAAAATATCTTTATGCTAAGGATATCGTCGGTTTTAGTCACCTGTTTATCGAAAATAAGTGTTGTCGCAAAAATAAAAAGTGCGAACTAAATTAACCGAGAAACGCTTTCAGTAAAAATTCACGAAGTTTCCTTCTGTCACAAATGTCGGAGGAAAATATACTCGAAACTGGATATCAGTCCGTCATGTCACAGGACCACAATTCTTCGCGACTGGTTTGAAGAACATTCTGGACAATTCGAGCAAATGATTTGATCACCAAAATCTCCCGACACGAATCCCATGGGACATTTCAGAGGCCATTTCGTGCACGAAATCTTGCACCGGAAACGCTTTTGCAATTATGAGCATGGCTCAATAATTCTGCAGGGGACTTCCAACGACTTGTTGAGCCCATGCATTGTCGAGTTGCTGCAGTACGTGAGTAGAAGTATTATTTCTGTTCGTCTCGTTGCGAATTTCTTACAGTTACCTTCCGCGCTATACTATCGCAGTTCTTTCTATGTATGGTCCAAGTTTCATCGAGCTGGGCTATTTTTCAGTGGCACATCATGCGGAAGATACTTTCATCATTAAATTTTAGACATCGGTGTATATTTTTGCCTCTTAAAACGTGTCCGGCGGTCGTTGTTATGTTTTCCACTAGGGGACGGGACATAGCAAAAAAGTTATTTGGTGTTTTTTTTATCGTTGCAATCAAAGCTGGTCAATAACTTAGTACCAGTTTCGGATAAGGGGAAGGAATGTTAGGGTTCAGCGTCCCGTAGACGAGGAGGTCGTTAGAGACGCAGCACACTCTCGGAATAGGGAGACACTAGGATGAGCTTCAAAGGAACTACCCCAGCCCTTGCCTTTAGCGATTTAGGAATTCAGCGGAAAATATAAATCTATATCTGGAAGCAGATTTGAACTGCCCTCCTCCCAAATGAGAGCAGACTACCAGATCACTGTGGCATCTCTCGCAGTCCACACCAATTCTTTTCAAATATTTAGATTAACATCCATGTATAGAACAATAGTACACAATCCAGCTAAAGGGGTCTAAATGCAGTAATTGAAGTCTGTCAATCGCATGCAGTATGTGTCTGAGAAACTCCACGTCTCATGCCATTCCGCAGTTATTAAATTACTTTTATTGAATTTATTACTTTTCTATATGTTCTTTTACATTCCCATTTCATTATTAGTTATTTATGCGACATACGCCCAACAATACAGTTCGAAAAATCTATAGATATGGTGCTAAAAGTTCCACAACGGCTAAGCAGAGAACTTTCATCTTCTTCTCGACGTCACAGTGGCTCTGACCAATCGTAAGCCAGAGCATTGACTCGATTAAGCAGAGAACTTTCACCTTCTTCTCGACGTCACAGTGGCTCTGACCAATCGTAAGCCAGAGCATTGACTCGATAGTGCCCAATCACGGTTAAAATGGACACATGGTGGAGCCTAATTACAATAAGCGCTGGACTTTAATTCCTTTGTCCTATATTAATAATTCTGTTCATGGTAAAATCACCTTTTCCTGCTGCAAAATCTGCACGTATTTTTTTGGGATATCCAATGTTCATACGGGTGCTCACTTAAAAGTGTGTTCACTATATGCCTGAAGTTCGCCTGCTTCGCTGAGTGGTAACGTGCTGGCCTCCTTTGTAGTGGGCCCGGGTTCAATTCCAAGCCGGGTTAGAGATTTTCTACGCTCGTGGACTGGGTATTGTGTTGTCCTCCTCTTCATTTCATCCTCAACACCAACACGTGAGTCGTCCAATGTGGCGTCGAGTGAAATAAGACTTGCATTCGGCGGCCGAACTTCCCCGGATGGGGCCTCCCAGCCAACAATGCCACACGATCCTTTCATTTTTTTGTGTGCCTGAAAATTATTGCTTAATTTATTATAATTTATGGGCCACTTACTACTCATCCAAAAGGTAAAAAATGTGTTTATATCGTGGTACTATCTTGAGTCACACATCAATATTCCACATATGTAGTATTTCAAAATGTTTGCCGTAGTTATTATCTATCAAATGCGAATTGCTAGCCAGTAACAAGTCCACCGGGTCCGCCAGAGCTCCTAGAACCTTTTATCTGTTCGTAATATCCTCTGAAGTGGTTCTAAGGAAACAACCCAGAATTCGGGACTGTATACAAATCGATTCCTAATACGTTTCGTTGCTGTTCTTTTCCGATTTAACCGTGCCATGTACCAGCCTTCACAGACAATAGCATAATAAGGTAAATTTCCGCGTTATAGCTTTAGATGAGCCAATCGGACTCGACCGACCGCCGTGTCATCCTTTGCTAAAAGCATTATTGGATGCAATATGGAGAGTCATGTGGTTACCACACCGCTCTCCCAGTCGTTATCGGGCTTTCTGTCCTTGGAACCGCTACTAATTGGTCGAATAGCTCCTCAGGTGGCCTCACGCGGCTGAAGACCCTCCACCGAGGGAAAAAAATTCATGGCAGTACCGGAAATCGAACCAAGATCCCCGGGATGGCCGTCAACCGCGCTGCCCACTTTGCTACAGAAGCGGACAGCATAATATTATAGAGTAACTCATTTTCTTCTGTCTTCTAGAGAATGACGGACATTATAACTTGTTAACGGAGGAGGATATTAGAGTTTAACTTCCCGTCGACAACGAGGTTATTAGCTACAGAACACAAACTCGCATTAGGGAAGGATGGGGAACGAAATCGGCCGTGCGCTTTCAAAGGAATCATCCAGGCATTTGCCTGAAGCAATTTAGGGAAATCACGGAAAACCTAAATCAGGATGGCCGGACGCGGGTTTGAACCGTCGCCCTCCCGAATGCGAGTCCAGTTTGCTAACTACTACGACACCTCGCTCGGTCAGTTTGTTAACGGGCTAGAAAATATGTATCGTTATTACTGTTACATTGTTCCCGTTCTAGCACAGCCTCATGTTTTCTCCTAATTAACTGTGTTCTCTGAACTTTTACCTTTCCTGAACCCAAACTGGGAACTACTTAATACTGTTAGTATTTTATTTTATTGATCAAAACTTTTTTCAGTATCTTACTCATTATATTTATTAGGCAGATAGGCCACAAGATATAGGGAATTTTGGAATTTTTATTTTGGTACTTTCTTCATTATGACAGTGCATTAATCGTATTGTCACACAAAGTGGTCTACTGGGAAAGAGCGACAGAGGTCGCTGTATACAATCCCAGTCGGAGCTCGAAAACATTCACTCTGCCTTTAATCTAGCCTACACTTCCCAACGACGTGGGGTGTCGCCAAGAACGACACATGGTTTGGATTCTACGTTTCCCCGGTTGAATGACTGGCGTAGATTAGGTTCAAATGGCTCTGAGCACTATGGGACTTAACATCTGTGGTCATCAGTCCCCTAGAACTTAGAACTACTTAAACCTAACTAACCTAAGGACATCACGCACATCCATGCCCGAGGCAGGATTCGAACCTGCGACCGTAGCAGCCCGCAGATTAGGAACTAGAGGTCTGAATCTGACGTTTGTGCTCGCTCGAACTGCTCGATGCATGTACTTCCGTGTAAGTCCGGCATGTGTCAATACAATCGCTTTGAATGCGGGTAGCAACTGTACTCTGTTCTGACTTCCCTGACGCCCGGTTACGGGTCTAATGCTGGAATTGCCTGACCTACACTAATTTCCCCAGCGCTGCTCAGTTACCCGCTGTAGGATCATGGAGCGTGAACGCGAGATGAAGGAGAGTGTCAAAGCGATACCTGATTAGAAAGAATATATCCTAAGTGCGAAAGACGGTGGCCGTGACAATGATTAGGAGAGATTTCCGTCAGTGATTGATAAGAATGTCGGCTACATGTACAGTGGCAAGTGGTCTGTTCTCCTGTGTTACAGATCCGTCATAACTCGTCTGAATGTCTGCAGATCACGCCAAAGTATAAGTTCTGAAGCGTTACCAGTTCCAGTAAAAGTTACGGCAATGAAGAAGGTATGTAGAAATTTGTGCCAGAGATTTTCGTCCATTGACATTATTACAGGATTAATGTACGAAGAAAAAGCAGTTCGGAAAGCTGTGATTGTGACAAGCACCTACCAAGTTTTTGCCCTCTACAGCGCCCTCTAGTATCATGGAAGTTATATACTGATGTCTTAATACAAGGAAATCAAGTTGTATGTCAGGAGCTTATAAATGTCATTTCAGAACTGGGAAATGGAACATGATGACATCTCCAACATTTTGCCTCATCCTACGACGGTATCACGAAACACTGAAAGCCAAGCCATTGAAATACGGGCGAGTATGATGCCCAACATTATCTAGGCCATAGACGTGAATGAATGTGAATGTACAGAGGATATATGGACCGCAACATACAGGAGAATGTGTTACCTATCTGTTGCTCAGGCTGAAGAGCGGCTAATAAGCTCACCCCCTTCGGGGGGAATCGAAACTCAATAAAGGGAAAAATCTGTTGCTGTCCAATTTGTTTATCAAGGTTATGCGCTGTGAAATTCGGTATTAGTGACAACTCACTTTTTTGAGAAGAAAAAATAATTGTGGAATTCATTACGAACAACATCGGAGAAACGTTATTTAACTTGTAGGAGTAACTCTAGAGGGTTTGAATTACATTTCATTTGTCATTGACCAAAGCTCTGATATGTGCAAAGCATTGCAATCCTGTCAGCATTTTGCATGCGTTACAAATGTTTTGAACACAGTCCTGAAACACATTTTCGATGAGGATGATTTGATAAATGAGGACTCAGTGATTTATTCCACGACTTATGCTACCAAAGACAGTGTCCGTTTCTTGAAGAAAGCTGGCGACTTGAATTCGATACAGAAAGGCTAGACTAGGCGGAGACAAGATGAAACAGCTTGTTTACAATGCTACAATCTGTTGTTAGGCAGTACGATAAAACCATGAAAATGCTTCCGGAGAGCGGCATCTCTGAAACACTTACTGGTTACGACATCAACCCTGCAAAAGGATTCGTGACATTTTTAGAACCATTCAATGATACAATTGAAGTGATGGAAAGTGAGAAGTTTCCAACAATTTAGTTCGTTTTGTTATGGAAGCACAAACCGGAAAGTCATTTTAATGCAGGGTCCGAGGATACAGGGGTACGTTTAATTTTTTTAAAGTTGTCTTAATACACGCTGCGTGTCCAGGACATGAAAAATGTTCTTAATTTGCAGTACGCCAGTTGGAATGTCACTGGTATTTTGGCAGTACGGTATGACTGTCGTACTATCGTCTATTAACACTAGGTCAGACAGACGCTGAAAGAGCACTGTCTCCATCTCATTAGATGAGAAAATCGAAAATCGGCCATTTCATAGAACAATAACATTTCCGTTCAAATGTGTGTGAAATCGTATGGGACTTAACTGCTAAGGTCATCAGTCCCTAAGCTTACACACTACTTAACCTAAATTATCCTAAGGACAAACACACACACCCATGCCCGAGGGAGGACTCGAACCTCCGCCGGGATCAGCCGCACAGTCCATGACTGCAGCGCCAAAGATCGCTCGGCTAATCCCACGCGGTTAACATTTCCGTGGACGCCGCTTCTGTTATTGAAAACTGACTGTTTCTCATAGAGACGAAACGTTAAATACTGTGTCAAATATGTGATGAAATATCATTTCCTAATAGGTTAGAACAAAATTATAACGCGACAATAATATCCTACTCACTTTTTGTAATATCTTTAAATATTTATTCAGGACCATTGAAACACTGTGAGCCGCACTCAACAGCCAAAAAAACTAAGTCCGTGTTTTCGGAGCGATTCGACTGTGGGCCACTCACTCAGTCTAGCGATAAAGGTGACTTGTATCAACTCGAATGGATAGTGGTGACGACAACGATCCACATGACACGTGGAAGGGTAACAGTGGACTCTCTCGCAAGCTATCTAATTTAGCGAGAAAAATGTTTTGTAGCCTCAAATGCGACTAGTGAAACAAATTTCAGTGCGGCATGGAACCTTATCTCGGGCGGACGAAGCAGACTTTTCCGAAATGAGACAGTTGATGGTAATTATGCTATCAGGGAGTAATTTGGAGATGATTTTGTTCCTGTTGGATTTCTAATATCTTAGGTGGTCAAGGTCATACCTGTAAATTTCAATCAACCAAGCAGATGGTGTTATTAAAAAACAGCAGTGTGATTTTTCGTTTCGAGACCGATCATCGTTATAATGGTCGATAGTTACATAGTTTTCCTGTGAAACTCCAAACAGTTTTCAAATATTCGTTATTGCATAAAGCAAGCTAGTTTCTCTTATGGATCACAATGATGTCGCAATTAGACACTACTGTACAGGATATACGTCCACAGCTTAAATACTAAACTGATCTGATTGTAGTTCCATCAGCTGGTGAGAGTACGTTAGAAGCAGCACCAGTCTGTAGACACACAAAGTTGCCAGTAAAACGACCGCAACATCTGGTGACAACTACCCTCCTCACTGCGCACTAAGTGTATTTTATGCAAAAAGTTGGCCAAAATTAGTGTTTGGTGTTTTCTGTACTGTGAGGCCCTAGAGAACGTATTTGTAAGATGACAATGTATTTACATTCCTTGTAACATGAAATAAAACAAAATTATGGTGTTTTTATTAGATTCTTTATTTCTTAGCTACAATACTTTGTAATATTTAGATGATGTCTCCTAGTATTCAGTTGTGAGGAGTCAATGAAGCACGATTTTTCTAAACAGTTAGATCTTTATTCGTGCAACTAACAAGTTGGAGAAGCACTAAATGTGATTTAAACATGTTCGCGTCGGTATCATGATTGTTTTCAAATTTTCGTTTGAACTGAATTTGCTGTGAACCATCACATCCCCATTTATAGATAAGTTCCAATGCCTTTATGCCATCATTTGGAAGATCATTTAAAACCTGTTCCAAATATAATATTAATCGCGCACATGGGCGAGGCTAGAAGTTGAATCTCCGCTCATGTGGCAGCTACCTCTGGATTCATTCACAGGATAGCAGTGCCTCTTGGAGAATACGGTAACAGGGATAGAACTTCTTGACAGCTGTTCGTATTATTTCGTATCGTTTCCTTGTATGTTTCTATGACTCCGATGCAATGCTTGTCTGTGACTGGTGTGTATTAATTCTGTGGCTCATAAATTATTTCACGATAACTTTGTCTAAGGTGTTTTACTGCGTTCGCTTAACTCTACGAACAGTTTTGAGGGCATACCAACTCGAGTTTTGTAACATGGAATTTTAATGGTACTTTGCAGCCACTTCTGATAATCTTTTTAAGAGGTACTTTCAAGTTTGTGTTTAAGCAAGCCATCGTTTCTTTAACTGTGACTTTATATAAGTCAGTTTATGTTTAAAGCTTTTCATTCCTTCATAATGAAAGGTAGAATCTGATAATATATAATTTTTTTACGAATTTCTGTCTTTTTACAAACTCTTTTTCGAATCATCTCTTTGTAAGATCATAGAGGCCTTTTCTTGTCATAACCTTGACTTTCGAAGGGCCTAGGATAAAAACAATATACTTTCAGAAGTAATTTCGGAGTTGACATTATTTATAGCTGTCAACTCTTTAATGTAAAAAAATCGTAAAAAATCAAATTGTGGTATTCATCGGCTATTGTTTTTAAATTTCCAGTAGAGGAATGATCTACCTATCGTACTGTGTTGTCAAATATGTAGGGGAACACCTTGAACTATAACAAAAAGTTATTACTAATAAAAGTAGCAAATAATATGAATGAAAATAATCATAAATAACGATACATACAACACCAAACACTTTAACACATTCAGAAATGCAGAGTGATTTAAAATTAGTAGAGAGGCTTCAGATCCAATGTAAGCAAGACGTAAATACAAACTAACTCTACCGCGTATCAGCGCAAAATATGTATATAGCTCATTGCCTCAGAAATGCCTCTTCTGTCAGACTATAGCAGCAAGTTATGCGTTCCGGGAATTATTCGCGTTTGAAAAGTGGACTTTTGGCCAGCCTTTAGGGCAAAATACAGCCTCGTTGGACCGCACCCTGCCCGCTTCGAACATTCGTACTCGAGAAAATCACGCCCGAGCACTGTGGGCTCGAGCGAGTATGAGAGAGCAAAATGCACAATTTGCAGACCTCTATTAGGAACACGCAAGGCACAGAACTGGTGACCAATTGGAAGACATGAACCCGGACACTGAGCCACACGAAGTTCGTGTTAGTCGTATTCTAAACATCTTGTGAAGAGGGATCTCTGGGATATACAGGGTGTAGCCAAATTCCCTTTACAGACTTTGAGGACAGTTTCCTTACGCCAAAATAAGAAAACAAGTACTTAGTAAACATGAGCTCTGAAATGAATACCTTGAGAGCTGGAGCACTTTTTCATCTTTAGTACTCTGAAACACATCTCCTCTACTGGAAGCCCTTTGCTTTTCATATGTTTCCGGGAGGCAGTATGGGTCAAGACAAGAAAAAAATGTTCAGTAAACATGGGCTCTAAAATGCATACGCAAGGAGCTATGAGCACGTGTTCGTCTGCGCCACTGTGAAACACATCTCTTCTACTGAACAAGTGCTGATACCTCTTAAGGTATGCTGAAATGAATACCTTGAGAGCTGGAGCACTTTTTCATCTTTAGTACTCTGAAACACATCTCCTCTACTGGAAGCCCTTTGCTTTTCATATGTTTCCGGGAGGCAGTATGGGTCAAGACAAGAAAAAAATGTTCAGTAAACATGGGCTCTAAAATGCATACGCAAGGAGCTATGAGCACGTGTTCGTCTGCGCCACTGTGAAACACATCTCTTCTACTGAACAAGTGCTGATACCTCTTAAGGTATGCTTTTTAGAGCCCACGTTTAACAGACATTTTTTTCTTTGTTTTAGTCCATACTACCTCCTCGCAAAATACTTAAACCAAAGAGCTTGGAGTGAGAGATGTGTTTTACAGTATCGAAGATGAACAAGTGCTCACAGCTCTTAAGGTATACATTTTGGATCCCATCTTTACACGACATTTTTGTCTTGTTTTGGTCTAAGTAAACTGTTCTTAAAGTCTATAAAGGGAATTTAAAGTCTATAATTGAATTTAATTACACCTATGGAAATGAGCCAAAGATGTACATTTAACTTCAGTGCAATAGAATGCAAAACTTAACATTATGAAATATTAATGTATTACAATAGTGTTTTAATTATAAAATAAACTAAAACATTAGCTTTATGAGTTTCTGCGATGATACTCTTCAAAGGAGTAGATGGAATTGGTAAAAAGGTTTTTATTTAGTCTAAAACTTTACCAGGTTACCTATAAGGTGTTTAATACTCTTTGGCGCATACATCATCATTAGCCAATTATCTCGCTCTTTTGTGCACTAATGATGTCTCCTAGTATTCAGTTGTGAGGAGTCAATGAAGCAGGATTTTTCTAAACAGTTAGATCTTTAGTTAGAACTAATTTCACAGCTTTTGTAGAAAAGCCAAAATATTATGACCATATGCAATATAGCAGCGACTCTGTGCACTATGGATTCAACAAGTTCAGAGTAAGTATCAGAGATTTATGGCACCAGATGCCTACGCACAGGTCACACATTTCGCTCACATCACGATCCGTTGATTTTGGACGAGGATCTGGCGTCTGATGGAGTACCCAATGTGTTGCATCGTGTTCAGATCAGGAGAATTTGGCGGCCAAGATATCAACGTCGGTTCACTACCATTCTCCTCAAACCACTGTGGCACGAATCTGGTCTTGTGACAGCGACATTTTTCCTGGTGGAAGGTGCCATCACCGTCGGGGAAGACATCAATTATGAAGGGATGAAGAAGATCCGCAATGATGTTCACATAGTCCACAGTGATCATGAGTAGAGGCTCAATGACAGTGCTGGCCAAAAACGCTGGCGTTAGCACTTTTTTGGCGTCAGTGTTCCAACTCGTGGAGTCTCCATCTGGTCTCAGGTAATCGCGCTTGCTATATTTCGTTGACATCAACATCAACATTCCCAGAATTGCCACCTCTCCCACAGTTCACAGTATTCCCTACCACTGACAACTGCACAGGAAGAATGAAGACTATCTTGCTGTTAACATGTATACTAAAATACTCCGTAGGTAGAAAAATTTATATCTATTATGGGTTCAGATCTACATCTGAATCATGAATTTTGTTCTAAAGCCAGTAATTTGATGAGTAAAAAGAAGGTATGTATTTTACTTCTTGTCTCTTGCTTAATGCTACATCTGTGTGGGTGTACAGTACCAGCTTTTCTATTCCAGATTCTTGTGGAATATCCACGAACAATTTTTAGTTAACAAATTACCGTTAACTGCTGTTATTCAATCGACTTTTGACCTCTGAAAACTGTTGTTCTGTTGCTAGGTGCACAACACCTTCTCCACCACATTTAAATACAGTGTAACCATACTCTTTTATCAGACCCAGAAGGGAATGGAGCGTTATAAACAGATATTTTGTGTGTCTCTTTAATGTGGTAAACGTTCTCTATTCTGACATCCTCAGTAGGTCGTAATGCAATGGATGGCTGCTTACGATTGCTACTGACAGTCTCTTACATTCCCTATTTATATCCAGATGTATCAATAGAAAGATACATATACTGTGACAGACTGGGGTGGGACTTAACGAAACAGTGAATACATAAGAGTTGAGGGTTGTCTGTGTGGAGGTACACATATTATAGGTAATAAGAATCGGTAATTGGTTACAAAACTGTGCTCTATATTCATATAGTCGTACTTATTTTACATGGAAATCAATTACACAAACTACCAATCATCTATTCAGACAGTTGTACTGTGGATTATCTCTTCATCAAATTCTATGTTGTTCTGCTGGATGAGTGCATATTTGTCATAAACAAATTATATTTCATATTGTGCATGGGATGTATATTCTGTACAAGACGGTCAGTTTTTAACAGAGAATTTTTTAATGACTGGAATGAGTTGATTACTGACTATTCATTGAAGAATTTCCAGACAGACCTTTAAGTTCATCTATGTTAACATCGATTCAGCAGCTATGTTACTGCAGTCAGATATTTAGTACAGAGACAAGATTAGGTAAGATAATGATACCGGACAACATGTGTATTATTTGAGGTTACTATGGCTGGCAAAAGCACCAACTTCCCAGCAGTATTCTTTGCTAGTGTTAGGAACAAGGACAAAAGCTAGTAAGGTTATTGTCTCCATGACCGTAACCATGGGAATGAAAAAAATAACTATACATACCTGCTAACAAAGAAGAGACCTGACAGTCTCGTTCGCAAAGAGTCAATGTGTTAGGCAAACTTAATGCATTACCTTTTATGAGCTACTAATCCGCTTGTATTACCATGACATCAGTCACTGATGTGTTAGCTTAGCACTCTAACGCCACAACAGATAACATAATATACCTAAATGTGCTACCGTTCAACCACACTAACGTCAAAAAGGCAGCCATAAAATTCTCTGTGATTGCCCATCATGTTTGACCCAATCTATAATAATTTATCATATGCAGAACACATTTCGGATTTTTGGGGTGTATTATATGCAAAATATAGGATCCGCTCATTAGCCTGAGACACTTACCAGGTTGGATTGATAGATGTGGGATATAGTTATCATGAGAAAATGTGATGGAAGCCTATTTTACTGTGGAGGTGGTAAACCAGTCCATTGTTTACATCTACATATATTCAGACTACCATCAAACTGAAACATTAGTTAATTCAGCATACATGTCACAGGTTCTTCGTGTTTTAAGTGGGTTGTGATGTTGGCGAGGTTGCAGCATCATCATAACAGCATACTACAAACTACTATTCTGCACTTTGCATCAGGTAGTTGCATCTGCAGTATGCATGTGACATATCTGTTTACAGAGCAGTGATGCCTAAAACTCCTATTTGAATTTGCAACCATTGTCAGTTTGCCACTACACAGACATACCGTTAAAAGATGTTCACTGTTTTACTGACTTCTAACCATGTGTAGGGTACTGCTGGAAATGCATGCTAGTCAAGTCAGCAAGTTGTGTAATCACAAATGGAACCTGTGGAATATCCTCAAGTGTTCTGTGAGTGCTTTGTGTTGGAGCTGTTTTTGAGGAGGCAATTTATCAGAGGCTTCTTTATTCGAGCAATATATTTATTTATCATAGGAGTGTCCCTATACTTATAGTTTGCGTGATTTTCATGCTGCTAAATTGGGATGAGAGAGCATTGTATCAAAACTCTTGCCAGCTATGCAGTGCACCTGACACGGATCATTAAGGCTAGTGGCAACTATATGTGCACATGGCATGACTGGCGAGTTGAGACAGGCAGGGAATGCAGTGCCTTGAGAAATGCACTTAGTATAAATCTGGGCAGCTGCATGACATCTTGTTTCTATACTGTTTCGCTAGGTATGCATTAAGATGTGGTTCCTACACATACATGGATGCAAAATGTGCGTAATTACAGTTTCCTCAAACTGCAGGACAATATTAATTTACCATGTGGGCGATTTTTTTTAGATTGTGCTCTAGGAACTAAGGTCAGACATGCAGGTTCCACACCACACTCTAACAGAACATGGGAGATGTATGAAATATAAAATGAGGCTTTCCTTACCCATCTGGAAGGCCATCGACAGTGGGTAGCTCAGCGGGCAGTTTTTGTGAGCAAATTGATCATGACATTGACTATGTGTGTTCTATGCATTTGGTGGGGATTTCATGCAACAGGGTGAATTACAGTGTAGTACATGGAACGTTTTTGCTGTAGGTATGGCTTTGCTGTGTGAGAGTGTAATAATAACACATGAATATGTACCAGAATAAAAGACAGGCAATGGTCATGCATTGTAGTGCTTATAGATGGCATGTCGAGTCTTTGGTGGGCAGTGAAAGTTCGTCACATTATGATGGAGGCACTGTCTCTAATCTTGTTTAAAGGCAGCCATGTAATTACTTCAAAGGAGATGTGTTGCTTGACGTCAGGCAGCTAACCTACTAACCTTTTACACCTGAATTTTGGCCTGTTCCGTCACTTTTTATGGCTGGTCACATTTGGCAAGGGCGACATGTCGACATGCTAATGCCATTCTCTGTGCACTTGCACTGCAGTAGTACAATATCTTCTTTGTTTGTGTAGAGTAAATATTATAGCTGTAAATCTAAACTTAACAAATCAACCATATGCTGCATGATAGCACCTCCTATACAACAGTGTCTCGACTCCCTCAATAAATAATTAAAACGATAGACAGACGGATAATCGTTAGCGCTTCGTACACTGGTTCTTTTCTCATAATACCTACGAAATTACATTGCTTGATGGTATTGCAGTGAAAAGAAATTTCATCCTGCTGTGTTAATGTAACACTTGTGTAGTGTCACATGCACTGGTGTACACATGATGGTAGTAGACAGAATGTTCGTCCTGACAATCTGGGGCCTGCAGAAGTACTTAGTTTATACCTTTACCAGTGATGAACTTGGTAGAAATTCATGTGTGTAGGAACAGCAAAAATTCAAGCGTCAAAAAGATTCTTTAGCATGCATGATCGCTAATTCGTATTCACAGTACCTGAATATCTAATGCAATTGCGTACTCAGTCTCAATGTTTGTGAAGTGCTTACAGAAAACGTCCAATATTTTGCTGCTAGATACAAAAGCCATTAATAGTATTAATATTGGCTACAATTGTTATCAGTTCAGTCACACACACACACACACACACACACACACACACATCACCTAAAGGACTAACATTTCTGTAGAATTCTCACACACTGTAATGCCAAGTATCTTATGTTAATATTTACCACCATCTTTTTGTGGCATATGCTATGAAGTCTCTCTCTCTCTCTCTCTCTCTCTCTCTCTCTCTCTCTCTCGCTCTCTCTCTCTCATACACACACACACACACACACACACACACACACACACACAGTGCGGTGTCAATACACCAGCAGGTCAGCAATCATTAAATCCACAGCATTCGAATATTTCAATGTCAATGCAAGAATAGAAATATTTACACATCTACCAATTATTTTTTTGCTGGTACATCTGCATTTTGCGCTGTTCTATCAATTTTATCAATTTCTGATTTGGTATCCTACCAAATTGAAAACCTGATAGACCATTTTCCAATTTCCAGATGTGGCACCACTCGACTAACATTTTTACACACTATACTATGATGTCATTATTTTATTTTGCTGAAGTATCTTACCATGACATATGTACAGCATTCGTGCTGTGTATGTATGGAAATGTACAGCTCATGTACAGTATATACAAGGGTGTATTTGTGGCATAATGTGGCATATGCATGGCCTAATTGCTTCATAACTGTGGTGTGATTGCAGTGTATGTAGAGTAATTGTAGTGTAATCATGGCATATTGAGTGTAAGTATGGTGTTGCATCGGAGTTAAACATAAAAAGCCTACATGTGGAAAGTACAGACATTGTAAATACTCTGGCAGAATGAGAGCTCGCATCTCAAAGCTACACTGGTTGGAGCACACATCCAGGATTCTCAATACTCACATGATGACTGTCTTGCATCTGGTTGGTACATGGCACCGATTCTGGCTTCGTGTCTTCACATATGTTGTTCGACTACAGCAACAGTGATTGAACATGTATTTTATTTATTTACATTACAAAGTTCAAATGTATGGCACTGTGTGTGTACTTGATATGTATGAGGTGAGAACATCCTATGTTACAGTTGACAGTAAGAAGACTTTACTGCTGCAAGTTCAACTGTTGTCACTTTTTAAACTGCAAGTGTGTGAGTGTATTGTTATTAATTGATATGGTTGAAAATAAAAACAGTTTTATAGGATATATTTATTTACACACTCAAACACACACACACACACACACACACACACACAGCAGACTCCCTCAGACTATTACTTCTACCTTCTTCACAGAGCGAGCCACATGGATTCACAGCAATCACATCCCGGGCAGCCATGTCTCCTACATGTTGATCAAATCCCTTCCCCTCTCCCTCTCCCCCTCCTCCCCCCCTCCCCACAGTGTATACCAATGGCAGTCTATGGTATGGTGACCGATCACATTACATCTCATATATCTTATGGGATACACGCCACCATCCATATCTCCCATACCACCTTTAAATTCAATAGACTGTTCTGGCTCTACCAGCACCAGACTGGGGGCTGTTACAATAACACGAAAACCAAGATATAATTACATTAAAGATATAGTGCATACAGGTTAAAACATTATTAGTTTACTGCAATAGTTCAGCATGCTTGTAAAATGCACATGCACTGTGAAAAAACAAATGATTTTCTAAGTTTTGCATGGAAGCAGTACAACGTTCGCTGCCGCATTGGAGTACTCGCGAAAGAATTGACAGATACTGACTGCCGGACATCTTCTGTCGGGTTGATTGTTGCTGGTGCTGGTTGATGCAGGGCAGAGTATAGAAAGCAAATGATAACCATCATGCAATCGAATTATAAAAAAAGTAGACATTGCTCAAGGGATGTGAGGCTCAACTTGCATGCCATTGGCTAGAACATCGTTGCCACTGGATCTGGGACTCCAGCACAATGGGCTGAGAGCACAATGACGTCAATACACATACACTCATACGTAATGTGATCGACCATTGGGTGAAGGGATTGGAGGGAATTCCTGGAAGTGGGGCAACGAAAAAAATTCCAGGAATGCTGACGTTGATGTTAGCGAAATGTAACAAGCACAATTTCCTAGGCACTGGATGGTGCTGACACCAGTTCCTGGAACACTGAAGCCAAAGAAGTGCTGACATCAGCATTTTTGACGAGAACAGGCAGTGACCCTCTACTATCATGGTGCCTCCGATTACTACCATAGACTTCGTGGAACTATAGTTGAATGTCCCTCAGAGAATAGTACTGCCTTCATCGACCTATTTTTAATGCGCGGTGCGTGTTTTGAGCAGCCATTCACGTGGATGACGGCCTACGCAGACATGACCATAATTCTGGTGTAACAAGAAACATAAATCAGCCACCCAGGCAACACGTTTCCATTGACCTACGATCGAAACTTGATGATCCCGTGCACATTGCAAATCATTACTGTTGGGTCAACATGCCAACAAATATTGTGAAACTTCCTGGCAGATTAAAACAGTGTGTCGCGCTGAGATTCGAACTCGTGACTTTACCTTTAGCGGGAAAGTTCTCTACCAGTTGAGCTACCCGTCTTGACAGCTGTACTTCCGTCGGTACCTCGTCCCCTACCTTCCAAACTTCACAGAAGTTTTCCTGCAAAACCTGTGGTACTAGCACTGCTGGAAGAAGGGATTTTACGGAGACATGGCTTTGCCACAGCCTGGGGAATATTTCCAGAATGAGAAACATCGTATGCTTTTAGATGTGTGTCGAACGGTGCGAATGAAATGGGGTGGCTACTGGAAACGCACTCTAGAGTTGAAGTACACGGGACGGTACGATGCTTGTGGGTAGAACGTCTAAACTGCATGCGGATTAACCTTTAAATTCTTGACCAAATGCGATATCAGGCCAACCGTAATGAAATGGTGCCAAAAACTGGACCAGGACCACACAGTCGTAGGTGATGGTGAGAGGAAAGGAAGGTCATCGACATCGACCACAGACGACAATGTCCCGGCAATCAAGTAAGTGATTCTCGGGCAAGAGATTTTTTTTTTTAACCATGAGGACGGTCTGACACAGCAGTACTCGACTGGCTCCGCGAGTAGTGAGCGGATTTCTATCGTGAAGGAATTGAACGATTTGTAGTACATTCCGATCGTTGTTTACAGAGACTTGTTGACTATGTTGGAAAATAGTGTCATCGATCTGTGTCACTTGGAAGTGTAGTGCAGCATTCAATAAAAGTTACTTGGGCTACTATAATAATGTGTAACTTACTTTTTGAAGTCCTCTCGTACGATAACCCGATGCAGAACGTTATCAACAACTTACACAGAAATCAGACTGCAGGCATTGAGAAGGGTGTGAGACAGGGTCGTAGCCTGTCCTTGATGCTCCTCAGTAAGTACATTTTGTAAGCAGTAGAGGCAACCAAGGCAACAGTTGAAAAAGGAATTCAACTTCAGAGTGAATAAATTAAAAATTGTTCCACTGACACCATAGTTCCATCCGAGACTGCAAAAGACTTGTAAAATCAGTTGAACCGTTTGGATAGTGTCTTGAAAAGAGGTTATAAGATGAATACTAAGACAAGTAAAAAAGAAAGGTAATGGAATGATTTCGAATTAAATGAGGCACTGCTGTGGGAATTAAATTAGAATATAAGTGGCCAAAAGTAGTAGATGAGTTTTACTATTTCGAAGTGTAAGTGACGAAGCAGAGTAGATATAAAATATATGTTGCTGATAACAAGAAAACCGTTCCTGAAAAAGAGAAAATTTTTGACATGGAATATAAATTTAAGTGTTAGGAAGTCTTTTCTGAAGGTATTTTCCTTGAGTGTAGCCTTTCACGAAATTGAAAGTAAGACTATAAACAATTCAGCCAGGAAGAGAACAGAATGATGCTATAGATGAATTCGAAGATCTGATGCGTACAGCTACTGAAGACGTACTGAATCGATTTGGAGATAAAAGTTATTTTACCAGTAACCTGACTAGAGAAGGGATCGGTCGATAGGACGCATGTTGAGGTATCAATGAATTGCCAAGCTGATAATGGAACGAAGTCTGAGGAGTAAAATTTATAGAGAAAGACCAAGGCTTCAGCGTGTTAAGTAGGTTCAAATGTACACAGATCGCAATAATTACGCAATAATGAAAAGGCTTGCATAGGATAAACTACAGTGGAGAGGTGTATCTAACAGTATTCGGATCGAAGATCTCATTAACAACAAAATTCGAATAGCGTGTAATACATGTTAGATGACAAAGCAGCAGGTCTTCTGATTCGAATGATCGTGATTGGAGTCATGAAGAACTTAAACTGATCACAAAGTACATAACTAGCATTAAATTATATTTTGTCGACAACTGTGTGCTGTTGACGCTACTTTGTGCGGAAGGCTCGAGAATTTAATGTCCGCTAGGGCCGATATCAGAATACTGAGAAGTAGTGATTGCGTAGTTAAGAATCTGACAAATAAAACAACAAGTTTGATAGACAAGAGAAGAAAAATAAAAGCAGAAACAGACAAAGATAAGATAGAATATGCAGAACTTTCCAAGACAATGGGAAACAGCATGAAAGATGACATCAAGAAGTATGAATAACATAAGCTAAAATCCAGTCTTGAAAATAAATCTGGTTTAAAGACAGACAAGTGTAAGTTTATGATTGGAAACAATCAGCTAATAGCGTTAGACACAGGCCAGGATCCAATTACAGATCAGAAAGGTACACTCGAATACATGGAGAATTTTTACAGTTAACTATACAGCAAAGTCAATGATGATATCCTAATCCTATACGAATCGAACGCGTTTGTTTCCTAAAGCCCAAAAGTACTCCCCTCAGAAGTTAAACATGCTATAGACGAGATGAAAAAAGGAGGCGCTCCAAGTAGTGATTACCTCTCAGTCTGTATTTTAAAGCTGATGGATGACGGATCTATAAAGCACTTAGCTAAAATATTTTCAAATTGTTTGCACAGTGGAAAATAATCAAGAGATTGGAATAAAGCCAAAATAATCCTGATACATAAGAAAGGTAGTACTAAAGATATAAAGAACTATTGCCCTACTAACCTCCTGTCCATACTGTACAGAGTTTTTACTAGAATTTTAAATCAGATTGGGCCACACACCTGATCTGGCCCAAGCTATTGAGCAAGCTGGGTTCTGTGCAAGATTTGTAATAATTCATCACATCCTCACTCTACCCGAAGTAATTAGAAGAACAAATGAGTACCATCTACCTCTTTGCCTTGCCTTCATAGGTTTTGAAAAGGCATTCGATTGTATCAGTCACCTAGATGTGTCTGAGACTCTAACAGGGCATTGAATAGAATAGGCATATATTAAAGTTTTATACAACATATACGAAATCTCCACAGTGTTAGTGAATGCAGTTTTAGAAAAGGGCATAAAAAAGGTGACTCTGTATCACCAAATCTATTTTCCGCCATCCTCTTGAAAGCAATGTCTAAATTATATTGGAAAACAAAGGAAATCCAAAGTCTGGCGATGAGATTAAATAACCTGAGCTTCGCTGATGATATTGTATTATCTGCTAGTGATATAGAAGAACTTCAAATACTGATTAGTAAACTTTCGTCAGTCTACTCTGAAGTTGGCCTAAAAGTGAACTATGATAAAACGAAGATCATGATGAATGAATGAACACTGGAGGTGGCAGTACGCAACTTCAAAGGGTCGCAGAATATGTCTATCTCGGACAACTGCTAAATGTAAAAAGAGATTTATTTATTTATTTGCTGCCATTTACAAATGATCCGCCACCTTGGTAGTGAGACAGGTTGTACTTTCACAATACGAAATTTTACATGCACAGAATGTAAAACTAATTTGTTACTTCTTACTTTTAATAAGGATTAATAATATTGCGTCTTTAATTACTTATAGAATTAAAAATAAATAAGAAACGAAAATCTTAAAATTAAAGATTTATGAATAGAATATAGGAATTTTTGAAGACAGAGAAGAGGTTATGATGTATTATAACCTTAAGAGATATTATAACTTCGGAAATTTTTTTCTGAAATAAACAAGATTCTTGCATTTAAGATGGATGAATAAAAGATAATAAACATATATGAAATGAACAAAATCGAAATATAAACCATAAAAATATTTTTAGGAAGAATAAAAACAGAAGACAGGAAATATGATAATGGAAGAACGTATCTTCACCAGTTGTGTATAACGGTGAGTGTCTTGAAATTGTCCATCTAGCCGTCGACCTCCAATCACAGCCCTTCGTCTAAATCTAACAACTACTCTAGATTTCCTTATAACTGAACCTTAACCTCTAATTATTGTCTTTATAATGTGTTGTCAGTGTGCCCTTTTTCTGCTTGAATATAGAGTTGTTGAGATTAATTTTTTTAGGCTGTTGTGTTATTTAGGGTATTTCTTCATTTTCATTTACGATCCTGTCGGAATCAGTATCATCACCTGATTCCATCTCGGAATCAGTGTTGTTTTCTACCCTGTGGATCCCTTCCTGTCTTTGCATATAGGATCGTTGTCCAGTTCCGACATACTCTCTATATGTCGCTTTGGATATATCGTCAGTGAGTGTGTTTAACGTGGTCCATTGGTCTACGTCTCTGACATTGCTTGTATAGTGTCTTGAATACTGCTGAGGTTTAAGTGTATTGTGTGTCTAATGTTGGTATATTTTCGCAGAAAAACACGAAGTGTTCTGGAGAACCTTCTTCCCCACATGTGCATGTTGATGTCTGCCTCAGACTCATGCGGTTTAAGTGCGTAGGATAAGGGCTGTGTCCTGTTAAGAACTGGATCATACCGCGGCTGGGATCGATATGTTTAAGTTTTGGTCTCTCCCTTATATCGGGAAAGACCTGGTGAAGCATACTGCACTTATCACTTGTGTCCCTCTCACCTTGCCAGGTACCTATCCTCCAATTTTTTTAATTGACGTTTCGCTTCAATTGGCACTCCAGTGATCTTTCGAACCTGGTCGTGCCTTCCCACCTTAAGCCGTACATAGCCGCTCTATATCTTATCGTAAAATCTATTGGGTAGATTCCGAGCACCACACAGAGTGATTCCAATGAGGTGGTGCTGAGAGCTCCCGATATTTTAAGTAAGTCGCTCCTTTGTCTTCGTCTGACGAAGGTCCGGTTTGTTGACAAGCTCAACCTGTGAGCCCGTGTTCTGGCGGCAGAGCTAAGTACCGATACGACGAAGGTACAATGAGTACCGATACGACGAGTTGAAATTGTTCTGAATTTAGTCTTTCCAATTTGTTTAGTATTTTTCTGCTTTGTGGAAATACGTGTGTGTCCATGGAAATTTTACTTTTCGCCTTTGTGTACCTCAAGATAGCGTGTAGTAACGGTTCGTTTAATGTTTGTGTCACCTATTTCTCTGGAGGGACCCCTTCAGAAACGTGTATGTTTTGCTATCGAGTACCTTGGGTTGTTATTGTGAAGCCACAGCGCTATTGTTTTGAGTGTTCCATTCACTATTTCTTCTAGCTGGGACCTAATGTTAGCAGAGACTACGACCAACAGGTCGTCTGCGTATGCGACAACTACATCTATCGTTATTGTTTTCTCCAGTAGTTGCAGGAGGGGTTCGATAGTGATGTCACAGAAAATGGTTCCACAGATAGACCGTTGGTGGGAGCCTTTTGCAATTGTTTGATTACTTTTCGGCCGTCCATCCGCCATTCGACCACCCAGTTCATACAGTGGTCCATTAGGCTGTCGAATAGTGATTCGGATACCTCCAGTTGTCTGAGTCTCTTGAACATTACGGACTACCATAGATTATCAAAGGCACCCGCAATGTCGATCATAATTGCCATTGCGTTATTAGTCCTGGTGTTGTTAGCAAATTGTAACGCTTGGCTGACGCCATTATCAATCGAATTTCCCTCTCTGAAGCCGAACTGGTGTTGTCTTGGGCTATGGAGAACTCTTTGCACCTCTAAACTCCTGCGCAGAGTTTTTCCTGGACCATGGCAAGTGTATTTATAAGATATATAGGCCTATAGACTTGGAATCTGATGATTCACTGTCAGCTCCGTTCTTTATTACGACTGCCTTGGATGATGCTGATGATGTTTGGTTTATGGGGTGCTCAACTGCGCGGTCATTAGCGCCCGACAAAGTCCCAATTTTTACACAGTCCAATTTCGTTTCACAGTCCAATCTACTTACTCTCACAAATGATGATGGTTATGATGAAATGATGAGGACAACACAAACACCCAGTCAGAGAAAAAACTCCAACCCGGACGAACTGCCTTGGAGACCTTCTAAAGTGTAGGTACTCGACCCATCCGTAGAGCGTCGTCTAGCACAGATGTAAAGAATCGGGTGATGTGTGGTATTATTTGTTTTAATACTTCTGAACGAATTCCGTCTGGTCCAGGAGCTTTCTGATTTGTGAGCTCTGAGATCGCTATCGCCCCTCTTCCTGCGCAAAAGTACAGGTGACTGTTACAGTGTTGTATAGTGCGTTCAGTACCTCTCGCTGTGTTGCTTGTTGGTGTGTATCGGTGTTGACGATGTCATCAGGGACGAGATTGTGCAGCAGGAATTGTGCTGTTTGTTTCCATCCCTTTGTCATCGCGCCGTCAGCCTATCTTTGCGTTCCCAGAACTAGTAGGCTCTTTATTTTTTCGGTTGCTATTTTGCATGGTTCTCTCAATATGTTTGTCTGTATTTACGTTGCCACATGTCTGTCCCAGTATTGTTGACGTGTTTTGAACAATTCGTTTTTGTGTTGGTCTTGTACGAGCCTAATATGCCTCTAGTGTTCATTGTCCACCTCTGTCTGCAATTCACAGTTGGTATAATCGTCTCGCTCTTCGGGTTTCTTGTTTTAGTCTAGTCAGTTTATTTGCCCATGGTATTTGAGTGCGTTTCGTGTTCTGTGTTTTTGGTATGGATGTATTTTGTGCTTTTGCGTTGAGATCGGTAAGCATGTGTGCCTTGAAGTCAATGCTTTCGTTGATGGTTTCAAGGTTCCCTTCTTGTAAAATTCCTCAGTCTCTCACAGTCAGCTTTATGAAATAGTAAGTGTTGGTTGTGTTGTTTTCTCTGGTTAGTCTCAAAGTGATCTCGTTATGGTTACTGACAGTAATGTGGTCTTATACTTTCCAGTCCGTTATGCATTCTCGGGCAGCGTTATTTACGAGTGTGAGGTCTATATTAGTTTTCGATACGTCATTTCCACTGTGTGTCGGTATTTCCCTTCTACGGTAACTACGTGTAGTCGCGTGTCCTGTATGACGTAGTTCATTATGCGTCCTCTGTCGTCTGTTATGTTGGAATTCCAGAGGGAGGACTTGGCGCTTATGTCCGAGCATACGAGTACCATCATACCTGGTGCATATTCGGCTATTAGCTTTGTATAATTTGCATAGGGCGCTATGGAAAGACTGTATTGGCATACAGTGAAGCAATAATCCCTATCTCTCCTTGGTATGAATGTTCAATTGTTACCAAGTGTTCATTACATAATTCGGTTATTTTGACAATATTTATACCTTTATTTAATATGGAAACTGCTACCTTTCTGTCATGACTACCGGTTATGGTTATCAAATATGTCGGAAAGCATCTCAGTTTGTCTTGGTTGGTATATGGCTCTTGTAGATACAGTATATCTGTGTGCAGGTCTTTAACTGTTTTGGGTAGTTCAGCATTAACTTGCTTACCCCTCATATCAAAAGAGACCTAAAACCAGAAATATTTCGACGTATTAAAGTAGGCCGGCAAGCTTATGGAAGATAATTCTCACTTTTGAAATCCAGGATGTCGGCTGAGCTGAAGAAAACTGTTTTACACTGACGTATACAGCCAGTAATAACTTAAGGCTATGAAAGACGGGCAGTAAATGAGTTCATTGTTAGAAAACTAAAAGTAGCCCAGAGAGGAATCGAAAGATCAATGTTGGGCTATGAAAAGGAAGACAAAAAGAAAGCAGTTGGTATCAGGCAGACGACAAAGAAAAGAGTGAGTACTTTGAAATGGAAGTGGGCTGGTCATGTCTCTCGAAGAAAATATGGCAGGTGGTTAAAACAAGTACTAGACTGGAGCCTAATTTACCAAAAAAGACAAAGGGGAAGACCACCGGACAAATGGGACGGATATTTAAAAAAGACAACCGGACTGAACTGGCAACGGGAAGCTCAGTATCGCAGAAATGGAGAACCTGCAGGTATCCTATGTTAGACGCCGACTCAAAGAGGCCACATCACCAAGTTGTCGAACTGGCTGATGATGATGATGGGCTACAATCGTGCCTGACCTTATCGACAGAGTCAGTATTAGTGATCATTATGACACCCTGACAACGACAGTTGCTGAAAATAACAAATCCATGAAGAGGACTAGGAGAGTTTTTGTACTAGAAGAAAAGTTAAGAAGGATTTAGACAGTGAGTGGACTGTATTTATTTCCAGTATGATAGACGTAGAGTAATTACGGGAGAAGTAAAAATAGACTGTGAACTGCGCTCTGGAGATTTATATACCTAGTAAGTGGATTCGTGGTGCAACCTGACCAGAATATGACATCGGTTGGTAGGACACATACTGAGACATCAAGGGATCACCAATGTAGTATTGGAGGGAGGTGTGGAGGGTAAAAACACAGAGGGAAAGCAAGAGATGAAGGCAGTTTGCAGATTCAGAAGCATGTAGGTTGCTGTAGTTTTTCGGAGATGAAGTCTTGCACAGTACAGAGTAAGAAGGAGAGCTGCATGAAACCAGTCTTCGAACTGATACCACAACACAACAGCTGGATTAAGGACGATGAACAACAATTACAAAATTCCGAAAATGCTGAGAAAGCGGAGATTGTTGCACTCTCGGTTCAAAACCGTATGTAGAAATGCTTACAGGTAAAAGTTAGTAGAAATGGTGCAGCGATAAAGAGAGTGATACCCGAAATATACAACAACACCCGCCGTCAATCGTTAGCGAAAGACTTTGGCGAGAACCCGAGAAAATTCTTGTACTACGTAAAATAACTAAGCAGGTCGAAGGCTTTTATTCAGTTGCTCTTCGACCAGCAAGGTATTGACAGTAGAAGACAGCAAAAGGAACGCTGAAATCTTCAATTTCGCGTTTAAAAAATCATTCAGGCACGAGAATCGAAGTATCGTATAGGCCATTGTTTAACCGTCACACAGACCCGGCATAATGGACCTAGAAATAGGCATCCCTGGCGTTGGAAAGCAACAGAATGGGTTGAAAATAAATAAGTCACCAGATCTGGATGGAATCTTCGGAGTTGGCCCCTTACTTAGCTTGTGTTATAAGGAAAGTCTCAGCCAGCGTAAAGTCCTCAGAGACTGGGAAAAACACGCAGGCGATTCACGTTTATAAAAACGTTAAAAGAACGTCCCGTAAAATTACAGATCAATATTCTTAACGTCGGTCTGCTGCAGAGTTCTTGAGCATATTCTAAGTTCGAATATCGTATATTTCCAAGAGATAGAAAAATTTCTGTGCACAAGCCATCAGGGATTTAGAAAGCATCGCTCCTGCGAAACCCGGCTTGCCGCCTCTCATGTGACAACCTGCGAATCACGGGAGAAGGGCAACAAGGAGGTTCCATATCCCTAGATTTCCAGAACGGATATGACTCCGTGACCAACTGCATACTATTAACGAAGGTTCGAGCATTCGAAATAGGTTTTCATATATGTGAGTGGCTCTAAGATTTCATAAGCAGTAGAACCCAGTACGTTCTCCTGTATGGTGAGTGTTCATAAGAGACAAGGGTATCGTCGGGAGTGCCCCAGGAAAGTGTGACAGGATTTCATATGTTCTCCGTATACATGAACGATCTGACGGATAGAGTGAGTAGCAATCTGCAACTATTTGCTGATGACTCTGTAATTTACTGGTAAGTTTCATCGTTGTGTAGCTGTAGAAGAATACAGGA
This sequence comes from Schistocerca serialis cubense, assembly GCF_023864345.2. Lineage (NCBI taxonomy): Eukaryota > Metazoa > Arthropoda > Insecta > Orthoptera > Acrididae > Schistocerca > Schistocerca serialis. The sequence continues at coordinate 296,468,908 of NC_064640.1, read as the reverse complement.
TGACGTGGAAAGAATTTATGTTTGGTGCGATGAATGATAGTTTTCTCTATACGTGGAAAAATCTGGATAATTCAGATGAGGAGGCAGTCGTATAATGTTTGAATTAAGTATTAGCGACGAACTGCTTGACGCAGTCATGATTTGATATCTAGGCGCAGCGTTGGAAAGCGACATGCACGGAAACGAGCTCGTGAAGTCAGTAGTAGGGAATACGAATGATCGACTTCAGTTTGTAGGGAGAATTTTAAAAACGTGGAGTTCGTCTATAAAGTATATACACTACTAGCTATTAAAATTGCTACACCAAGAAGAAAGGCAGATGATAAACGGGTATTCATTGGAAAAATATATTATACTAGAACTGACATGTGATTACATTTTCACGCAATTTGGGTGCATAGATCCTGAGAAATCAGTACCCAGAACAACCACCTCTGGCCGTAATAACGGCCTCGATACGCCTGGGCAAACAGAGCTTGGATAGCGTGTACAGGTACAGCTGCCCTTGCAGCTTCAACACGATACAACAGTTCATCAAGAGTAGTGACTGCCGTATTGTGACGAGCCAGTTGCTCGGCTACCATTGACCAGACGTTTTCAATTGGTGAGAGATCTGGAGAATATGCTGGCCAGGGCAGCAGTCGAACATTTTCTGTATCCAGAAAGGCCCGTACAGGACCTGCAACATGCGGTCGTGCATTATCCTGCTGAATGTAGGGTTTCGCAGGGTTCGAATGAAAGGTAGAGCCACGGGTCGTAACACATCTGAAATGTAACGTCCACTGTTCAAAGTGCCGTCAATGCGAACGAGAGGTGACCGAGACGTGCAACCAAAGGCACCCCTCACCATCACGCCGGGTGATACGCCAGTACGGCGATGACGAATACACGCTTCCAATGTGCGTTCACCGCGATGTCGCTAAACACGGATTCGACCATCATGATGCTGTAAACAGAACATGAATTCATCCGAAAAAAATGACGTTTTGCCATTCGCGCACCCAGGTTCGTCATTGAGTACACCATCGCAGGCGCTCCTGTCTGTGATGCAGTGTCAAGGATAACCGCAGCCATGGTCTCCGAGCTGATAGTCCATGCTGCTGCAAACGTCGTCGAACTGTTCGTGAAGATGGTTGTTGTCTTGCAAACGTCTCCATCTGTTGACTCAGGGATCGAGACGTGGCTGCACGATCCGTTACAGCCATGCGGATAAGATGCCTGTCATCTCGACTGTTAGTGATATGAGGGCGGTGTGATCCAGCATGGCGTTCCGTATTACCCTCCTGAACCCACCGATTCCATATTCTGCTAACAGTCACTGGATCTCGACCAACGCGAGCAGCAATGTCGCGATTCGATAAACCGCAATCGCGATAGGGTACAATCCGACCTTAATCAAAGTCGGAAACGTGATGGTACGCATTTCTCCTCCTTACACGAGGCATCACAACAACATTTTACCAGGCAACGCCGGTCAACTGCTGTTTATGTATGAGAAATCGGTTGGAAACTTTCCTCGTGTCAGCACGTTGTAGGTGTCGCCACCGGCGCCAGCCTTGTGTGAATGCTCTGAAAAGCTAATCATTTGCATACCACAGCATCTTCTTGCTGTCGGTTAAATTTCGCGTCTGTAGCACGTCATCTTCGTGGTGTAGCAATTTTAATGGCCTGTAGTGTACTATTGTGCAACCTGTTCTTGAGTACTGTTCGAGTGTTTGAGTTCCCCAGCAGTTCATATTGAATAAAGACATCGAAGCAATTAAGAGGGGTGCAGCTGTTACTCGTCAATTCGATCAACACTGGAATGTAACAGCTATTCTCAGTGAACTGGAATGGGAATCCCTGGAGGGAAGACGACGTTCTTTTCACAAAACAGTATTGAGAACGTGTAGAGAAGCGACAGTTGCCACTGATTGCAGATAGATTTTACTGCCATTGACTTATATTTTACTGAAGACCGTGAAGACAAGACAATTAGGGTTCGTACGGAGGCATATAGACAGTCGTTTTTCCCTCGCTCCTTCTGAATAGGACACGAAAACGAATTACTAGTAACGTTAAAAGGTACCCTTCGTCATGCAATCTATGGTTGCTTTCGGAGTATGCATGTATATGTAGATGGGCAATCCATAGTTTTCCTTTTCTCTCTCTGTCCATACAGTCAACCTGATGATTAACTGATTCGTGGCCCTTTCTCATAACTGCCTGCTTCGCAAGATTGTAGTCTCACTCTGGCACTATTTATTGGCAGCGGGGAAGTTGCTGTTGAAATTTACAGTTCTCTTACGCCGATGATCTGCTGCCGTAGTCAGGATCCGGATTATAATTTTAACTGTTAGATACTGATTATTTTTTGTTTATACGAGACGGCACATTCCGCTGTATTTTGCAACTGTTGTAAAGCAAAATTGTTGTTTGATGTTGTTTCGGTGCCATGTAATGCAATTCTTCTACAATTTATACTTACCGTACCTAAAAGTCTACTGCTTTATCTTGTTGTCTAACGTTCCTTCAACAGATCTTAAACGAACTATGTCAGTGCAGTGGACCGACGGGATTACCATGGACTCAATTTTGGATCCACGCCCATGTATCTCTCTTGTGTCCTTGTAGACTATGCTGTAGCTCGGTAATTGGCGCATTCAGAGCCTTACATGTTTTAGCCCTATGCCGATTTGTGATTCAATAATTAATATTCACAAAACCTCTCAATTTTAATGTTCCCAAATATTTTGTGTAATATGAACCAGAAGAATAAAGTTATGTTGTTCGACAAATATTGAACTATTCAACGTTCGGAAAATTTTCCGCCTAGGGCAGCCAAGCAGCGATCGGGATGTGCTTTCTTGTACGACCACGGCGATCGTTACTCCTAAAGCCACAAAAAGGAATGGAGCTTCTGAAGAAATAAAGAGAGCTATCTCCTTTTCTGTTTAGCTGAAATCGTTTCAGGTTGGTATTATAAGGCAATTCAGTTGTGTGGCACAAGAGTTGGAAGAAAAGAGGCTTTAATTGACTCAAATATGTTCTATTTCAACATAACGGCTGTGAAAAAGGCCTTTTGTCAATTTTAAATGGCAGCTGGAGAACAGTTATCGTAACTTTCAAATCTAATAAATAAAGTCGCAGTATACAGATCTAAGAATTTTCCTTGTTCATATACGTACATCTCATGGACTTCAACCATGCAGCTGATTTTACAACGCAGTTAAGGCGCATAATCTTGACACAGACGCTCAGACACTTCGTTCGCAGCATTATGCTTTGCAACACAGGCATTACACTGACATGGACTCTAGCTGGTACATCTTCATCTACATCTACATCTATACGCTGTAAAGCACAGTTAAGTGCATGGCATAGGGTACTGCGCAATGTATCAGTTATTTGGGTATCTTCTCGTTCCATTCACGTATAAAGCGCGGGAAAAATGATTTTGTGCCTTTGTGTGCACTGCAATTACTCTAATTTTGTCTTCACGATCTCTAAGAGAGTGACACATAGATGTTGTAGTATATTTCTAGATTAATCATTTCGAATTTATCTTCAGGTGTCTACCAGTTCAGTTTCTCCGGCAACTCTGCGACACTCTGCCACGGGGCAAACAAACCAGTAACCAGTCGCGCTGTCCTCTGTACACAATATCTGATCCAAAGTATCCCAACACTCACATGTAATGCGGAATTGACCATTAGAGGTCACGAGAGGCGGACCCACCAATACAAGAGGAGGCATGGACTATTGTATTGTGTGTGGAGATGCAGTACAGCAAAAAATGGTTCAAATGGCTCTGAGCACTATGGGACTTAACTTCTGAGGTCACCAGTCCCCTAGAACTTAGAACTACTTATACCTAACAAACCTAAGGACATCACATACATTCATGACCGAGGCAGGATTCGAACCTGCGACGGTAGCGGTCGCGCGGTTCCAGACTGTAGCGCCTAGTAGTACAGCAGAAGAGTCGCTCAGGAGAGCTCAGTGAGTTCGAACGTGGATTTGTCATTGCGTGTCACCTGAGTAACAAATCCATCAGAGACATTTCAAACCTTCTAAAGCCCGCATCTCGTGGTCGTGCGGTAGCGTTCTCGCTTCCCACGCCCGGGTTCCCGGGTTCGATTCCCGGCGGGGTCTGGGATTTTCTCTGCCTCGTGATGGCTGGGTGTTGTGTGCTGTCCTTAGGTTACTTAGGTTTAAGTAGTTCTAAGTTTTAGGGGACTGATGACCATAGATGTTAAGTCTCATAGTGCTCAGAGCCATTTTTGAAACCTTCTAAAGCTGCCGAAATCGAGTGTTGGTGATGTGATTGTAAAATTGCAAGGTGAAGGAACAACGAAAGCTAAACCAATGTACTGACGGACAGCGGCTGTGGAGCACTAATGAGAGTGGTTGTATAAAATTGCATGAAATTAGTGAAAGGATTTAGGCGTGAGTTCCAGAGTACTAGTAGCAGTCCAGCAAGGACAGTGACTGCATAGGGAGTAAATAAGTGTGGGATACAATGGCTACTCATAAGCTACTCATAAGCCACACATTTCTCTAGTCAATGTTAAGCAATGCTTGCCGTGCTGTAAATAGCGACGCCTTTGGACAGTGAATTACTGGGTAGGGAGACTTGGGGTGATAAACCACGCTATTCCCTGTGGCAGTCCAATGGTGTGGTTTGGGTTTGGAGAATTACTGGAGAATGGTTCCTATTATCAGGTGTAGTGCCAACAGTTAAGCACAGAGCGGGAGATGTTACTGTATAGGGATTTATTTTTCGTGGTTAGTTGTGGCTCCTTATTGCGCTGAAGAAAAGGCTAAATTCGCAAGGGTATGAATAAATTTTGTAGTATTGTGTTCTGTCTATGGTAGTGAAACATTTCGGAAACAATGACCGACTGTATCAGCATGACAATGCACACTGTCATAAGGCAGTATCTGTGAGGCAATGGATTGTGGACAATAACATTCCCGAAATGGACTGTCCGGCACAGAGTCCAATGGAACATCTCTGGGATGAGTTGTTACATCGACTTCGCTCCATACGCAGGCGTCCCGCATCACTATGTTCTCAGGTTTTCGCTCTTGAGGAAGAATAGACCGTAATTCCTCCACAGACTTTCAGACACCTCACCGAAAGTATTCCCGACCGAGTTCAAGCCGTCATAAATGCGAAGGGTGGACACACTCCATCTTAATGTACACTATTATGTGTACGGATATTGTTGAAAAGATATTGTATGTTGAATCTCCCTTGTTAGTCCTGTTTGTTACAGGTCTCATGCACTTGAGCTATTTTCGAAGAGGGGTCGTACGAGTGATTTTTAAGCAATCTCATTTGTAGACTGATGATGAGTTTCCCTAGTATTCTCTCAATGATTAGAAGTCTGCCACATGCTTTACCTACGACTGAACCTATATACATCTACATCAATACCCAGCAAGCCACCTTACGGTGTGTAGCGGAGAGAACTTCTGGTACCACTCACTGATCCCCCTTCGCTGTCCTATGCGATCGTCTCATTTTACATCCATACAAATTGTTACACCTAGTTATCTGTGTGAACTGACAGATTATAATTGTGGCTCGTTGCTACTGCACTCATAGGTTACTATGTTCTTTCGTTTTGTGAAGTGCAGAAGTTTACATATCCGAACATTTAAAGTAAGCTACCAATCTTTGTATCACTTTGTAATCTTATCAAAATCCGATTGAATATTTGTGCAGCTTTTTTCGGGTGGTTTTTAATTATAGATAACTGCATAATCTGCGAAAACGCTAAGGTGACTATTAATTTTATCTGCAAGTGCAGTAATATGTAACATGAACAGTAAGGGACCCAGCAAACTTCCCTGGGGCACACCCGAAGTTACTTCTAAATCTGTTGACGACTCTCCATTTATTATAACACGCTGCGTCCTCCCTACCAAGACATCCTCAGTCCAGTCACAAATTTGGTTTCATACTCCATAAGATCGTACTTTTGATAATAAGCGTATATGCGGTACTGGATGAAACGATTTTTGGAAATCGTGAAATACTGCACTTATCTCACCGCCTTGATCCACGGCTTTCCGTACGTAATGTGGGAAAATCGCAAGTTGGGCTTCACACGATCGATGCTTTCGGAATTAATGCTAGTCCACATGGAGGAGGTAATTCTGTTAGAGATACCTCATTATATTTTATCTCAGGTATGTTCTAAGATTATACAATAAATAGATGTCAAGGATAGTGGACGCTAGTTTAGTGGATCACTTCTACTCCCCTCTAGTAAATGAGTGTAGCCTCTGTTTTTTTTCCAGCTACTGGGCATACTTTATTGTCCGAGGGACCTTCGGCATATTATGGTTAAAACACGGCTAACTCAGACGTAAATTCGCTATAGAATCTGATAGGGATTCCGTCAGGCCCTGGAGTTACTTAAATTTTAAATATTTCAGTTGCTTCTCAATGTAACTGACACTAACATCCATTTCACTCATCTTTGCAATGGCACGAGAATTAAATTGGGGCAATGCTCCTGGGTTTTGTTTTGAAAAGGAATGTTTCTCAATGGAAACAAGCATTTCTGCTTTTGTTTTGCTATCCTAAATTTCAGATCGCGTCTTGTCCATATGTGTCTGGACACTAACTTCGGTGCCACTAACAACCTTCACATACGACTACAATCCCTTCAGATGTTGTGAGAGATCTTTGAATAATGTTCTGCTACGGTAGTCGTTGAAGGTTTCTAGCATTGTTTTCTTGACAGTCAAACGTGATTCACTTAGAATCTCTCTGTCTATAGCATTATGTTTCTTTTACACCTATTATACTGTAGTCTCTGTTTCTTTACAAGTTTCATTATAATATCTGTGTACTATGAAGGGTTCCTTCCATCATGGTGTGTTCTAATAAGTATATGTCTGTTAAGTTAATGGTCAACTATACTTTTCAACTGGAGTTGTAGTTCCTCTACATGCTCCTGTCCTGAGCTGAAAGTTTCAAGTTCCTCATTCAGATACAACTCTGCCTCTTTATCTAGTTTATTGAACATATAAATATTTCTAATTGTTTTAGTTGCCTTTTAAATTTTGTTAATCATTGTTGCTACAACTGCCTCATAGTAACTGATACCAGTTTTAATGTGGACATCCTCAAAAATGTTGTGTCTGTTTTCTGACATTAGATCCAATATATTCCATCACGAACGAGGTTCCGAACGATCTGTTATAGGTAGTTCTCATAGAAGGCACTTAATAACGTTTCGCAGGATGTCTCGTCATGCTAACCATTATACAACTGCAATTTTTCCAATCGATTGTTGGATGACTGAAGCCTCCTCCGGTGATTATAGTATGATTAAGGAATTTGCGCACTAGCGTACTAAGGTTTTTCTATAGGTTTCAGTGACATCAAGAAGTGATGTCTTGTGGTCAATAAAAGGATTTATTATAAGTTTACGCTCAGCCCACATACAGAGTCTTGACCGAACAATGTCAAATGCATCAGTTTCTATTCCTCTGGATTATAGTTTCTGGTCTATTGCTACAAATACACCACATCCATAGCCCATTAGCCTATTCTTGCGATATATGCTTACATTGCTTCAAAAATCTCACTGCTGTTAATTTCGGCTCCTAACAGGTTTCTGTACCTAGTATTATGTGACCTTCATTGCTTTTTTTTTTTTTAGGAGCGCTTCAAACATGAGAACTCTGTTGTGAATGGTTCGGCAGTTTACCATTGGGAATAATCTTTGATCTTACACTGAGACTTCCGAACCTTTTACAGGTATCATTGTACTGGATGGAGAGTCGCTTATGCGCCCCGCATATTCAGCTACCTGGGTAACAGCCTTGATACATAGTGCACAGCTGACGCATTTTGGGGGATCCTACAGTTCTCAACCTGGGAAGTAACAGCCTAGCTTGTCACATTGTCACAGAACCTTCGAAGTCTCTGGTTCAAGTTACCCACTCGACTCAGAACCAGGGGGCCAAGATCATTTATGGGGACAATGTTGCATATTGTGAACTTTCTCAATCTGCTCTGCTACTCGCTGGAATGATCTACCTATGACGTCAGGACCCAGATGGCAGGCATCGTTTTCCCTAACTTGTGCCACAATCTGCAGTTGGTTGAACCCTGGTCCTTCTATAGATTACAGAATAAGCGCTTCACCGTGTTGAATGAAGCTCCCAGGTATACCCACAGAGTTCATATGGTGTTCCTTCCCATCACTTGCTTCCATTTCCAAAAGGGTTGCAATAATTTCTCGCAGGTTTGAACTGACAATGATTAATAGAACACTACCCTTTTGTGATCGCTTTCTCTTGACACGGGATATTGCAATTTCCTAACGGGTGAAGTGGAACTCTCTGGCTCAGTTTCAGTTTCAAAGCAAGACAGCATCTCGTAATTGTTGGCTGGGCTGAAGAGTATAACATCTTGAGTTCTCCCTGGTCTCGTCTCCACTGTACAGGGCACCTACACTTATGATTGACACGCCGCTCACAGTCCAGTGAACTAATAGAGATAGGTCATGTACTTCATGCAGAGGAGACTGTATCCAGAGAAGGGGTAGTACTTTAAATACCTTAGCCGCCTCTGGTACATGACTCTTGGTAGCTCACCGAACACACCCATTCGCAGCAGCTTCCAGCCGCTTAATAGCAGTCAGGGCGATTTCCAGCAGCCAACGAACACCACGTAACTCGTCCCGTGACCAAGAATAGCATTGACATTTGGGCTGAATTGTGGTGGGTGCAATATTTTACACAATAGTAAACAAATAATTTTAAACGAAGCTTGCCCATTCTCTTTTAATTTATAAGTCTGATCTGCCACGAGTATTGCCAGTAGCCATTAAGAACTGAAGCTATTAACAGCCAAAACATCATATCTGTTATAAAAAAAGAAAAACTTGTATTAAATTTGATATTTCTCCGAGACGCGTTTGAGGTCTTGTCACTAAAAAATTCGACAGTAACGTTAATTGACGCTAAATGCAGACGATATATACTCCAGTTAAAATAAGAAACTAATGTGACACAGTAATTATAAATCACATACCCCGGTTTTCTACGAAATAAGTTATGCACAGTACTCAAAACTTAAGAAAATTCTCAAAATACCGGTGTACATTTATTCACATAGATATGAGGTGAAATATAAAATGACATCGTTTCTAAAATGTCCAAATTCAGCTTACGATTGGTGATATAGTTGGAGTTATTCGCAGCACTTGCAAACTTCCGAAAATACGCAATATATCCCGATACACCCGAGTATTACCACAATCAATGAACGATTACATGAAAACGACACGAACAGCAGAATATTAAAATCTAGAATTTCGAACTGGTCCTATCTAACACATGTGGTCTCCCCTAAAAGAAACTTCGAAACTCGGCTTATACGGGGTCTATTTTTATTTCAACCTCCAATCGGTCGCGAAATTAAATCCACTGTGAAAAATCCGGTGAAGCTTTGCGCATATTTGTTGCGTAGTATCTCTAGTACGCCCGTCTATCGCGTCACGTTGCACTTTTCAGTTCTGAACTGCCGGCCGGTGTGGCCGAGCGGTTCTAGGTGCTTCAGTCTGGAACCGTACGACCGCTACGGTCGCAGGTTCGAATCCTGCCTCGGGCATGGATGTGTGTGATGTCCTTAGGTTAGTTAGGTTTAAGTAGTTCTACGTTCTAGGGGACTGATGACCGCAGATGTTAAGTCCCATAGTGCTCAGTGCCATTTGAACCATTTTTTGAGTTCTGAACTCACAGTGAACATGTAAAAATTCCTGGAAAATAGTGTCTTCCGCCAGGTGTGAAGAACATGCTCAGAGGTTTCGCCTGATTTTATGCAGCTCACATAACGTAACTGTCATGCGTTTCCTTCTTCATGACTATTTCGAGCAGTTAGTACACGAACCCACGCGAATTGTAAATGGTTGCGAAAACACATTTGACCTCTTAGCCACAAACAATCCAAAGCTAATAGAGAGCATCATGACTGATACAGGGATTAGTGATCACAAGGTCGTTGTAGCTAGGCTCAATACCGTTTCTTCCAAATCCACCAGAAACAAACGCAAAATAATTTTATTTAAAAAGCGGATAAAGTGTCACTAGAAGCCTTCCTAAGAGACAATCTCCATTCCTTCCGAAATGACTATGCAAATGTAGACGAGATGTGGCTCAAATTCAAAGATATAGTAGCAACAGCAATTGAAAGATTCATACCTCATAAATTGGTATGACCTGGAACTGATGCCGCATGGTACACAAAACAGGTCCGAACGCTGTTGCAGAGGCAACGGAAAAAGCATGCGAAGTTCAGAAGAACGCGAAATCCCGAAGATTGGCTAAAATTTACAGACGCGCGAAATTTGGCACGGACTTCAATGCGAGATGCCTTTAATAGGTTCCACAACGAAACATTGTCTCGAAATTTGGTAGAAAATACGAAGAAATTCTGGTCCTATGTAAAGTACACAAGCGGCGAGACGCAGTCAATACCTTCGCTGCGCAGTGCCGATGGTACTGTTACCGACGACTGTGCCGCTAAAGCGGAGTTATTGAACGCAGTTTTCCGAAATTCCTTCACCAGGGAAGACGAATGGGATATTCCAGAATTTGAAACACGAACAGCTGCTAGCATGAGTTTCTTAGAAGTAGATACCTCAGGGGTTGCGAAGCAACTGAAATCGCTTGATACGGGCAAGTATGCAGGTCCAGATTGTATACCGATTAGGTTCCTTTCAGATTACGCTGATAAAATAGCTCCCTACTTGGCAGTCATATACAACCGCTCGCTCACCGATAGATCTGTACCTACAGATTGGAAAACTGCACAGGTGGCACCAATGTTTAAGAAGGGTAGTAGGAGTAATCCATCGAACTACAGACCTATATCATTGACGTTGGTTTGCAGTAGGGTTTTGGAGCATATACTGTATTCAAACATTATGAATCACCTCGAAAGGAACGATCTATTGATACGTAATCAGCATGGTTTCAGAAAACATCGTTCTTGTGCAACGCAGCTAGCTCTTTATTCGCACGAAGTAATGGCCGCTATCGACAGGGGATCTCAGGTTGATTTCGTATTTCTGGATTTCCGGAAAGCTTTTGACACCGTTCCTCACAAGCGACTTCTAATCAAGCTGCGGGCCTATAGGGTATCGTCTCAGTTGTGCGACTGGATTCGCGATTTCCTGTCAGGAAGGTCGCAGTTCGTAGTAATAGACGGAAAATCATCGAGTAAAACTGAAGTGATATCGGGTGTTCCCCAGGGAAGCGTCCTGGGACCTCTGCTGTTCCTGATCTATATAAATGACCTGTTTGACAATCTGAGCAGTTCTCTTAGGTTGTTCGCAGATGATGCTATAATTTACCTACTAGTAAAGTCATCCGAAGACCAGTATCAGTTGCAAAGCGATTTAGAAAAGATTGCTGTATGGTGTGGCAGGTGGTAGTTGACGCCAATTAACGAAAAGCGTGAGGTGATCCACATGAGTTCCAAAAGAAATCCGTTGGAATTCGATTACTCGATAAATAGTACAATTCTCAAGGCTGTCAATTCAACTAAGTACCTGGGTATTAAAATTATGAACAACTTCAGTTGGAAAGACCACATAGAAAATATTATGGGGAAGGCGAGCCAAAGGTTGCGTTTCATTGGCAGGACACTTAGAAGATGCAACAAGTCCACTAAAGAGACAGCTTACACTACACTCGTTCGTCCTCTGTTAGAATATTGCTGCGCGGTGTGGGATCCTTACCAGGTGGGATTGACGGAGGACATCGAAAGGGTGCAAAAAAGGGCAGCTCGTTTTGTATTATCACGTAATAGGGGAGAGAGTGTGGCAGATATGATATGGGATGGAAGTCATTAAAGCAAAGACGTTTTTCGTCGCGGCGAGATCTATTTACGAAATTTCAGTCACCAAGTTTCTCTTCCGAATGCGAAAATATTTTGTTGAGCCGAACCTACATAGGTAGGAATGATCATCAAAATAAAATAAGAGAAATCAGGGCTCGAACAGAAAAGTTTAGGTGTTCGTTTTTCCCGCGCGCTGTTCGGGAGTGGAATGGTAGAGAGATAGTATGATTGTGGTTCGATGAACCATCTGCCAAGCACTTAAATGTGAATTGCAGAGTAGTCATGTAGATGTTGATGTAGATTCTTGGCCGCAGACTGCCGCTGCAAAGAGGCTCCTGCAGCGTTTTCGATGGGAAGTATTTGATCACCCAACATACAGTCCGGACTTGGCTTCGTCCAATTTCCATCTCTTCATTGGCATGAAGCACTTTCTATGAGGACAGCATTTTGGCACAGATGATGAGCTGCAGACCAGCGTAGGGAATTGGTGGAAAGCACAGACGACTGCTTTCTATGACGAAGGCCTTGGAAAATTGGTACCACGTTACTGACAAATGTCTATGTCACAGCGGTGACTATGTAGAGAAATAGCTAAATGTTGCGAATAAAACATTCTTATTTTCACTGTGGTCTGCATTCCGCAGCCGATCAGAGGTTGAAAAAATAATAGCCCTCGTGCATGTAAATAAACGTGCGAAATGCACGTATTTTTTACTTAGCGTAATTTGTGACCCCTTCTACACAGACGTGCCAAAGATGAACACTGCAGCGTCAATTTACCACAGACAAAATTTGCAAAAATTGTGGAGCACCAACAAAGTACGTCTTCCTCTTCGGCCGGCTAGCAACTTATTTTTCGGCTACGAGTTTTACGTGACATCCTGAGTTACTTTCAACTATGACTTTTGTAGTGAAGTCAGTGATGAATCCTTTTGAACACAGTATCAATTTTTATCAGTTATGGGTAAGAGAATTCATGCGAGATTGTCTCTGTACATTAATTGTCGGAGGCGGCCTTGAATGAATATGGTGGCGGCAATCTTCACTTTGTGAAACACCTCAAGTTGTTTTAAACCTACTGCGTCCCAAGCGTCTGAGAGGTTTCTAATCCCGGTTCTTTTCTATTGGTATTGTGTCCTCGGGTGCTATCGATCTAAGTTAACAGTCGCTTTTTTAAAAGCATAGGTTCACTCAGCTCAGATATGTATTGTTTTTTGCTAGCCAGTACGTTAATAATATTCCTTCCTCCCTTCTCCATACGCCATCACTCTAATGCACTATTTGGGATTATTCAAGTGTTTTACTTTCGTTTATACACTTAACACTAGATTTTATCACATCATCATCTCACCCAAATCATTCTGTAATTTTTGTGTGGTGTTAGAGACGTAGGACCTTTTAATATTTTACCGTTCGCCTAGAGAGCCAAATGTCAGTAAAGCGCTAATACGAAGAGAGTTGTGTCCGATATGAAGGTTCTATTTCAGTACGCTACTTAAATCATTTGTGAGAAAATGCGAAAAGTGAAACAGGTTTCACTTAAATAAAATCGAAAGAGGCAAGAATAGAAAAAACATTAGTATGATTTCTACACAAAGCAAGAGTCAGACTGTGGTTTCATGTAGTTAAAGAAGGAGAGTAAGCGTGCGACAAAGTAAGAGGCCCATGATCTTGACCATTGCACTAAAATGTTGTGAATTACCAATACTCAGCAAAAAAGAGAGTAGAAAACTCTCTTCCAGGCACATATATCTGTGCTACGCCATGGAGTAATTGGAATTAGTTTCTTATTTGCTTTAGCTTCCTAAAGACAATGTGGTTTTTAATAAGGCGCTTTTCCTGCATTTAATTTATCTTTCTGCTAGGTTATCGAGACAGACATCCATATTATTTGCTGAACAGGCAGGACAATCATTTAGTATTTAAAATGTGACACCTGACCTAATTCGGTATCATTGGTATCGAATCAGAGCTCAATTTTATGCCAGGAAGTCTATATATGTGAAATGACGCACTCTTTATCCACTTAAGAAATGCACAAAAATAATCAAGAATCAGCTACAAAGGTATCAGCATGTGTTTAAGTTCCTAAGAATAGTTCTATAACTTTGTTTACGATTCTTGCAATTTTTAAATATCCGTCGTTTACGCCTGCACCTGAAAGAATTATTTCCAACGTCGCATTTTTATTTGCATTTACAAGAATGATCCAACCCTTGGGACTCACATATTACGAAGGCGTGTGGGAAAGTAATGCGTCTGAATTTTTTATGTGAAAACTAATGGAGCTTTTAAAATGAGACAAACGTTATTAACATACTGAATCTTTAGTATTCATGTCTACATATTTATTTCTAAACATAGTCACCCAGACGAAGAACACGTTTCTCCTAACGCAGACCAGTTTGTTGATAACCTCATTGTAGAGTGTCTGACTTTGTTAACGGTACCACAGCCTCACCTCTGCTTACACCGCTTCATCACTACCAAACTGAAGCCCTCGAAAGTGGTCTTTAAGTTTTAGAAACTAATGGAAGTGGGATGGGACCAAGTCGGGATTGTATGGATGGTCATCGAGGACAGTGAACCAAAGGCGTAGGCCTGTTGCAGATGTCGGAGCGCTCGTGTGTGCTCTGGCGGTGAAAGAGAGGGTGCTCCATGCATGGGCGAAGTTTTCTGCCGTTAAAAACTCGATTACGATAAGTTGTTACTCACAATCCCAGACATTGTTACGTTACACTTTCCCATGTTACACACTACAATACGGAGCTCTCTAGCGTCAGAGGGGTGCAAATATGTAGACATGAAGAATAAGAGCGTACAACGGTAATAAATCTTTTAAAAAAATTTAAGAGTTTTTACATAAGAAATTCGGAGACATAACTTTTCAGTACGCCCCCGAAGTTTTATTTAATTTCTGTTCCTCCTCTCTTTGGCTTGCAAATGACAAGATTAGTTTGAAGTGCATGGTAATTATACAGGGTGCTTAGAGAAGATCAATCCGACTCCACAAGACTACATCTTTGCCATAAATGAAGACGTAAACTTGGGGTGCAGTTTACCCTATTATGGAAACTGAAAGTTTACTTTGGCGTCAGTTGTAAGCTGCCATTTCAGTTTCCGGTAGAGGTCTCCCTGAGGTAGCCAGCCCGCTTGTATGCTACTCAATATGCTCCAAATTGAGATGAAGATGAAAGCGCCGGCCGGTGTGGCCGAGCGGTTCTAGGCCCTCCAGTCTGGAACCGCGCGACCGCTACGGTCGCAGGTTCGAATCCTGCCTCGGGCATGGATGTGTATGATGTCCTTAGATTAGTTAGATTTAAGTAGTTCTAAGTTCTAGAGGACTGATGACCTCAGATGTTAAGTCCCATAGTGCTCAGAGCCATTTGAACCATTTTTGGAGATGAAAGCAACAAAGGGCTTTCTGTTTTTCGCGTTCTCCATTTCATTACGTGCAATTCAGTTATAACTGTGCGGCGTGATATCCATCGAGCGCACGGCAATGCACCTTCTAGAGCTCAAAGCATTCGACGATGGCATTAACAGGTTTAAGACAGTAGTTGTTTATGAAAGGGGAAATATATAGTTCCCTGCTGAGCTTCCCGATGTATGCTCCTTCATGACGTAAAGCGCAGTCAATAGGGTTTTACATGTAGTCCATAGAAGTCTGCTCGTCGTACCAGACGAGAACTAGCCATTCTTTATATGTCCGTCTCCCGTGTTTAGCATTGGTGTTTATGACTCAAACCGCACAGTATTCACCTGCTACAAGCCCATCGTGATGGTCATAAATAACGTTGAAAGTTTTGTTAATTCGTTCTGAGATACCAATTTCCTGTCGTTACGTCTCATTTAAGTGGAAAACAGAACCAGCACAACCTAAAAATATGGGAACACACCAGCCATATTACATAGTCGAACACGAGAGAAATTTTGCAAAGCTTCATGTGTTGTGCGTCGTTTCCCGAAAAAGATTTACCGACCGTTCTTTATTGTGTAAAAGACGGTTACAGGAATCACACATCTGGGTGTGTTAGAAACCTGGCTTTATCTACAGTTGCAAGAAGATTCATTTTCCACCTCAGTGGAATCCACATATAAGAGAATTTGTTAACAGTGAGTTGCCACAACGCTGAACCATTCGTAACGGGCGCACGGAGACTGCACTGTACCATTGGCCTCCGTTCGCATGATCTCACAGCATGTTATTATCTTTCGTGGAGGTTTGTGAAAGACACCGTCAAGGTGGTACATTAAGTACCGACGAACTTCGAGATGTTGTAGAGGGTGTCTTGAGGAACAAATTGAGAATAGGAACCCGTGTCCGGAAAAGCCATTCAACGACGCTACAGGCCGACGAAGCTACAGGCGCCGGCGCCTGCAGCTAGGCCACCCCTTCGACAGCAAGTATGTACACTGACCGACCATAGGCGGAAAGTCTCGCATTATTCTTCGTTGTACAGCGATCGTGAATGACTGCCACGATCGCCGGCGGATAAAATGGAGCTAGCTGCTGCATAGCCAGGACCCGTCTCCTATGTATACGTTGCTAGGTCATGGAACGTGTCAGTACATGAAATTACAACATAAAAGAATAACAGATACAAATAAATGTTTATGAACCCGAAAATAGTCAGTCCATAAGTTTAAGTAAACGCAATCAACAATACAATAAGAATCAGCTTAATTTTTCGAGGAACTCCTCGACAGAATAGAAGGAGTGACCCATGAGGAAACTCTTCATTTTCGATTTGAAATCGCGTGGATTATTGCTAAGATTTTTGAATTCGAGTGGTAGCTTATTGAAAATGGATGCAGCAGTATACTGCACACCATTTTGCACAAGAGTTAAGGAAGTCCGATCCAAATGCGGGTTTGATTTCTGCCGATTATTAACCGAGTGAAAGCTGCTTATTCTTGGGAATAAGTTAATATTGTTAACAAGAAATGACAGTAAGGGATATATATATATATATATATATATATATATATATATATATATATATATATATATATATATACACTCCTGGAAATGGAAAAAAGAACACATTGACACCGGTGTGTCAGACCCACCATACTTGCTCCGGACACTGCGAGAGGGCTGTACAAGCAATGATCACACGCACGGCACAGCGGACACACCAGGAACCGCGGTGTTGGCCGTCGAATGGCGCTAGCTGCGCAGCATTTGTGCACCGCCGCCGTCAGTGTCAGCCAGTTTGCCGTGGCATACGGAGCTCCATCGCAGTCTTTAACACTGGTAGCATGCCGCGACAGCGTGGACGTGAACCGTATGTGCAGTTGACGGACTTTGAGCGAGGGCGTAGAGTGGGCATGCGGGAGGCCGGGTGGACGTACCGCCGAATTGCTCAACACGTGGGTCGTGAGGTCTCCACAGTACATCGATGTTGTCGCCAGTGGTCGGCGGAAGGTGCACGTGCCCGTCGACCTGGGACCGGACCGCAGCGACGCACGGATGCACGCCAAGACCGTAGGATCCTACGCAGTGCCGTAGGGGACCGCACCGCCACTTCCCAGCAAATTAGGGACACTGTTGCTCCTGGGGTATCGGCGAGGACCATTCGCAACCGTCTCCATGAAGCTGGGCTACGGTCCCGCACACCGTTAGGCCGTCTTCCGCTCACGCCCCAGCATCGTGCAGCCCGCCTCCAGTGGTGTCGCGACAGGCGTGAATGGAGGGACGAATGGAGACGTGTCGTCTTCAGCGATGAGAGTCGCTTCTGCCTTGGTGCCAATGATGGTCGTATGCGTGTTTGGCGCCGTGCAGGTGAGCGCCACAATCAGGACTGCATACGACCGAGGCACACAGGGCCAACACCCGGCATCATGGTGTGGGGAGCGATCTCCTACATTGGCCGTACACCACTGGTGATCGTCGAGGGGACACTGAATAGTGCACGGTACATCCAAACCGTCATCGAACCCATCGTTCTACCATTCCTAGACCGGCAAGGGAACTTGCTGTTCCAACAGGACAATGCACGTCCGCATGTATCCCGTGCCACCCAACGTGCTCTAGAAGGTGTAAGTCAACTACCCTGGCCAGCAAGATCTCCGATCTGTCCCCCAGTGAGCATGTTTGGGACTGGATGAAGCGTCGTCTCACGCGGTCTGCACGTCCAGCACGAACGCTGGTCCAACTGAGGCGCCAGGTGGAAATGGCATGGCAAGCCGTTCCACAGGACTACATCCAGCATCTCTACGATCGTCTCCATGGGAGAATAGCAGCCTGCATTGCTGCGAAAGGTGGATATACACTGTACTAGTGCCGACATTGTGCATGCTCTGTTGCCTGTATCTATGTGCCTGTGGTTCTGTCAGTGTGATCATGTGATGTATCTGACCCCAGGAATGTGTCAATAAAGTTTCCCCTTCCTGGGACAATGAATTCACGGTGTTCTTATTTCAATTTCCAGGAGTGTATATATATATATATATATATATATATATATGTGTATATATATATATATATATTTATTTATTTATTTATTTATTTATTTATTTATTGAGAGACCAATATCAGAATACCCAGACTCGTGAACAGGGGTCGACAAGGAGTTCGTGAACTTACACCACTTATTGCCTGAACCGCCAGTTTCTGAGCCAAAAATATTCTTTTAGAATGGGAAGAGTTACCCCAAAGTATAATACCATACGACATAAGCGAATGAAAATAAGCAAAGTAGACCAATTTTCGTGTCGAACGTTCACTCACTTGTGATACCGTTCGAATAGTAAAAATGGCTGTATTAAGTCTTTGAACAAGATCCTGATAGTGGGATTTCCACGACAGCTTACTATCTATCTGAACACATAGAAATCTGAACTGTTCAGTTTCACTACTCATATGCCCATTCTGTGAAATTAAAACGTAAGGTTTTGTAGAATTGTGTGTTACAAACTGCAAAAACTGAGTCTTACTGTGATTTACCGATAGTTTATTTTCTACAAACCATGACCTTAGGTAAAGTACTGTTCTATTCGAAACCGAGCCAATGTTGCACACAACATCCTTTACTACTAAGCTAGTGTCATCAGCAAACAGAAATATTTTAGAGTTACCTGTAATACTAGAGGGCATATTATTTATATAAACCAGACACTGGTTTCCATCCATAGTTTATTTTTCTCTTGATACCAAAGGAAATTGAAGATTTTAGACGGTCCCAAGAGAAAAATAAACTACGGATGGAAACCTATGTCCGAAACAGACATCTACCAAGACAGCAGACCACAGCAGCTAGCTCCATCTTCTTACCTAACTTAAGAGCTACGAGCAATTGTTCATCTTCAACTACTGTGCAACACGTATCTTCTACTGAAGAAGCTCTCGTAGATCTTATTGTATGCATTTTCGAGCGAGCTCATATGTACTAGACAGGTTTCCCTTCATTTTGTCCATCCTACTTTCCCCCAAAATATGGATAGCAAGGAGCTTGCAGTTGAGGACTTTTATTTCACGGTATCGGAGATGAAGGCGTGGTCATAGCTCTTAAAGTATGCAAAGTATGCATTATCTAGAGTTGAACAACTTGCAAAAGTCCAATGCTCACAGCGGCACATACAGCTAACGTCCCCATTGGGCCAAAAACACAAAAAACTGGGCTGTAGCTGACTGGAGACATGTTGTGTGGGGCTGAGAAGTCACACTTTTCTCTGTTTTCAAATGATGCAAGGTGGTGAGTGCATCGGCGGCCCAAATAGGTGCTGGACCTGGAGAATGTGAAGCAAGCTGTTCAACTCTAAGGTGTATCTGTCATGTTTTTGGGGCCTTTATCGTACCCTGATTTGGGCCTACTCATGCAGGTTGTCACTAACAGGGACAAGAACGTTTATTTCAACAGTATCGGTGACCAAGTATTTCCAGTTCTTCTACATCTTCGTGAAGGATACGCTGAGGACATTCCCGTTTTCCAAGATGACAACAGCTGTGTTCAAAGGTCTACACCCAAAAGTGTCCTGGCTGATAAACACTAAGGTAACATACCGCATATCGACTGGTCTGCTAAATCACCAGAACTTAATCCCGCAGTAGTTGGGAACAGCGGGTGAAACGTAGCAGTCAACATCGTCACAATTTGTGCAGCTCCACGACGTCTGTTTATCAATGAGTGTCTTTATGTGGACATGAAATACTTGAAGAAATATATTGACTCTCTTCCTCGCCAAATTCAGGCCATATTAAGACTAGAGGTAGTGTTCCACGTTTTTATTTTCTTTCTTGTGTGTTTTTGCAGCCACAGAGTGATCGCCTTTGGTGAATTATTCTTCTGGTTTGTCAAGTTATTTTAAGGTTTTCTCTATATTTTAATATTTTCACTTTCAAAGGAACTTGGACACAGTTTCGGGTCCTTTAGTCCTTTAAGATGGTTTCTTGACCAGATAATTGTTTGCTGTTTCCTACGCAGCTGCGTCTTCCTGGCCATTTAGCTACGTATCAATACACTTATAGCTATCTCATCTCCAGACTGGAAAAAGTTAGAAATGAAGGAATATGGAAAACTATAAGAGAAACAGACACTGTTCTTGATGCCATAGATATCAAAATATTAACTTATTATAGCAACCTCCAACGAATAGATTATAACCGATAGTCAAACAGAATCTATGAATGACACCATCTGAGAGACGAAAACACGGAAGGACACGTAGAAGACGGATGCAAGATATTAATGATGCGATGAATTCAAGGGTCCTTCAGAAGAAGATCGGACAGTTAGAAGTTGAGAAGCAGAAGAGGACGCTCCTCGTAAAAATTAATACAGTGTGAACCAGAACTAGACATACAAAATTTCGGAGGTTGTTCAGAGATGTTTTCTGAGTATTATAAGGGACACGCGATCTCTGGTGACTCGTTACAATCTAATGACGTAGTCATGATTTTTTTCACTTTGTCACCGCCATTACCTTTTCTTATAGGAAAATATCTCCAAAACAGTGAAAAAGTGTGTAATACGACAGCGCAACACACAGAGTAATGCAACAACTCTCAAACAGATGCAAAAGTAGTGTAATGGCGTTGCGGTCGATGGGAAAACACATCAGCACAGCGTCCTTCTGCCGCTTTTTCACTGAATTCAGTGAACCCATAACCCGCTTCCGTAGCCGGTGTTGCTAACGAACGCGTGTGCGATGGCGCTCGACTCGGAGGTAACCCGGTTAAAATCCAGGTGGTGTACGAAATTTTCACTGCCAGTATTTGGCCGGCTATGGGAGATGAGGTGGTGCCGTAACGTCTTTGATCAACAATCTTTGCACCAATTATTCGGATTAAATTTGGAACCTCTCCGCAGTGTCCTATGAAGTGAGCGCATGTGATACTGTTGATGGTCATCCGCCTGTCAGATGAGGACGTTAATCTCGTCGGCACGTTGTTGCTGTTCGCGAGGAGTAGCTATGTGCTGGCACTGGGTTTCATCGTCTCCCTTCTCTCGTCATCTCCAACACGAACACGGCACTGCACTATACATACACCCATTAGGCCACCTACACTTAACAGTTACAGTTACACACACAGTTCATACTTAGTGAGGGAAAGATGCCTGCAGACGCGGAGGATAAGGAAAACCTTTCCAATTAGATGGCTGAAACTGCCCTTTGGGGTCTCCCAGGTATTCATGTCATCGTGCTTTACCTACTTTATCAGTGAACTCATACAGGAGATGCATTTCGGTAAACTCTTGATCAGCAAAATATTCCATACTGCTGTTTCTCACTGTTTAACGGACAAATAACACACCCTAAAAAAAAAAAAAAAAGACAAAACAGACCAGTACTGAATGTAATATTGAGGTCGAACGGTAAAGTGGGCTTTACTGTTGTCAGCTGGCCGGTGTGGCCGTGCGCTTCTAGGCGCTACAGTCTGGAACCGCGTGACCGCTACGGTCGCAGGTTCGAAACCTGCCTCGGGCATGGATGTGTGTGATGTCCTTAGGTTAGTTAGATTTAAGTAGTTCTAAGTTCTAGGGGACTGATGACCACAGACATTAAGTCCCATAGTGCTCAGAGCCATTTGAACCATTTTATTGTTGTCAAGAACAAGTACCACTAGTTTGTGGCACAAGTGTTTCTGAACAAGACACACAGTGCATACCGTCGACAATTGCAATGTCACACAGATTTTTTAGGCGCAATACAGATAGAAAGATATATGACGGCAAGAAATAAAATAAATTGCAATTACTTCATAACGAGACACCGGAGATCACCTGTCCCTTATACCAAAATACTCGGAAAATATCCCTGAGTATCCATAGAAATTTTGTCTCTGGCGTTCTGGTTCACTCTGTATACACTGTCGGTCAAAATTTTTCGATCTACTATCGTAACTATGGATTTCTGGTTAGAACAGGAATTTCGTTTTGAATTTTATATCATATCCCACTTCTGATAACAAAACAAGTGTAAACATGTAAAGGCTTTTTTTTCAATTTAATCTATGGCTAGGGCCCCCGTCGGGCAGATCGTTGGCCGGGTGCCGGTCTTTCAATCTCACACCACTTCGGCGACCTGCAGTCGATGAGGATGATGAGGACAGTACAACACCCAGTCTCTGGGCGCAGAAAATTCCCCGACCCAGCCGGGAATTGAACCCGGGCGCAGAGGATTGACAGTCCGTCACGCTGACCATTCAGCTACCGGGGGCGGACGATATAAAGACTAAGCGCCTCTGTAGTGTATTTAACTGGTTGTTCGCAGAAGGGAGCTGATGAGTATGCATAACAATATTGACTTGCCTTTACCTTTCATTCGAATAGGCCTCATTCCTTCAGCTGTCTCTGTAGTGATCAGTTAGCATTAGGTTACAGTACACTGTGTGCATGTAGCAGTGTGTTTGTATTCCTGGTCAAGTTCATATCATGTTACCTCCCAATGGGACAGAAGCAGAAGACTGGAATTGAAAAACAACCTGTAATTGTAGCTTCGTACCAGTAAGTCTATTCTAGTAGGATGATAGCAACAGAAGTTGGCGTCGTCCAATCTAGTTGCAGCAGTTCAAGCAAACTGGTGCCCGCGTAAGAGTTTCGCGATCTGGAAGACGCCGAGTAACATCAACTAGGGAAGATAAGTTCATATGCGCACAAAGCCAATGTTAGAGGACTCGTACTGCACCTGAAATTCGAGAGTAGGTAAACAGTATGCGAGCAGCTCCAATCTCTGTCTCAACAGTGCAACGCCATCTTTGTAAACAAGGTTTAAAGGGGTGCATAGCGACCAAAATCCTTTACTACGCGAACAAAACATGATGGAAAAATTGCAATGGACACAGCAACACAAAAACTGGAGCGTGCAGCAACGGCCCAAGGAGTTATTCACGACCGAATCTAATACTCAAGCATTTGGAAGCCATCGTCGAATGTCTGTTCGTAGACAACGTATGAAGTCAGTGTGTCACGCCAACGGTGAAGCGTGGTGCTGGGTCAGTCATGGTGTGGGCATGTTTTCGCGTGGTAAGGTTAGTGATCCTGTGAGGATTAATGGAACCGTAAAGAAGAAAGTGCATCATAGGATACTGATCAACAATGCAGTTCCAACTGGCAGGTCGCGGGTTTGTTCTGCAGCAAGACAAATATCCCAAACTTGCTTCTAAATTGTGCAGAGGGTATGTCAATAGAAAAGGGAGATGTGGAGAACTGAAGTCTATGATTTAACCAAGTCAGCCACCTGACTTAAATCCCATTGACCTCTTACGGGATGAACTTAACGCCGATGTCAAAAAACTAATATCATTTAATGATGAAGATCTATGGAATAATTTATAGACATGTTGGACAGCAATATATGCATGAACACTGCAAAGTCTTATCCCCTGAATGCAAAAAGTTTGTGCAGCTGTTATGAGGGCAAATGGTGGATACTTTGAAGAGGCTTAAATCAAAACCATGTTGCGTAGTACTTGGTGATAGAGAGAGAAAATATTTATTTAATTGGTCTATTTAGTTTGTACGATGTGTGTGTACACTGAAATAAAGTACACACAGTGTCTCTCCAAATGGTCGTCATGTGAATTTTCTCCGGTGTTTCAGGAAATATTTGTAATTTCGTCTTTGATTTGTGTAGCTGGAGTCAGCCCAAACAAATAGTACATTTCACGTCTTTCACCTGAACAACCAGTAACGTCGGAAAGCGTCGATTTCTCCGCGTTGAGAACAAAATTAATTTAAAGGGCAGTTTTACATGCCCATTCAATAGAACGGTCCCAGATTATACCAGTGTGATATTCGTTTTACTGATATGTATTAACACGGACAGTAAAAGTCAAAGAATAACTAATACTCCAGCAGCGAAAGCACCACCCTGGTTCGCGCTGACTGCTACCGCCAAGTATGCAGCGCTACTGAGTCGCTGATGGATTGTTGTTTATCCTCCGTGTTTTGGCTCAAATGGCTCTGAGCACTATGGGACTTAACTGCTGTGGTCATCAGTCCCCTAGAACTTAGAACTACTTAAACCTAATTAACCTAAGGACATCACACACATCCAAGTCCGAGGCAGGATTCGAACCTGTGACCGTAGCGGTCGTGCGGTTCCAGACTGTAGCACCTAGAACCGCTCGGCCACTCCGGCCGGCCTCCGTGTTTTACTATCCCTGTTAATACATATCGACAAGACAAATATCAGATTGGACTAATCTGGGACCACTCTATCGAATGGTCATATAAAATTGTGCTTTAAAAATCGTTTTGTTTGTAACGGAAAACAAAAAGTGACGCTTCCCGTCGCGTGAAAGAGGTGAAGCGCACTATGTGTTTGGGCTGACTCCAGCTACACAATGCAAAAACGAAATTGCAAACATGTGATGAAACATCAAAGAAAATGCGACGAGTCCTAGGAGAGAAAAATATCCGCTACCAGTCACAATAAAAGGTTATTTATTTGTCAGACGACCGGTTTCGGGCTTGCGCCCATCCTCAGGTGTTTATACGTTCATTTACATGTTTATACTGTTGGAGATCAATAAAGATGGTTCAAAATAGTTCAAATGGCTCTGAGCACTATGGGACTCAACTGCTGAGGTCATTAGTCCCCTAGAACTTAGAACTAGTTAAACCTAACTAACCTAAGGACATCACAAACATCCATGCCCGAGGCAGGATTCGAACCTGCGACCGTAGCGGTCTTGCGGTTCCAGACTGCAGCGCCTTTAACCGCACGGCCACTTCGGCCGGCTTCAATAAAGATGAAGCACCATTATTACAGATATGCTGTGGTGACAGTGTTGCCACTTAGTTACACACTTATTGTCATTTCACGTGCATATTTCAGTTTTCTACATCTACTTCTACATACATACTCCGCAATCCACCATACGGTGCGTGGCGGAGGGTACCTCGTACGACAACTAGTATCTTCTCTCCTTGTTCCACTCCCAAACAGATCAGGCCGGTGAGGCCGTGTGGTTCTAGGCGCTTCAGTCTGGAACCGCGTGACCGCTACGGTCGCAGATTCGAATCCTGCCTCGGGCATGGATGTGTGTGATGTCCTTAGGTTAGTTAGGTTTAATTAGTTCTAAGTTCTAGGCGACTGATGACCTCAGAAGTTAAGTCGCATAGTGCTCAGAACCATTAGAACCATTTTTTATTGTGACTGGTAGTGGATATTTTTCTACACCCGCTAAAGGAACAGTCACGGAGTTCGACACCATCCACTATGGATAAAATTCATTCTTACGAGAGACACCTCGTATAGCTTTTACCGAGCGTAATCGAAAACTTTTGAGGTAGTGTATATAAGTCACTTTATCCTGGGTGTTTGGGTGATTTTTCAAAAATGGCTCTACACACATTGTACTTGTGCCACCTTTGTGGGGTGACTCGACTTACATTACCGAGTTGTCGCACGAAAGTTCTGCTATTATGAGTTGCATCAGACGGTATTAACGTGATGGCTTCTGGTGATACTAATTTCTTTAATTAAAAGGAAGGTCAGCGTTGGCCGTAATATTAATGGTTTATTGATAGCAAAATCGATTTTCAGTCACATAGTGATCATCTTCAGTGCTGTGGTGTACAAATTAAACTCATAGGCACAGGTATCAAGTTATTATCAGTAACCAAAACTGAGAAACGATCACGGTTTTGGTTACTTATAATAACTTGACACCAGTGTCTATGAGTTTAACTTGTACACCACAGCACTGAAGATGATCACTATGTGATTGAAAATCGATTTTGCTAACAATAAACCATCACTATTACGGCCAACGCTGACCTTCCTTTTACTTTAACACATATGGTTGTTGTGCACACAGCACTCCATGGAGTCGCCAATCAATACTAATTTTTTGTCCGGTGTGTATAGTAATTGGCTGAAAACGGATGTTGATATAGATGGAGAGCAGTTACGGCAGTTAAGGCTGGAGTCAGTACTTGAAACACGAGAGGCGACGCTGTAGTGCAGCTAAGAGGTGTGGAGGCGGGAGCGCGGGTTGCGGGGTTGCGCATGAGCCGGCGTCGGCGGCGGCGGCGGCGGCGGCGGCGGCGGCCGGGTGAAGACGCGTGCCGCGCCGGCGGTGGCAGACAAGTAGAGCCGTGTCGAGAACTGGCCGAAGCGGGCCGACGCGGCACGAAGTCAAATTTAGCATGGTGTGTGTACAGAGAGGGGGAGCGTGACAGTTGGCTGCTGGGATGTGCGGCGCGCAGGCGAGGCGGCGCGGGCGCGGGGCCTGCTCTCTCGACAGCGAGCCGCCTAGGCCCCGACGACAACATGCTCGACATCTTCCGCGGCCTCAAGAGCTTCGTCAAGA
Organism: Schistocerca serialis cubense; assembly: GCF_023864345.2. NCBI lineage: Eukaryota > Metazoa > Arthropoda > Insecta > Orthoptera > Acrididae > Schistocerca > Schistocerca serialis. Next base: position 296,442,287 of record NC_064640.1, on the reverse strand, counting down.
TCAGCCACATCCACATCGACTCGCCCGTCTTCCGCCTGCACTACAGCATCACCGTCATGATCTTGGTCGCCTTCAGCCTCATCGTGACCACGCGCCAGTACGTCGGCAACCCCATCGACTGCATACACACCAAGGACATTCCCGAAGACGTACTCAACACCTTCTGCTGGATACACTCCACGTACACGATTAAGTCCGCTTTCCACAAGAAGGTCGGCGTCGACGTCCCTCACAAGGGCATTGACAACTCGAGAGGCAGCCAGGAAGACAGAAAGAGCTACATGTACTATCAGTGGGTGTGCTTTTGCCTCTTCTTCCAGGTCAGTATCCTCACGCTCGCATTTGTGATTCATTTTACAGCTACTGCCATGCAGTTTCCCTGTCATCTAACCATTCGAACTTCGACAAGCGTCACTGATATTCTTTTTTTTCACCAATAATTTCTGTAATATCACTGTTTTTTTAAATGTTGTTCTACACTAGTAGCTACTGATGAGAACTATATCATCTCAGATATAATCCTACAATTCCTCGCTTACAACACTGCTGTTTCAGTTATCGACATCATCGTTTCTTCCATATCCTTCAGTTACCTGTAGCGCAAAACCGGTGACTGAACTATATGTTTTGCATACGATTCTGTAGCAAGGAGCACGTAAGTTCCTACTACTGTAACGATGCATTTCCGAGAGCGTCACAATGTGTGTGGCACACAACTTGGCAAAGCGAGTGGTGGAGGAAAAGTGTGACGAGACTTTTTTGTCTTTTCTTTCCCTTATTTTGTGAAGATGTTAACGAGACTAGTACATACCGAAAGAGAGAGGATCGTCGTTAGTGTGTTGAGTTTCAGCAACGACCGTTGACAGGAATAGTGCCTGTGAGAGGCAGACACCGCGTGGCGCGTGGCGCGACCTGACAGCAGCACGTGCGCCGGGGGTCCAGCGTGTTCCAAAATCCTCTCTGCTACCATCAGTTCACACTAACAGCGAGCCCTCAGGGATCTCATGTGGCTTGCTCTCAGCTTTTCGTCACACTTCCGCAACTCCCAGAACAATATTTCGCCTGACTGAGCACCTATTTCAACATCTTTCTTACGAGAGCTAACCCACTAAGAAGTGCGAGCCGCCACTACTTCAGATTCATCTATCACTGACGTTGGCAGTTCCCTTCTTTACTATCACCAGACGCGTATACTCTGTTACGGAAAATCATGGACAGCAATATATTGCTGCAATGCAGCATTATAATTGTTTTATTTATAATATACTTACAGGCTGCGGTTATATTAAGCTGCTAATTTGTTGCTTATGCGCTGGACACACATGCTACTGATGTTCGTCGTATATTACCATGTTCATTCCGCTTTTCTCACCGCAAGATTTTGATCTGTGGTTAATTATTTTACACCTACATATGCATACCACAAGCCACTGCACTTTATAGTGTGTGGGGGGGGGGGGGGGGGTATATCGGTATAACTTCGTTTAGACTATCCACACACACGGGAAATGTCGGTACGCACCTTCAAATTTCGAGCTAGTCTAATTTTACAGACCAACTTCTTGCCCAGAATGTACGTAGCATGAAGCTGCACATTTATTGACTGATACAGGAACGTTCACTTCCATAATTATAGCAGTAACTTTGCGTGATGCGTGATATCTTTCTTGTAGTGTCTCACGCCAGAGTTTGTTGAACATGTCAGTGGTCCTGTCACGCTGACGAAAGTGACCCCTGACGAAAAAAAAAAAAAATTATATATATATATATATATATATATATATATATATATATATATATATATATATATATATATATATATATATAATCTGACTTGGTAAGTGTCCCAAACTACTAATGATGTCCCGTTCCAGAAACAGTCGGATGAGAGCTTTCTAAGCGCCATCTCATGTATCTACTTTGGTGGAGTGTACTTTCCACCATAGTTAGCTATTTCTCACAGCCATCCCTGAATGTGTCACACTACATTTGGATTCTCTTCAATGGCTCTATTTGACTTCTCTCTTCCTGTACAAATAGTTATTTTTCTATTCCATCCTAAACTCGTGCAAATGAATACACTCATATACTTGTGGTTCTGATTTACTGTAATTATTCTTCGGCGATTGTGTAACAAAACATTTTTTTCTTATGTACGCTCCTTGCATGATTTTTTTGCCAAGAATCAGATATAATGAAAAAGCAAAAATGACGCATAAACACAGATTTAGTGATGTGTCAACCCGGGAGCTGTCTCTAATGTGGACGTAGACAACAATGAACGTAATGTAAGTGTTGTAGCACAGCACTAGTAACGATGCTTTGATGAAACAATTCGTATGCGTCTGGTTATGGCGAGGAAAACGATATAGATACCTGCAGACAGTTTTTTCTAAATCTAATCGATGCATAAAGAAATTGTGAAAGGTAGCTAGAAAGTGAAGATTCAGTCGCACAATTTAATAACAAAACTTGAGGTACAGTATGCTGGAGTGGAGGTATATAAAATAATTAACAACTTAAAGTAACTGCAAAGAATGGAAGCAAATAAATCATACACACTTACTTAGAGATTTTTTGGTGGAATTACGGTCAATGCTCTGTAGCGTCCAGTCTTATTTCCAATAGCTGAAATTTCTGTCAGCCTGCATACTGGACATTTTCAGGTTAGGTGCACAGGTCATGAACTAAAACACATATCTGGAGAGTAATCATTTTCGTGGGAGAGGAAAAACGCTGGGAACAAATGTGTAAAATTCTGTGTTCCATTCTCCTACTCCGTTTTGATGAGATAGTGAAAGTAATTTGCTACGATTTTGATAATTACTATGTTTGCTACCAATGGTTTAACATTGTCCAATCAAACTGCTGACGCTGTAATGGAACGGTATACAAATCACCAAAAGAAGCAACATTAAATTTGTAACGTGGCTTGTGGAAACTGCATGTTTCGTGTGCAACTTACCTGAGACATTATTAGCACATTCGTAGCAGTTGGCTGAATATGTAGCAATTACCAAAATAACGGTATTTAGTATCTCCATATGCGTGGGAGGATGGAACGCAGTACCTTAAATGTTACTTCCACAGCACGCAAACGATTCATCTATTGACATGGGTCCCTATTGAAACCATGGCCTAGACAGCATCCTCTGCAAAGCGCGGGAGTTTTCAAAGGAAATTCAGGAACATCTTACATAGATTAAATGTGTGTGGCGGCCCCAGACCCGAAACCTGAAACTAACATTCTGCGAGCAATGCGCTTACCGACTGAGCTGTCCAGGCACAATTATGTCTGCCATAAAATTTCACAACAGCGCATGTCACACTACAGAGCGAAAGATTCATTTGACCTCTGCATAGATTTCGTCTCTTGCTATATAAAGGGCCATAAAAAAGTTTTCATTCGATGGGCGTTGAGTCCAGAATCGATATGACAATGAGGCAAAACGGCATTATCATATATCCCACTGGCGCACCAGGTTGAAGATGCCCGTTTACCAAACACCGTGTCCTGCTGCATGAAGAAGTCCGTAACTGCCCGCGACACATCCTCGTCCAGCTGGAGCCTTCGACCCATCAAAGCCGTTTTTAAAGGGACCGAAGGCGTGGTAATCGCACGGAGAGAGATCAGGACTATAGGGTGGGTGCTCGAGTGTCTCCCACTGGATGAGGCTGGTATTCCAGATCGACCGCCATCACGTATCGAATCGCGACCAGCACAGAAATTGATGCACCGTTCCACAACGGTGGTTTTCAACAGACAAGTTCGCCAACACATTCTTCATTCTCCAGTGGATGTCTACCGTTGTGTGTAAAGAATGACAGCATGTTTGGACGCATTTTGTAATACCGCCACCATAGTTCACGTTTCCGCATTTGCCGCACGCACGTCAGAAAGGCATGAGTACCACACTCATCCCTTGCCTACATATCGATGCATACATAAACGCATAGGAGTCGCGCTACGTTGCATATAACGCTGCAGCAACATCCTCAAAAGGAAACCATTTGATCGCTTCTTATATAAGTTGGCTTCATCCTCACAGTTTCTTACACTGCCCGATTAAAAATATCCAGGCACGTATTAGTGTACATTAATAAGGAGCGTGTCCATGTTTAGAATTTATGGCGGCTTAAACTTTGCTGGAGATACTTTCATTGAGGTGTGTCAATTTTAGGAAGAACGGCAGCCCGTTCTTCCTCAACAGCCGAAGCCAAAGAAGGTACTGATCCTGCACGCTACATCTACATCTGCATCTACGTGATTACTCTGCTATTCACAATAAAGTGCGTGGCAGAGGGTTCAATGAACCAACTTCAAGCTGTCTCTCTACCGTTCCACTCCCGAACGGCACGCGGGTAAAACGAACACTTAAGTTTTTCTGTGCGAGACCTGATTTCTCTTATTTTATCGTGATGATCATTTCTCCCTATGTAGGTGGGTGCCAACAGAATGCTTTCGCAATCGGAGGAGAAAACTGGTGATAGAAATTTCATGAGAAGATTCCGTCGCAACGAAAAACGCCTTTGTTTTAATGACTGCCACTCCAATTCACGTATCATGTCTGTGACACTATCTCCCCTATTTCGCGATAATACAAAACGAGCTGCCCTTCTTTGTACCTTTTCGATGTCATCCGTCAGACCCACCTGATGCGGATCCCACACCGCACAGCAGTACTCCAGAATAGGGCGGACAAGCGTAGTGTAAGCAGTCTCTTTAGTAGACCTGTTGCACCTTCTAAGTGTTCTGCCAATGAATCGCAGTCTTTGCTTTGTTCTACCCACAATATTATCTATGTGATCGATCCAATTTAGGTTATTTGTAATTGTAATCCCTAAATATTTAGTTGAATTTACAGCCTTCAGATTTGTGTGACTTATCGCGTGATCGAAATTTAGCTGATTTCTTTTAGTACTCATGTGAATAACTTCACACTTTTCTTTGTTCAGGGTCAATTGCCACTTATCGCACCATACAGATATCTTATCTAAATCATTTTGCAAGTCGTTTTGATCATCTGATGACTTTACAAGACGGTAAATGACAGTATCATCTATAAACAATCTAAGACGGCTACTCAGATTGTCTCCTATGTCGTTAATATAGATCGGGAACAATAGAGGGCCTATAACACTTCCCTGGGGAACGCCGGATATTACTTCTGTTTTACTCGATGACTTTCCGTCTGTTACTACGAACTGTGACCTTTCTGACAGGAAATTACGAATCCAGTCGCAAAACTGAGGCGTTACACCGTGGGCAAGCGGTTTGGTTTGAAGACGCTTGTGAGGAACGGTGTCGAAAGCCTTCTGGAAATCTAAAAATAAGGAATCAATTTGGCATCCCCTGTCGATAGCACTCATTACTTCATGAGTATAAAGAGCTAGTTGTGTTTCACAAGAACGATATTTTCTGAAACCGTGCTGTGTGTCAATAAGTCGTTTTCTTCGAGGTACTTCATAATGTTCGAATACAGGCTCTGAGCACTACGGGACTCAACTGCTGTGGTCATAAGTCCCCTAGAACTTAGAACTACTTAAACCTAACTAACCTAAGGACATCACACACATCCATGCCCGAGGCAGGATTCGAACCTGCGACCGTAGCGGTCGTGCGGTTCCAGACTGTAGCGCCTTTAACCGCTCGGCCACTCCGGCCGGCTTCGAATACAGTATAGGTTCCCAAACCCTACTGCAAATCGACGTTAGTGATATAGGCATGCAATTCAGCGGATTACTCCTACTTTCCTTTTTGGGTATTGGTGTGACTTGAGCTATTTTCCAGTCTTTATGTAAAGTGTCTGGAGCGAAGTCGACGTTGTAATACATCCAAAGGTGATACAATGGGTGGTGGTCGGGACTCTGGAGAGGCCATCCCATTTCAGGAATGTTATTGTTCATAAACCATTGCCCCACAGATGTTGCTTTATGACAGGGTTCTTTGTCATGCCGACACAATCATCCCCTCTGAACTGCTCCTCCACTGGACGCAGTACACGATACTGTAAAATATGTTCATATCCTTCCGAATTTTCTCGGGCGTAATACGGAGACCACAAAAAACGTTCCCATACCGTAACACCACCTCCTCCGTATTTGACTCCTAGCCTACATAGGATGGCAGGTTATGTTTTCCAGTCATTCGCCAAACCCAAATCCTTACATCGTATTGCCCTAGCGTATAGCGTGATTCATTACTCCAAATCACACGTTTACAGTCAACCACTGTCCAGTAGCGTTGGTCTTTAAACCAACTCAAATGTCGCTCAACTTTGAATACAGAAATGTGAGGCTTACGAGGAGTCACTCGACTATCGTATCCGATTCTTTTCAGCTTCCTACGCATGGTCATTGTGCTGGCTGGACTGCTGATAGCACTGAGGAAGTCACCAGCGATTGCCAGCCGGAGTGGCCGTGCGGTTCTAGGCGCTACAGTCTGGAGCCGAGCGACTGCTACGGTCGCAGGTTCGAATCCTGCCTCGGGCATGGATGTGTGTGATGTCCTTAGGTTAGTTAGGTTTAAGTAGTTCTAAGTTCTAGGGGACTGATGACCTCAGAAGTTAAGTCCCATAGTGCTCAGAGCCATTTGAACCATTTCACCAGCGATTCCATCCGCTGATTTCATGCGATTTTTGCAACCACCCTCCGCAATGCTCAACTGTCAGTCAGTCCATGAGGTCTGCCTGATCTTGGATTAGCTCTGGCTGTTCCTTTGCATTTTCACTTCAAATTCACACCACCAACAGTCAACGTTGGCAGCATTAAAAGGCTTGAAATGTCCCTAATGGATTTGTTACTAATGTGACAACAACTAATCCACGTTCGAAGTCACTGGGCTGTCCGAAGGCCCATTCTGCTACTACTGCTTCACTTCTGACAACACAATACTCCCCGCCGCTTTTCATACTGGCGGATCCGCATTACCAAATTATAATAAATATTAACTAACAGATTTATTATGCTGTACACTATTTTTTTAGGACCAGATGGACGTTGATTGCGTTTAGGTTTTGCGAGAAGGGAGTGGAACTTGCATTTAATGAAATAAATAGTTTTTCCCATTGAAGAACAACTGAAAAGCATAATAGTTCATGTTTCCACTGAGTAAATACAGAGTGTTTCTGGGACTGTGAAGTTGTGCTCTAATAAAGGCAGATTACCGTTTAACATCATTAGAGACAAAAAAAAAAAAAAAACCACAAGTGGGACTGAGTGGGGAAGGATGGGGAAGGAAATCAGCTTTGTGCTTTTCAGCAGTACCATCTCGAAATCTGCCTCAAGTGAATTAGGGAAACCTAAATCTGTATGGCAGGATGAGGACTCGAACCGCCTTCCTCCAGAATGTGAATACATATTCTTAACCTTTGCATCTCCTTGCCCTGTTGTGCTGTTATCCCAGTTTCAGTAAGCAAAAGCTGACTATAGAAAACCAATGTTAATCAAAAAAGTGCTAAGATCTGGAAAGGAAGAACACAACAAAGCCTTTTTGTGTTCACATCTCACTGTCTTACAGGCTGAATAATATAAAATTCTATTACTGCAATGACAGCGACTTTTCTGAAACTGTTTGACATTCCGTCATGTTGATGCTTAATGATGTGCGATTCTACAAGTTTTCTTTAGAATCACAGTTTTGTTGCTATATTTCGTCGCCGAGGGCACGCAAGAGAATTCGGGCTTCATTTTCTGAAAACAAGTGAGTGGAATAAAAAGAGACGAATTTATCGAAATGATATAAGTGAAATACGTTCAGAAATGCGGACACCTGCAAAGTAATAAGTAAGTGGTGACAAGTAAAAGTTTGTGTCAGATCAAAACTCGAACCCAGATCTCTGGCTTTTATCGAGCCAATATTATGACCCTTTAATGACTGACTGAAATGTTCAGTACCGCCAATGTTTTAACAAGAAACATGCAGGCCCCAATATCTTTGCTCGACTTTATCGGCACTCTCGAGAAACTAGAAATAGCCTTAAGTATTTTGGCTTTCGAAGGCTATATAAGAGGACACCAACTTAAAAGGATGTCGTTATATAGGGTTAACGTAATGCATTTTCGATCAGTACCCTACTGTGGCATATGCTATTGGCGCGTATCACGTACTAGTTTGGAAGCTGTTGCAAAAATACAGCCCACATGAATACCACTTTTAGAAACTATATGCATCTCTTATCAAATTTGTACAGAGGTTTTATCAGCATTGAAGTGTTAATAATACTGCCTTCGAAACACACGTGTTAATGTTGCCCTAATGACCTCGTCGTCGACGGGTTGATACTTCCTAATCTGCCGTCCTTCCTTCCTCCGTACGTGCTATTCACAGGTGAGTCCTACTTAATTCTGGCCGGTTATTTTAACAGTTCATATCAGATCCATTTCACGTGTAGTTAGTAGTAAAGTTAGTTATCTTGAGAATGTAATCACTAAGTGCAAGAAAGATATTTATACATAATTCTGACCACCATGTCGTGTGTTCGTTTCTTTGGGTTAAATTCAAAAAATCTTGGTGGATGGGCACATTAAGGCTGGGAGAAGCTTCACACTTATAGGAACAAAAATAAAGGAAACTTAGAGATTAACGTCCGGTGAATGTGGAGGTCTGTAGAGATGAAACGTTGGCTCAGTTGCAAAAGTTTAGAGAGGAAAAGCTGGATTTTGCAACTCTGTTGGAGATCACTCGTTTCATTAATTTAAAAATGTGAAGCTCAGCTGTGTAATCGACCGTTAAGTCCTTCCGTAGTGTTCAGTTATAAAGTCAACAGTTAACACAGTGGTGGTGTGCACAAGCAGAAAGCAGCGAATCATTGAGATACTTAGGATGCCTGATAAGGCAAACAAAACTGACCGTCCCATCCTCCAGTCTGCGGTCTGTCCAGCGCATGTCTTTGCTTGCGTCTCCTGTGATTACTGTCAAAGTCTGCATTGTTGACATCAGTCGTGAAGAAATGAACCGTCAAACATACGCTTGCATTTAATTGTGGAAACCACGCAAAACTACATTCAAACGGCCAGACAGGTATTTGAATTTGGGTTCTCCCAAGAGCAGTGTCAGGTCTTTTCACTGGACTTCTGTTATACATTCATCTTATTTTCACAGCTATTCGTACAACACTAACAAAATACTCCACATGATACTATTATCTTTGGCAAGTGAGCAATGAATGTTACTCAGTTTCAGTTTTGCGAATAATCGTGACATATTGATTATATAATACGCTTAAATGAATTAAGTCCATCGTGTTTGAAAATTATGTGCGCTGAACATTCCTGCAGGACGGGGTTAATTTCAAATTGGTGCATTGAACTGATCATCGAATTTGCGTATCGGACAGGGTTAATTTCAAACTGTTGCAACTAATTACAGGTACTCTGCTGTTATCATCCGTAGTTATTTACAACACTTTCAATCTTTGAACTACGTGTAGGTGAGTTTACGATTAAGATATTTCCTTCGATACTCTAGCATCTGATATGATGATCAGTTCATGATTGATAAAATGTAAACCGATGAAAGCCTGAGTCTGTTCCATTAAATCGAACTACATCTATAGCTATACAGCAAAAGCCACAATTTGGTGTACGGCGGAGGGTATTTTGTGTACCTCTGTCACTTCCCACCTCTCGTGTTCCAGTCACGAATGGCATGTGGGAAGAACGATTGTCGGTGAGACTCCACGTGGGATTTTCGCGGGATATACGTAGGATGAAGCGGTACATTGGCTAACTATTGTAGGAACGTATACGTTCAGCATTTTAAGAGTAAATACTCTATGTGCATAAAAACGCCTCTCTTTTAGACTCCGCCGCTGGAGTTGCGTGAGCATCCCTGTGACACTTTCGCGCTTCTTAAATAAAGCTGTGACGAATGTATTGCTTTATATTTCCTCTATTTCATTCAACAGTTCGACCTGGTACGCGTCCCAGACTGACGAACAGCACTCAAGTATCGGTCGAACGAAGGTTTTGTAAGTTACTTCCTTCGCGGGAGGTCTACACTTCCTGATGATTCTTCCAATGAATGTCAGTGTGGCTTCTGCCCTACCTGTGACTAGTTTGATATCGTTGTTCCACTTTAAATCGCTCCTTGCGGGTATTCCATGATATTTAAATGAGTCTGACTGCTAACAATGACTGTTCCACAATCGTGTATTCGTGCAATTATGGGTCTTTCCGCCTATTTACGCGCAATACGTTACATGTGTTCACGCCGATCCCTTTACCAAACGTCGATTGTCTGCAGGTCCTCCTGAATTTCGCTACAATTTTCTGGCGTTGTGACTTCTCTCTACAGAACGGCATCATCCTCTAGAAGTCTCATTTAACTTCTGACGTTATCCACTAGGTCATTTGTACACACTATGAAAAGTTATGTTCCTCTAACACTCCCTTTTGTTACCCCCGAAATTACCTTCACCTCTGAAGATTTCTCTCAGTTGAAAATGAATGCTGTGTTCTGTCTGCCAGGAGCTGGCCCACCAAGTCGCAAAGGAAATGAAGTCCCATGCTACTTGACAGAGCGTAGGGGAACGACGCGGGGGACTCGCACCGCTGTACTAGGCAAGGTCCTAATGGAGGTGGTTTACCGTTGCTTTCCTCCGACCGTAATGGGGGATAAATGATGATGATGAAGACGACACAACAACACCCAGTCATGTCGAGGCCGGTGGAAACCCCTGAACCCGCCGGGAATCGAACCTGGGACCCGGTGCTCGGGAAGCGAGAACGCTACCGCGAGACCACGAGCTGCGGACAAGTGGCAATACTGTTCTGATATTATTGTGTTCATTAGGCAACAGACGGAACTGCGTCAAACGTCTTTCTAAAGTCAAGGAACACGGCACAAGTGGTCGCCGGCGTTTACTGCCTTCTGGGTCTCGTGGAATCCTACAGAGGAGATTTTCGGTCTCCAAAATTGCCATAATATGCGAGTGTGAAACGTGTTCTAAAATTATACCACAAACTGACGTCAGCGATCTAGGCCTATTGTTTTTTGCGTCTTTTATACCAGCCTTCCAGAAAACTGGAAAAATCTGCGCATTTTGTCAGTCATTAGATTTTTTGTTGCCTCCAGTGATCTATGTACACCACTCCTGAAAGAAGAGCAAGTTCTTTTGCATTCTTTACGTAGAATTGTACATGTATCCTGTCAGGTCCAGTCATCTTCCTCTGCTGAGCGGTGGTGGTGGTGGTTAGTGTTTAACGTCCCGTCGATAACGAGGTCATTAGAGACGGTGCTGAGCGGTTTCAGATGATTTTGTATTCTGCCTTCTTTTACGTCGGTATATGGTATGTCATTTTGACGTTCGTGCGACAGTTTAGAAGAGTAATCTGAGTGCGAACTTCCTCAGTCCAGGCACAATGCGAGAATGAAATCCGACAAGCAGAAGTGCGTGATTGATAGTGGCTCTTGCAACGGACTGTACAAGACTAAATCACGACTCCCTGCGTTAAGCCATCGGCACACGGGACGAGGCAGCTAATGTTGACGTGCGCACAGACTAGATGTCCAACGTCATGAAACTCGCGCCGTCGGGGCACGGCACGAGCCGGTTAACGTGATTTTGAGCTCTTAGCGCTCTCCAGCGGAGTTGTCGATTCTTTATTTGGCTCGCAAACAATACAGTGTGTTCACGAAAATGGACGAGCGTAAAACCCCTACGTCGACTGTATTAAAAAGCTTATTTCCTCCATTGTCCACATGCTAGTCATGTTTTTCGGTCTGTGGTTTATATACACAGACTCTTCAGTATCCGTGAACATGTAATAAGACAAAAAGGAAAGATACATGTCCGGGTCAGTAAGGGCATCAGCTTCACCAAATCAAACAAACTCACTCCTGACAGATAACGCACTTATATTTACATAACATTCAGTATTACAGAAATTATTTCTGTTAATTTCGTAATTAAGGCCCACAGCCTTTTGAAAAACGCGAAAGTGAAGAACAAAAATTAAATACAATTGGACTCGTACCCTATACCGACCTAAACTCTACTCCGGAAGATGGTACCTTTACACACTACGGTAGGATGCAGCTTTGTTATATCTTAGTATTCTATAGGGCTTAATCGCCGATATATTGTTCATTTACATTTCATTATAACAAATCCTAACGAGAAAGACAAGCTTTTCATAATTCTTTAATGTGCCGTCGCCTTAAAACGGCTTACTTTGATAATATGCGAGCTATGGCGCGATCATAACTAAATAAGAACATTCTTTAATCACCTGCATGACGTTTCCCGAAGTTTTATTACAACAAATCTTACCGATACCGATTCTGTCTAGAGACATTCAATATGCTGGCGCTTAGAAGCAGCATATACACTGAAGAGCCAAAGGTACTGGTACACCAACCAAATATCTTGTAGGGCCTACGCGAGCAGGAAGAAGTGCAACAACACGATGTGGCATGGACTCTACTAATATCTGAAGTAATGCTGGAGGGAACTGACACCATGAATCCTGCAGGGCTGTCCATAAATCCGTAAGAGTACGAAGGAGTGGAGATTGTTGTGAACAGCACTTTGAAAGGTATCCCAGATATGCTCAATAATGTTCGTGTCAGAGGAGTTTGGTGGCCAGCGGAAGTGTTTAAACTCGGAAGAGTGATCCTGGAGCCACTCTGTAGCAAATCTGGACGTGTGGGGTGTCGCATTATCCTGCTGGAATTGCCCAAGTCCGTCGGAATGCACAGTGGACATGAATGGATGCAGGTGATCAGACAGGATGCTTACGTGACCGTCACCTGTCAGAGTCGTATCTAGATGTATCAGGGGTCCCATACCACTCCAACTGCACACGCCCCACACCATTACAGAGACTCTACGAGCTTTAACAGTCCCCTGCTAACACGCAGGGTCTACGGATTCATGAGGTTGTCTCCATACCCGTACACGTCCATCCTCTCGTTACAATCTGAAACGAGACTCGTCCGACCAGGCAACATGTTTTCAGGCATCAACAGTCCGACATCGGTATTGACGGGCCCAGGCGAGGCGTAAAGATTTGTGTTATGTAGTTATGAAGTGTCTTTTCCGTCCGCAGCGATGTAGGAGATTTGATGTTTTACCGGATTCCTGATATTCACGGAACGCTCGTGAAATGGTCGTACTGGAAAATCCATGCTTTATCGCTACCTCGGAGATGTTGTGTCCAATCGCTCGTACGCCGACTATAATACCACGGTCAACCCACTTAAATCTTGATAACCTGCCATTGTAATCGACCTAACAACTGTGCCAGACACTTCTTGTCTTATATAGGCGTTGCCGACCGCAGCGCCGTATTCTGCCTATTTACATATCTCTGTATGTGAATATGCTCGCTCTTTATACCAGTTTCTTTTGCGCTTTAGTGTATTTATGGGGTGATTGTACTGAACAATTAAAATATGGCATCTTGCTTTCTGTGGGCCTCAAGTTGTCTGCTTGTGAGGTAGGGAGCGTTCTTGCTTCTTATCGGTTCTACATTTACGTGACACGTCGCCGAAATATCGCAGAAGTTATTTTGTGTTTTACGTGACGAAGTGGCTCCTCAATCTGAAACAGCAGGAAGTAACGTCACAAAACTCGTAGAGCGCCACGTCGACGTTAGCTAACTCGGTCCATGTGGCTACGGTTTTCCCCGTTACTGCGAGGGCTCGGCCCATGTGACATGCCGTGCCTGTCCCTGGCGGAATCTGTCAACTGTGAGCTGTTGCGCTTCGGAGTCGCGATCGCTATTGGCCGATGGCAGGGATATTAAAGATACCAGAGGCTTCTTTACAAATTACTCGAAGAACTAATGACACGTCCTTCGAAGTTCTTCAAAGTTTGATGCAGACAACTGCGCTAAGATCTTGTCAGCTTCCTCCTCTTCTCCACATCTTCGTCTACATCTACAACCACTGTGAAGTGCATGACAGAGCACACTTCCCATTTTACCACTTACAATGTCTTTACTCATTTGATTTGTGCATGGAGCACAGGGAGAACAATTACTTAAACACCTCTGTGCATAGCGTAATTAGTCTGATCTTGTGTTTGAAGTACCCATGGGAGCGATACATAATGGGTTCCTGTTTTTGAAATTTTGTAAGTAGGTTTTTGTGGTTTCTGCCAGTTCAGACTTTTCAGAATCTCTCTGACGCTCTCCCAAACATATCTGTGATCATACGTGTTAGCACTTTGTATACGTTCAATATCCCTTGATAGTTCTATTTGGTATAGTGTCTCATATCCTTGGGCGATATTCTAGTATGTATCGCCCGAGTGATTTGTAAACAATCTCCTTTGTAGATCGACAGCATTTTGTCAGTATTCTACCAACGCTTGAATATCACTGATAATGATTCGCAATAACGCAATGCCAGTTTGATATCTTGCTCCTAAATCATCACTGTTCTGGTAGAACTACTGAATTTCCACCTCAGTTTCAGTTCTGCTCACTTTACTCTACAGCAGTTTCTTCAACAGAAAGTTCTGACGGACTTCCTCTTTCGACTTACGAGTAACACTAGAACTATGTTGCTCTGATTTGTCCACCAAGCATCTTGGATTTTTTTTTCCTTCAGCTTTCTGCAGTCCTACGATGTTTCCCTTTTTCTGGCGGCATCATTCCACCATCTCTCAACACCCTTGACGATGATTCTTAGGAAAATGTTCGGTCATGCATCTATGTGGAATTTCAAGCTGTTGCCATACGTGTTTTCTTCTGACCGTTATTAAATTTGCATGCCACAAAATGGGAAGTAATCTCCTAAACTTTGATGAATTATGTTGATATCACAGTCCTAATTTATCCGAAATATTTAATTTATCAACCTAGACCTGAATAATCAGTTACGTGCCATCACCCGTCACACATACTCGACGCAGTCTGTCGTTATATTTATTAAAAACCTATCCGATTGCTGTCACATCAATATTTCCTATCCTGTCGCGACAGACTTTCGACAAAACGTAAATAAACTGCGACCACTAACTTCGGAAATATTTGTTTAGTACCGTACTCTAGATTTCGGGTCTCTTTAGGCGCATCTTCAGGTAGGGTGTAAAGGGGTTACATCTTTATTTTCGTAACGTGATGCAGGGTACTGACTCTGTGACAAAAATATGGGAAACAGTTCAATGAATCGACATGAGAGACGTTAGTATGCCGAGTTGTGTCGAAAGACGCATTCCTTTACTTCCTCCGGGTCCGGCCAACCTGATTAGGTTTTCCGTGATTTACCTAAATCGCTACAGGCAAATGCCGGGTTGGTTCCTATGAAAGGGCACGGCCAACTTCCTTCTCCCTCCTTCCCTAATCCGATGAGACCGATGACGTCGCTGTATGGTCTCCCACCCCAAAAACAACCCACCCCTTTACTTCCTGAGTCAGTATGCGCGGCATCATAGGTATCATTCACCTGGTAGCTTTCATTTTAATTGCCAGCTGGCTACAGATTAATCACTTCTCAGTATAAATTGTTCAAATGTTCAAATGTGTGTGAAATCTTATGGGACTTAACTGCTAAGGTCATCAGTCCCTAAGCGTACACACTACTTAACCTAAATTATCCTAAGGACAAACACACAAACCCATGCCCGAGGCAGGACTCGAACCTCAGTATAAATTCTGATTGCTATCATAAACCCACCATCATCCAGCATGGAGTGTGCAAGTGATGTACACGGCAAAGATCTTCCCTGAAATATTTAATTTTTTTTTTCTCTTGGGAAAAGTTCGTTGGTTTTGTGTATATAATATAATCAACGTGAAAGCTAATAAACTGATTTAAACTAGTGCTAACACGATAATTGAAAACTACTCTTACGGTGTTAATGATTCAGAATATTGCAGATATGTACACTGCTTGACAGAAAATGTTAAGCACCCAGAAATGGAAGAAGAAACGAATGAAGCTTCATGGGGTGGAGGTATGTGATAGTATTTCAGGATTACAAAATCGAGTCAAATTTACAAAGAACTTAGCAGTATGAGCCAACTAATCAACATCACTGTAACCCCTATGGCATAGGTGCATGCACTGATTTAGTTGGGAAAGATGTCAGAAAACCACTGTATCATCTCCTGAGAAAAACCATCCCACAGCTGTTATAGCTGGTCCTTGATGTGCTGGTTACTGGCACTGGGACATAGATGATTTCCGAGCAGGCCCCACACATATTCTATCGGGGACAGATCTGCGGATCGTGCTGGCCACGAGAGTTCCTCAACGTCACGCAGACAGTTTATAGAAACACGTGCCATGTGTGGACGAGGATTGTCCTATTGAAAAATGGCTCCACGATATTGCCGCAAGAGGGCTAAGACATGAGGACACAGGATGTCTGTAACGTAACATTGTGCTGGCAGAGTTCCCTCAATCACTGCCAGCAGTGACCTGAAATCATACTCAGTGGCTCCCCACACCGTGACATCAGAAGTAATACCGCTGTGCCTCTCCCAAACATTGAAAGAAAGGGACAACTCCCAAGGATACCGACGATGGTCATCCGAGGTAGTCCAAACTGCTGTTCATCACTGAACATAATGCGATATAGTTCTTCAGCAGACAATGCTTCACAGTCACGGTACCACATCAAACACAGTGGTTTGTGTTTTGGTGCTAGAGGCAGCCTACAACGGGACTGTAATTCTCTAGTTCAGCTGCTGCTAGTCTCGGACCAATGGTACGGCCTGACACATAATATACAGGGAGTCTATTACTGAGTCTCTGATCGCAGCCACAGTTGTGGAGGGGTTACAGTGTACTTGGTGCACAATACGTCGACCGCTCTTTGCTGTGATCGGAAGTGGTTGACAGGTATCTTGAAGATGTGTGTGCCTGCTGTCACTTTACATGAAGTCCCACATCGCGCCACTGTCATATCTGAGTCACCCACAAATGCGGATAATACATGATTCGACCTACCGGCCAAATAGAGACCCTCAAAAAGGCCCCTTTCAAACTCTACCAGGTGCAGATCCGGCCGATGTGGCAGGGCGCTTCTAGGAGCTTCAGTCCGGAACCGCGCTGCTGCTACGGTCGCACGTTCGAATCCTGTCTCGGGCATAGAGGGTGTGATGTCCTTAGGTTAATTAGGTCTAAGTAGTTCTACGTCTAGGGGACTGATGACCTCAGATGTTAAGTCCCATAGTGCTTAGAGCCATTTGAACCAGGTGAAGATGAGGCTCTTTCTAATGAACACGCGGCATCCTCGTGTCCTTCGCACTGATCACTCAGTACCTGACGCTGTTCATGCCTCTTACCATATGGGGCCCAGTAACAACACTGAACACGAACAAAACTAATGTACTCTGGTGCACTGTTCTACCTGGCACACAAAATTGCAGCTCTGATCATTTATATACCCTACAGCGGTGTGTGCGTGTAAAAACTTGTACATTTATATCCGACCATGTCTTCTATGTGCTTCACTCTTTTGTCAGGTAGTGTATGTATACAGTTGTCTAATATGTCATTGGCTTCAAATAATATCTTAACAATGGGAAACTTAGTTAGCCGGCCGGAGTGGCCGAGCGGTTCTATGCCCTACCGTCTGAAACCGCGCCACCGCTACGGTCGCAGGTTCGAATCCTGCCTCGGGCATGGATGTGTGCGATGTCCTTAGGTTAGTTAGGTTTAAGTAGTTCTAAGTTCCAGGGGATTGATGACCTCAAATGTTAAGTCCCATAGTGCTCAGAGCCATTTAAAATTTAGTTATTTACCCTGAAAATGCTCGGAAATTAATTTAGGGAAATAACAAAAGTGACTGGTCGACGTTTTCTGTGTTTATATTCAGTTAATATGTCATCTGCTTTATTATCTATAATATATCTAACCGGCTGGGGTGGCCGAACGGTTCTAGGCGCTACAGTCTGGAACCGCGCTACCGCTACGGTCGCAGGTTCGAATCCTGCCTCGGACATTGACGTGCGTGATGTCCTTAAGTTAGTTAGGTTTGATCTACAATATCCATAATGGTTAAGTTTAATCTGTAAATATTGTCTTCATTAACAGCTCTGCCGTGTACATTTGTACAAATGTCACTGGCGTTCCCGTCGAGAAAACTCGTTGTCTTGTTGACTTTTTTTTTTACCTTCCTCAAATCAGTATATGATGTGATGTGTAACTGAACAATATGGACGCTAGATGCAAGGAACTGTGCGGTGTATTGCTTCATTTGTCTGGAAAAGAGGAGCACAATACTGGCGCATAGCACACTCCTCACGAATAGAACCGAACGGAAGGTTTTCCCTACATAGATGTTGAAACTTGTCGCATGTGTCGTCGTCGTACTTGACACTCTGATCTTAATAGTTTCCAGGAGCTACAAATCTATCATCTGTTAGCACTTTCGGTTATAAAATAGGTGTTTGCTAGAGATATGTTAAGCGGTAAGATAAAATGTTGTCGTAACAGAACTCAGGGGAGGCTCAAGATGTGGAATGCATTCCCAAGACCACTTATCTGCTTTCGGACGTTGTATAAATACAACCGTATGATATAAGACGATGAGAGAACTAAAAGTAGTGCATTATGTTTGCTCAAGATGACTAGGAAAAGCCATGAAAATGTTTATACAGGGTTTTCGTACTCCGCTGTGTGTCGTATAAACAAGCACACGTGCGAGATCGATGTGTTGCAGTCGATGTGAGTGTTTATTTCGAGAATTTTAGGGAGAATTCCGCAGTGGATGAGTTTTGTTGGAAACATTAATTGGAGTAACAACAACAGTAATGCTGAATTCTTTTGCAGTTACTGCGTCTGTAACACCACGTAAACAGTCAAAGACTGTAAGTACATGATGTATATGATGGCTCCGGTTAGGACGAAGCTCGCTCTGGAATAAGCCACACTATCCCGCGTTACGGAGTACTTTGTAGTTATATATGGCAGCCGACGGCGTTAGGTTACTATTCAGAGCCTCAAAGTTCAGTCTACGTTCAGTCTCAGTTTGCTATTATTTTTCCAATATTGAATGTGACTTGTCTTTCTAGAACAGCTATACATAAGTGAAGAATAGCAACTTGCAGTTTAGTTTGGATTCCACATTAAACTAGTGGTTTTATTCTAACTGGGTGCGAAAACCGGTCCACCAGATGGAGGAAGTTATTAATAGAGTCAGCAAAGTTTGTCAGTTCGTTTGTCATCCATCTTCTGAATGGAGTGCAGAAGAAATAATTGTATTATTCCATCGACACATATACCGTTCTTACCTTACGTTCGCGAGGTACGCAATAGACGCAGTGGAATCGTATCACCGATTGTGTCGACAAACTAGCGCAATTGAGTTTCGTGAAAATAGCGTAATTTTGTTTTATTAGGTGCTCTTGTAAGCAAGCCCCTGAGCAACCACAGTCCTCTCATACTGAACAGAGCGATTACAAATCTGGCAGCATACCGCCGTATTTGCTCGATTACTTTCCGTGTCAGTTTACCTGTGTAATGGTTTGAGGGAGTCAGAGAGAGCGAAAGAGAGAAGGGGGCAGGGGGGAGGAGGGGAGAGTGGGATAACGCGACATTCCAACATTCACGTTAACGACGAGAGCAAATTCATATTTGGTATTTCTACGTCAAGTGTTTAACTTTAAATCCAACTAACGTAGGTTTGCTGTGGACTGGAAGCCACATGCCACAAAGGATTATACGCTGATCTGCGAGAACATTATGACCACCTACATAATAGCTGGTTTGTCTACCTATGGCGTCTTCAAATGGTTCAAATGGTTCGGAGCACTATGAGACTTAACTGCTGAGGTCATCAGTCCCCTAGAACTTAGAACAACTTAAACCTAACTAACCTAAGGACATCACACACATCCATGCCCGAGGCAGGATGCGAACCTGTGACCGTAGCGGTCGCGTGGTTCCAGACTGTAGCGCCTAGAACCGCTCGGCCACTAAGGCCGGCCATGGCGTCTTCCATGGGCTCTACAATTATCTGAGTTATCGAACAGTCACAAACAGAACCAACCCAGCTGAACTGTGTGCCATCACAGACCGTACCCTTCTACACCTTGCTCAGGGAATGTTGAACAGCATAGGACGTAACCAGAACATTATGCGACCCATCCTGTTCCCGTTCCTACAGGATGGTAGCGTAGTTTCTTGGGCTGTTACGCAAGGCGATATCCGGATTGAGAATATGTAGAAATTTATAGGACATCGTCTGGTTTAAAATTGCCAGTAATATCCCTAGACTAACTGTGATAACATGTGGATGTAGCGTGCAATACTGTCTCCCAAGGTGGTGGTCAACTTCTCCATATTTAAAGCGAGATGGACAATGGTCTCTTCAGTGCAGATGCTCACTAGTCTCGAAATGTTACGGGAATCGCTGAAATGCCGCAAGTAATGAGGATAATGGGCAAGGGGCACTACATTAGTAGTATTTGGATAAGTTGAGAATTTAGGTTTGTGGGAGGCGTGCTAGGGCAGTCCGTGGAGTTGCAATGACCACTGTGTCCGGATGACTCCGTGGTCAGAGCATCAGCCATGTGCGCAGGAGATCCTCATTCGAATCCCGACCCGGTACAAATTTTCAACTTTCCCCATTCATTTCAATCAATACCCTCTTGCAGCCATTGTCTGTAACCCCTTTTTGTCTTAATCTATACGATTGTCTGTATGCATTATAACAGGAACCGTTGCTTCAGTGCATTATGTTTACCTTTCCGTTTCTGTAATTTGTAATCTGATTAACGGTAGTGGGGATTAGGCCGAGCCGGCCGCGGTGGCCGAGCGGTCGTATGCGCTTCTGCTTCGCGACTGCTACGGTCGCAGGTTCGAATCCTGCCTCGGCATGGATGTGTGTTTTGTCCTTAGGTTAGTTAGGTTTAAGTAGTTCTGAGTTCTAGGGGACTGATGACCTCAGAGCCATTTGAACCATTTTTTGATTAGGCCGAGGCACAATCTTCTAAAACAGGTGTGTCACCTTTCTAGCTCACCTGGGCCACATTAGAACACGAGTAGTTTTGGGCTGCACGTAGTATGCTTAGCAATAACCACTGGGGGGGGGGGGGGGGGGGGGAGAAGAACGCATGGACCAATGAGAGAATAGCATCATGTGGTTGGAGTTCCAAATTGAAAATATTCAATTTATCATAACATTACATAAACGGAATTTGACAGAATTTTTAAATATTTTACCGATCATGTGATAGATACATTCTGGGCCGAACTGATACTTGCGATGTGCCGCATGCAGCCCGATGGTTAGACACTCCTGTTCTAGATTTTTGCGGTACTCATCTGAAGTGATTTAGAGAAATCACACTTAGCCTAAGTTAATATGACCGGGCTGCATTTAAATCCTGCATCTCCTAAATATGGATTTTACCGCTACTTTGCCCCTCGATTCTTCTCGTTCGTAGCATGTTTTACAGAAAAATGGAGAACTGCACCCTTTCGTCAATTGTCTTCCACACTGGACAAAGCAGGAAGAAAAATGGTTCAAATGGCTCTGAGCACTATGGGACTTAACATCTATGGTCATCAGTCCCCTAGAACTTAGAACTACTTAATCCTAACTAACCTAAGGACATCACACAACACCCAGCCATCACGAGGCAGAGAAAATCCCTGACCCCGCCGGGAATCGAACCCGGGAACCCGGGCGTGGGAAGCGAGAACGCTACCGCACGACCACGAGATGCGGGCAAAAAAGCAGGAAGATTTTTCTGTATAATACAGTCTTGGTGCTGACATCTCATTAGTTGTTGAGTCGTTATTTAGATCTACCTCTTTTGTAATGTGATATATTATCGGGCGAAGCCATATTGGGTCCTTGTTAAACGTAATAAATGAAAGAAATAGAATGGCTACTATCGTGAGAAATAACATGGCACTGGCATGTAGCTCTGCAATATCCTCTCATAAAAATGTTAATATGACGTCTTTACGGGCGTATTTTAACCGTTAATTTGAGATAACATAGGTAATGACAACACGTTGCCCGTTGTCTGTAATAGGTTTACTACGAGGGTTGTCCAGAAAGTAAGTTCCGATCGGTCGCGAAATGGAAACCACTGGGAAAATCCGTTAAAGCTTTGTACAGATGTGTTGGGCAGTGTCTCTAGTATGCCCGTCGATGGTGTCGCGTCGTTCTTTTCAGTTTTGAGTGAACAGTGAGCACGTAAAAATGGGTAGGGAATAGCGTCTCCCGCCAAGTATGAGGGCCTGGTTAGAGATTTCGCCTGTGTCATGCAGCCCACATAACACAACTGTCGAGCAGTTCCTTCTTCATGCCAGTTCTCGGCCGCACACTGCAGGGGCAATGAAGAAGCTCATGCAGCGTTTCCGATGAGAAGTGTTTGATCACCCACAATACAGTCCGTAATTGGCTCCCCCTGAGTCTCATCTCTGCTCACAAGAACCGCTGGCTATGAAGAAAAAATTTTTTCCACAGGCAACGAGCTGCAGACCAGTGCAGATAACTGACTGAAAGCATAGGCGGCTGCTTTCTATGACGAGGATATTGGAAAGATGATACAACACTACGACAACACTCGAAGTTGGAGCGGCGACTATGTAGAGAAGTAGGTGGACGGTGTACCTAACTGTTACAAATAAAACGTTTCTGGTTTTCACTGTGGTTTCCATTTCGCGACCGATTGGAATTTACTTTCTGGACAACCCTCGTATAACCAAGCGCTCCCACGTAAATTAATTCTCTACGATTTGAGACTGGTTTGTAATAGTGTATTTGACTACTTTCTGGAAACTGTCTTAAATGATTAATTATGTCATTTTATGCTCCTAACATTCATTTAAACATTCTTTTATAAAAACGTAAATTTAAATTTAAATAATTTTAAAGCCCGCTAAAATGCTCCATTCGAGGCATGTGGTGCTTGTGACCTGACTGGCTAGGTCGCTGCTCCTACTGTCATACCGCTAATTCACAGTGATGTTTTGGAATTTACGTTTCGGGAAATGTGTTACAAATGCTGTGTAGTACCATACCGTACAAACACATCTACAAAAATCCCATAACTTGTTTTTCAGTGTTCCAGAAAATGAGAAGTTGCGTAAAATGTGGCTGCACTGTACCGGAAAATTACCACCACGTCGAAGCACAAGTTCACTAACTTAATTAAAAATGTGTTTCATTGTGAAGCTAACATTAAGGGGGAAACCACATTAGGAGGTTCAAAAAATCCGATTTTTTTATTGCATAAATCGTTAGTTTAACTATCCAAGAATAAGCTGTCAAAATTTCAAAGCGAAATTCGCATTCGTTTAGATTTTATGAGCATAGGACCGAGTGCACATCGGGTACAGGCTCGAACGCAGATTGGGTGGAGCACTACCTCAGGTATGCTTGACCGGTTCAACCTCAAAATGCGAATGAAAGTTTTAATTCCACTATTTGGCGATTACCTCCTAAATACTTGCACTCCGGTCTAAAAGTCGTGGAATTGGCATCGGCTTAGCAGCATGCTTATTCAATGAAGGAAATTCATCCATTCTGATGGTCATGAACGAGGCTGGAATTGTAGTAGGCACGCAAAGCTTCAGTTATGCCGAACAAATGGATAACCAGCGCGTGAGCCGGCAGAATCGACGTAGTTCATTGGAATCGAAGGAAGGTCACAAAGTTCGGAAATCACTGCTGCAATTGCAGAACGAAGCCTATGAGGAGGAAGAGGGATTACTATATGGTGCTGGAATAACAGATTAATCGGTACGCATATCACATTATTGTTAACTTCCTTGAATTTCTAGTTTCCGAGAATTTATTTTTCAAACGCGTTTATCTCGAAATGACTTTTTTCACATTTACGTGCAGTCTTACTCAAAAAGTGTAGAACCGATCATTATGAAAATTGATAGTATGATTCCTTATAAAAATGCAACTTATATGAACCAACTTGTGAGATGAGATCATGATTTTAAGGGTATTTTTCTTTGCATAATTAGAGAAAAAAATCGTGAAAATCGAAGCAAATAGTTCCAACGCCTGCAAAGTTTTTAATTTTCATTGTTTTTACCTGCGTTGAGGTTCATATTCTTAGAAAATAAGTTATTAATGTAAACTCTAAACCTTTTTGATTTCAGATTAAAATCGAACGGCTAGACTGCACGCAATTGGAGAACTATACTCACAACCTTCAGCGGACATCACAGTATAACTTTGTTATTTTTGGATGAAATTATACAAAAAATTCACAAAAACTATTGGAAATATGAATGAAATGATATCAAAATTTGATTAAATTCGAATTAATTCTTCCCACCCAAAAAAACTCTCAAAAATTAGTGTCAGACAGCCTCCTAATGTGGTTTCCTCCCTTAAATTAACTCCGAGATATACTTTCCCACTGTTACAACGAAGCATAGCGTAATTCAGCGAATTTAAGCTCCTAGTGAAAATTGTCGTTTTAACCAACGACACCCGAATTATTCGGCAGCTCAGTTGGTAGAGGGATAGGCTGTCGAATTTTATAAGATGATATCAATTGATCGCTGGTTCGAATCTAACCCGAAAGAACATTTTAACTTATTTGTAAAACGTCTAGACAGTCCGCTCATCAAATCATAATTACAAAACCTCACCACACATATCAGAAACACAATACTGTTGTTTTCCTTACTGCTTACATGCACTTACACTTGCAATCGCTGTTCACACACGTCACGTTCAAAATGATATTTTCTAGTTAATGTGACCGTACACTTTTTACTTTATTAGAAACAATGTTTTTATCTTCGTACTGTCCAGCTAGGAGCCTTATTGGTTAAACTTTTGTAGTTTCCTGATCTTACATAAAGATGAAGTAAGTCTGCTTCGCACGCTAACTTTAGTTTACACTCACAAACATCACAGCCCCTATGTTTGGGTCACCTGCATGTTGTACACGCTTTATATCTCTCCATATAACCTCATCGTCCTACACCTCGTTGTACTGTGGATGTATGGTGATATCTTCACTACTATCAACGCTTTCCAGAAAAGTTAATTGTTTGCTCGCAAAGTAAATGCATTTATCCTCTGTCTGTCCGTTTCTTATGCTAAGACTAATGTGAATCTATATATATTATTCATCCCACAATCGAAACAACTTCTACAATCAGTTCTTGCTAACACTGTTTTCGTATTTCGTGTATAACTTTTTAAAAATACAGTTCCAGTACCTGACCTCTTAACGTGCTGTTGGATGCGATATCCGTTGCACCACAGGACGCCTGCTGGATGCACTATCTCTGCTATGTGTCTTTTAGAAAGGAAATCAACTCTTAGTGTTGCCAAGAATAATTGTATGGCGTTTTTGGCCGCAGCGCATGACTGATAGTCGAGAATCTAGTTATAATATACGGGCCCATTTGCAAAAGTTCTAAAATTCATTAGCTTTGAGCGAGCTTCACTATGTTACATGGAGCAGGGAAAAAAAAGTCGATCGTAGCACATATCGTCGCTCTAAATGGGTGGAGCATAAACGCATCAACTTTCGCAAGGCTTCCACTTTCCCGTTTACAAAATTCGTTTCCATTATTACTTAAAAGTTGTAACTGCTTTTTTCATCACTAAATACCTAAACTGTTTGCAGAAAAAGTAC
Source organism: Schistocerca serialis cubense (assembly GCF_023864345.2). Lineage (NCBI taxonomy): Eukaryota > Metazoa > Arthropoda > Insecta > Orthoptera > Acrididae > Schistocerca > Schistocerca serialis. The sequence continues at coordinate 296,416,751 of NC_064640.1, read as the reverse complement.
GTAAAAAACTCGTGACTTCGGCTAATGTTCCTGTAACCGCCGTATAGCTCCGTCTTAATGCTAGTGTCCGACGTCACAGTAGTATTAGCCAGTAACAGAGCGTTTGCGACCACGCGATCAGGTCTTGCTATTTAACGATTTTTAAGCTTTAATTGCACGAAAGTAAGAGATATTTTGTGAGAATATTGATCGTAAATGCTATTGAAATATTATAATCAATCAGAATAACAACAATATGAACCATATTTCTAACATAGTAAAATAGTCTATTGTATTTATATTTCAGTTCAATACTGTAGTCGTCAGAGACACTGATGTGAGCACTTACGCATTTCGTCACATATTCTGCGTCAGTACTCCACAACACTATTCTTAGTCAATATATTTTGTTTTTAAACCTCGTGTTCATAGCAGAAATTCGAAAACCGTGCACAGCTGTGGATCCATACAAATATTTCTCGAAAATTTTCGTCTTTTGAGTTGGAATACGTCGTAGTTTTCAGCAAGGCAGTTGTCATTACGGAATACCAGTCTTTCTGCCGACACCATTGCTGTGTTTGATGCAATGCGAAGTGCACCATTTGTCACGCTGCTGACCGTTCGCAGCTGTGCTGCTGAAGCTTCTCATACGTCTGCGAAGATCTCTCTCGCCCTCAGCCAACTTTGTCGTATCCTGTCAACTAAAGCGTAATGGAACAATTACTGCGAAATGGTTTCCAGAAGAGTCTCATTGTAAATATTCTAGTGTTTACCTCCTGAACTTAAAAGTAAATGAGTAGTGTAAAAAAGCCCGTTTCACTTAGGACGTACACTGTTTTCCGTTTAGTTGGCAACAGTCTGCGAATAACTGTTTTACGATCACACGTGTAGTAAATAAACATTTTTCAGTTGCAGGGCTTGTAATGTTTATACCTGGGCTGGCTGTACTGGACAGTATATGCAGAATTCCTGTGAAGCATGTAGCTGGACACACTGCACCGAGCAAGGTGACGCAAAAGCAAATTCAGTGGGTAGATACTCTGGAGGAACAAGATTCAAATCTCCGTCGGTCCATCTTGACGTAACTTACCTGTGATTCTCCTAGGTCACTTATGCCCACTGCGGAGCGATTCCTTCGATAACGCTACCGGCCACACTATCTGAAACGCTGTGTCCTGGAGAACAATCGTTGATCATTTCTTCCCTTTGTAGGTGTCTTCTCTATCGGATTTTACATTTTGTAGCAGAATAATCGGTCGCACAACAAGGACCGAAATCTGAACCGAGCCCACAAACCATGTGCTTATGATCTGCAGGAATTGTACGACCTGTGCATAGACACCTTTCTCTCATTACGTATAGGACGAAGATTCAGTCCCACGAGATACTATAGATGTTTCTTGCCGCTGAGGTATCCTAATAATGGTTCAAATGGTTCAAATGGCTCTGAGCACTATGGAACTTAACATCTGAGGTCATCAGTTCCCTAGAACTTAGGACTACTTAAACCTAACTAAGCTAAGGACATCACATACATCCATGCCCGAGGCAGGATTCGAGCCTGCGGCCGTAGCGGTCGCACGGTTCCAGACTGAAGCGCCTAGAACCGCTCGGCCACATCGGCCGGCTCCTAATAATGTCATAGTGTTCTAGGGTGATAAATGTATTTACAAAACCAAGGAAATGGTAGAGTTAGCTTGAAAAATCAGACGGAGCAAATGAAAACTAGGCGGATGGAAAAAAGTAGCTAAACTATTTATTATTTTAAAAGAAATCATCTTAACTGTTAATGAATTTATCTCACTGTGAGACAAGATGGTCTATGCCTTCATGGAAGAAAAGTTTGCAGTTGCCTACGGAACTCTGATTATACCCAGACCTGCACAGCTTCGTCCGAAGCTAATGGACGGCCACGATGCATGATTTCAGGGCTCCAAACATATGGAAATTTCGTGGGTTAGATCAGGACGGTATGGAGGATGTGAAGGGCTTCCCAGCGAAACTTTTGCAGCATACTCTAAACAAGATTGGTAACACTCTTTAATTTTGCATCAATTTAGTGTACCGCTTTCACAGAAATGAACAAATACGCGTGGTTGGCATCGAAGTTGATTGAAAAAAGAGCGATCTTTTCGCCATTTCCGAGAGTGCTTCTGAAAGACAGTCATACTACCTGGATGACGCTGGAAATAAAGAAATTTACAAGACGATCACAGTGTTTCCCTACGGTAGTATGCGTAGTGTAGTATATCGTGTCGAGAGTTCATAGTCTGCGATGATTTTGATCACTGCGAGCCATTGCGTGTGAATACATAGGTGCCATGGGCACGGAACTTAAACTCTTTGTCGTCCATCTTCCTTACTAGCTGAATTACACGAAGTTATAAAAAGCTGTACGGCCATTTTTATTCCCCATTCTGTTCTTTTCCTTGGCTGATGGTTGCCAGAAAGGTACATGTACGCTTATACGCAATAAATGTTGGTTCTACTTGAAAATCATAAATCACTGTTAGTAGTTTCAGGCAATATCCGAGTACTGATTATAATTATTGACTGGTTGATAATGATTACTATCCAAAGATATTTCGTAGCATCATGATGAGGTATTTACTACTAATAGCGAAGTAATACAATGCGGGATGTGTTTAAATATCTATCTGGCGTGGCTAGTAACAGTGGTGTTATACGCTATCTTTCCTTAAGCCGAAATTTCGAACGTGCATCTTCGCGATTTATTTCAAGGATTATTTCCTTTTTTGGCTTAGAATAAAAATTTATTTGCTTTTACACCTTTACCCGTCAGACGGAACTAATAAATATAATACAATTTATTCTGCTTTCAAATGCATCGTACATTACACTAGGCTGGGTAAATTTTAACTTTTAAAACAGGAATAAATACAATTAAGTACGTTGCTTCTGAGTTCTGAGAACAATTGTTGGAAATCACTGCTTGGTGTTCTTGGTTCTTGAAGATTCTACTTATTCTACAGAGTAAATTCCTCGTGTCTGCACAAATAGCACACATTCTTTTGGTTAAATCTGTGGAATGATTCGCAAAAACGAAAACTTAATCCTCTTGTAAAGAAGTGCTATGATTAGTGTAATTGCGTGGCATCTGTCTATAGATTCTAGCTAACTTACTCGAAAAGGAGTCCTTCTTTCTAACTCTCACAAATTTTTATCTCTTCCGATTGCTCATGCAGTTAACAAGGAGGAAATATACGAGTATGAGAACTTTAAACGACTACTCGCAACCAAAATTAAAATAGAAATGACGTATACATGGTGCTCTTAATATATCTGCAATTCTTCTCAGCCTGTAGCTCGGGCACACAAAGCACTGAAGCTATCAATGCACAAGAAACAACAGTGACAGAGAAATAAACCATCTTAGTTAGGAAAAAAGGCTTAATAGGAATCAACTGCTATCTGGACCGAAGAATTAATTTCATTAACTGTAATCGTAGATGAAGGATTAGACGTCATACCAGCAAAAATAGAAGCAAACTTAAAAAAATTTCAATTAATGTTGAAATATTTCACAGAAGAATAAGCAGGTTGGTACAAAATATAAATTTAGAAAGGCATAAGTACTAAACGCTTACATTCACGCCGCATCTTCATCTTATTTTTACCCCAGAATGGTCAGATATTATTTTAATTCGGTTTAGAATCTAGTTAAATACATTATAAAACATAATACTAAAATATGGTGGATAGGGAACTTCCAAAAATTATCTGGGCATTACATAACAATGTTGCATTTCTATTCCATCACTTAGCCGCAGACTGTGTAGATTCTGTGTAACTGATGGCAATAAAATATGAAGTCCTACATGTTGCTGTCGTTTTAATATAAATGAAAGAAGGAGAGAATCTTCCGCATGTTCCTGTTTGATTAAAGACAGCGTGTCTTGGACATTATGAATCTTATGTGTAATTACTCTTTCTTTTAATTGATGTTAAATATTACCAACAGTAACAGACTTTTGCAGGAAAGAGAAGCATCTGAATGAATATCAGGAGTTCGGCTAAAAACTAGAACTAAGCAAAAAAGGGTAAGCTGAAAGGAGGAAAAGAGTATTTAGAAGGACTTCACAAGGGAAATAAAGTTGAAAGCAGTTATACAAGAAGATGAGAAGAGGTAAATGGAGAAAACATGTGAGAGCAATTTGACAGAACACTGAAAGAGCTAAGCCGAAACAAGGCTCCTGGAGTAGATTACATTCTCTCAGAACCAGTGATATTCTTGGGAGAGACAGCCATGAGGAAACTATCCCACTTGGTGCGCAAAATACATTACTGGCCATTAAAATTGCTACACCACGAAGATGACGTGCTACAGACGCGAAATTTAACCGACAGGAAGAAGATGCTGTGATATGCAAATGATTAGCTTTTCAGAGCATTAACACAAGGTTGGCGCCGGTGGCGACACCAACAACGTGCTGGCATGAGGAAAGTTTCCAACCGATTTCTCGTACACAAACAGCAGTTGACCGGCGTTGCCTAGGGAAACGTTGTTGTGATGCCTCGTGTAAGGAGGAGAAATGCGCATCATCACGTTTCCGACTTTGATAAAGGTCGGATTGTAGCCTATCGCGATTGCGGTTTATCGTATCGCGACATCCAATGATCGCGAGATCCAATGACTGTTAGCAGAATATGGAATCGGTGGGTTCAGGAGGGTAATACGGAACGCCGTACTGGATCCCAACGGCCTCGTATCACTAGCAGTCGAGATGACAGGCATCTTATCCGCATGGCTGTAACGGATCGTGCAGCCACGTCTCGATCCCTGAGTCAACAGATGGGGACGTTTGCAAGACAACAACCATCTGCACAAACAGTTCGACGACGTTTGCAGCAGCAGGGACTATCAGCTCGGAGACCATGGCTGCGGTTACCCTTGACGCTGCATGAACAGTGGTCGTTACATTTCGGATGTGCTACGACCCGTGGCTCTACCCTTCATTCGATCCCTGCGAAACCCTACATTTCAGCAGGATAATGCACGACCGCATGTTGCAGGTCCTGTACGAGCCTTTCTGGATACAGAAAATGTTCGACTGCTAACCTGGCCAGCACGCTCTCCAGATCTCTCACCAATTGAAAACGTCTGGTCAATGGTTGCCGAGCAACTGGCTCGTCACAATACGCCTGTCAATACTCTTGATGAACTGTGGTATCGTGCTGAAGCTGCATGGGCAGCTGTACCTGTACACGCTATACAAGCTCTGTTTGACTCAATGCCCAGGCGTATCAAGGCCGCTATTACGGCCAGAGGTGGTTGTTCTGGGTACTGATTTCTCAGGATCTATGCACCCAAATTGCGTGGAAATGTAATCACATGTCAGTTCTAGTATAATATATATGTCCAATGAATACCCATTTCTCATCTGCATTTCTTCTTGGTGTAGCAATTTTAATGGCCAGTAGTGTATATAGGCGTTCGACAAAAATATGGAAAATCCGCGAGCAAAGCATGCTTCAACATAAACTCAGGAGACAAAAGTCATGGGATATCTCATAATATCGTTTCAGTCCTCCTTTTGACCGACGCAGTGCAGCAGTTCGACGAGGTGTGGACTCAAGTCGTCGCAAGTCCCCTTCAGAAATATTGAGCCGTACCGCCTTCATAGCAGTTCATATTTGCGAAAGAGTCACTGGTGAAGGGTTTTGTGTAGTAGCTGACCTCTCCATTATGTCCCATGTCTACACCTACGTGATTACTCTGCAATTCACAGTAAAGCGCATAGCGGAGGGTTCAATGAACCATCTTCAAGCTGTCTCTCTACCGTTCCACACTCGAACGGCTTGCGGGAAAAACGAGCACTTAAATTCTCTAGTATTACGTTCTTGCAAGAGTTTTTTTTTTTCTATAGAGATACACAAAATGTTTCCGAGTATTCGCCAAACCCAAATCCTTCCAACGGTTTGCCACAGGGTACAGCGTAATCCCCCACTCGAAGTCACTCGCTTCCAGTCATCCACTGTTCATTGACTTCGCTCTTTATACCACGTCAAGCGTCGCTTAACATTTACTGCATAAACGTGAGGCTTATTGAGGAGTTGCTCGACTGTATCCCATTCTTTTTAACTCCCTACGCACAGTTATTGTGATCGCGGAACTGCTGGCAGCAATGTGAAACTCAGGAGTGGTAGCTACGGCTGATTTCATGCAATGTTTTATAACCACCCACATAAATGCTCGACGGTTCCTGTCGGTCAGTTCATGAGGTCTGCCTGGTCTTGGTTTAACTGCTGTTGTCCCATCCGATTTATACAAACAGTTAAGTTTGGCAGCTTTAGGAGGCTTGAAATGTTCGAGGTGGATCTGTCACTCAGGTGACAAACTAATGACTAACTCCAGTTCGAAGTCAATGACTTCTCCCCACCGACCCACTCTGCTTCTACTACTTGTCAACTGACAATACAATACACCCCACCTCCTTTTATACAGGCTAGATCTTCTCTGATGACATTCGGCGTTACATAGGGTTGGCCACATACTTTTGATCAGATAGTGTGTCTGCGTAGCTGGACAAGGATCACTGTTAACTGTCACCTGTCAGTCAGATGAGATTAATTTCCGCCTAAAGTCGTAGCTCATCTTCTCCTGATCCTTTATATTCAGTGAAGCTCTACATCTACATCTACATCCATACTCCGCAAGCCACCTGACGGTGTGTGGCGGAGGGTACCTTGAGTACCTCTATCGGTTCTCCCTTCTATTCCATTCTCGTATTGTTCGTGGAAAGAAGGATTGTTGGTATGCCTCTGTGTGGGCTCTAATCTCTCTGATTTTATCCTCATGGTCTCTTCGCGAGATATACGTAGGAGGGAGCAATATACTGCTTGACTCTTCGGTGAAGGTATGTTCTCGAAACTTTGACAAAAGCCTGTACCGAGCTACTGAGCGTCTCTCCTGCAGAGTCTTCCACTGGAGTTTATCTATCATCTCCGTAACGCTTTCGCGATTACTAAATGATCCTGTAACGAAGCGCGCTGCTCTCCGTTGGATCTTCTCTATATCTTCTATCAACCCTATCTGGTACGGATCCCACACTGCTGAGCAGTATTCAAGCAGTGGGCGAACAAGCGTACTGTAACCTACTTCCTTTGTTTTCGGATTGCATTTCCTTAGGATTCTTCCAATGAATCTCAGTCTGGCATCTGCTTTACCGACGATCAACATTATATGATCATTCCATTTTAAATCACTCCTAATGCGTACTCCCAGATAATTTATGGAATTAACTGCTTCCAGTTGCTGACCTGCTATTTTGTAGCTAAATGATAAAGGATCTATCTTTCTGTGTATTCGCAGCACATTACACTTGTCTACATTGAGATTAAATTGCCATTCCCTGCACCATGCGTCAATTCGCTGCAGATCCTCCTGCATTTCAGTACAATTTTCCATTGTTACAACCTCTCGATACACCACAGCATCATCCGCAAAAAGCCTCAGTGAACTTCCGATGTCATCCACAAGGTCATTTATGTATATTGTGAATAGCAACGGTCCTATGACACTCCCCTGCGGCACACCTGAAATCACCCTTACTTCGGAAGACTTCTCTCCATTGAGAATGACATGCTGCGTCCTGTTATCTAGGAACTCCTCAATCCAATCACACAATTGGTCTGATAGTCCATATGCTCTTACTTTGTTCATTAAACGACTGTGGGGAACTGTATCGTACGCCTTGCGGAAGTCAAGAAACACGGCATCTACCTGTGAACCCGTATCTATGGCCCTCTGAGTCTCGTGGACGAATAGCGCGAGCTGGGTTTCACATGACCGTCTTTTTCGAAACCCATGCTGATTCCTACAGAGTAGATTTCTAGTCTCCAGAAAAGTCATTATACTCGAACACAATACGTGTTCCAAAATCCTACAACTGATCGACGTTAGAGATATAGGTCTATAGTTCTGCACATCTGCTCGACATCCCTTCTTGAAAACGGGGATGACCTGTGCCTTTTCCAATCCTTTGGAACGCTACGCTCTTCTAGAGACCTACGGTACACCGCTGCAGGAAGGGGGCAAGTTCCTTCGCGTACTCTGTGTAAAATTGAACTGGTATCCCATCAGGTCCAGAGGCCTTTCCTCTTTTGAGCGATTTTAATTGTTTCTCTATCCCTCTGTCGTCTATTTCGATATCTACCATTTTGTCATCTGTGCGACAATCTAGAGAAGGAACTACAGTGCAATCTTCCTCTGTGAAACAACTTTGGAAAAAGACATTTAGTATTTCGGCCTTTAGTCTGTCATCCTCTGTTTCAGTACCATTTTGGTCACAGAGTGTCTGGACATTTTGTTTTGATCCACCTACCGCTTTGACATAAGACCAAAATTTCTTAGGATTTTCTGCCAAGTCAGTACATAGAACTTTATTTTCGAATTCATTGAAAGCCTCTCGCATAGCCCTCCTCACACTAGATTTCGCTTCGCGTAATTTTTGTTTGTCTGCAAGGCTTTGGCTATGTTTATGTTTGCTGTGAAGTTCCCTTTGCTTCCGCAGCAGTTTTCTAACTCGGTTGTTGTACCACGGTGGCTCTTTTCCATCTCTTACGATCTTGCTTGGCACATACTCATCTAACGCATTATGTACGACGGTTTTGAACTTTGCCCACTGATCCTCAACACTATCTGTACTTGAGACAAAACTTTTGTGTTGAGCCAACAGGTACTCTGAAATCTGCTTTTTGTCACTTTTTCTAAACAGAAAAATCTTCCTACCCTTTTTAATATACCTATTTACGGCTGAAATCATCGATGCCGTAACCGCTTTATGATCGCTGATTCCCTGTTCTGCGTTAACTTTTTCAAATAGTTCGGGTCTGTTTGTCACCAGAAGGTCTAATATGTTATCGCCACGAGTCGGTTCTCTGTTTAACTGCTGAAGGTAGTTTTCAGATAAAGCACTTAAAAAAATTTCACTGGATTCTTTGTCCCTGCCACCCGTTATGAACGTCTGAGTCTCCCAGTCTATATCCGGCAAATTAAAATCTCCACCCAGAACTATAACATGGTGGGGAAATCTACTCGAAATATTTTCCAAATTATCCTTCAGGTGCTCAGCCACAACAGCTGCTGAGCCAGGGCCTATAGAGACATCCAATTACCATGTCTGAGCCTGCTTTAACCGTGACCTTCACCCAAATCATTTCACATTTCAGATCTCCGTCAATTTCCTTCGATACTATTGCACTTCTTATCGCTATAAACACGCCTCCCCCTTCACTGTCCAGCCTGTCTCTGCGGTATACATTCCAATCTGAGTTTAGGATTTCATTACTATTTACATCTGGTTTCAGCCAACTTTCTGTCCCTAGTACTATATGGGCGTTGTGACCGTTTATTAATGAGAGCAGTTCTGGGACCTTTCTGTAGACGCTCCTGCAGTTTACTATTAGCACATTAATATTGTTATTCCCTGTTGCATTTTGCCTACTCCTACCTTGCTGCGTCTCAGGAGGCGTCTTGTCGGGCCTAGGGAGGGGATTCTCTAACCTAAAAAACCCCCATGTGCACTCCACACGTACTCCGCTACCCTTGTAGCCGCTTTCGGCGTGTAGTGCACGCCTGGCCTATTCAGGGGGACCCTACAGTGTCAGACAGGAAACGTGTCAGTCAGTATTTCTGAAATCTGGCAACATCTAAGGTGCACGATGTAGTAGGCTGCGATGTTCTCGGTACAAACTATCGGAGAGCAAAAGTTGGGGATTTTCTCTGCCTGTGGACTGGGTGTTTGTGTTGGCCCCATCATTTCATCATCATGATCATCATCATCATCATTCGTGACAGTGGCTAGACTGGACCGTGGAAAAATTAGGACTTTGTATGGGCGCTGATGACCGCGCAGCTGAATGCCTCACAAATCAAACATCATCATCTTCAAAGTGTGTTCTTTAAGCGGCCCAAGGAGATGAAAGTCCGAGGGTGCCAGGTAAGGACTGTAAGGTGCATGAGTCAATGATGTCAAACCCAATTATGTCCCTGCACCTCTTTGAATATCTGAGAGTCTCGATCATTGCAGACGCACTTCCAATGCTGACCGACAAATGTAGAGCCAATTGTCGAGTTGTGAATCGCCGGTCGGCATGAATAATGGCATACGCACGATTCAGCATGTCTGCAGCAGTGGCTGTGACAGGACGTCCCGAGCGTGGCTGTAACTTTCTTTACCCATCGCCCAACTGTACTATCAACTGCAGCATCGCCATACACTGTACACAAACGTTTATGGATGTTCATTACGCTTTTTTTTCTGCATACAAGAATTTGATAACAGCACGCTGCTTGTAACGTGAGTCGTATGTAGACGACATTTTGACACTGTACAACGGCTCTGCCATCTGCCAGAACGGTTCGAAACTTCACTGGCGCACAGAACAAATATCAAATGTGAAGCACCAACAAGGACGTTTGTCTGTGTATATTGGTGATTTTTTTTTTTAAATCTAGGGCATTACTTATTGAACGGCCCTCATATATTAGCTGACTGCTACCGATACAAAAGCCGAAGGTTGTACAACAAAGATTAAAGAAGCGAGGCATGGTGCGTCAATCACTGCAATGAGAAAACAAAATATGGGATAGATTTGCCGATATTTATAAATAATAATGACGGCACACTACGTAAAGCCGGCCGGAGTGGCCAAGCGGTTCTAGGCGCTACAGTCTGGAACAACGCGACCGCTACGGTCGCAGGTTCGAATCCTGCCTCGGGCATGGATGTGTGTGATGTCCTTAGGTTAGTTAGGTTTAAGTAGTTCTAAGTTCTAGGGGACTGATTACCTCAGAAGTTAAGTCCCATAGTGCTCAGAGCCATTTGAACCATTTGAACACTACGTAAAATTGTAGATGTTTATTTTAATGGAATCCACAAAAAAGCATAATCATAGTTTTAAAAAATGCTAACCACCCTAAGATGACCTAGAACTATAACGATCTCATACTGATTGACTTATAAGGGCGACTACTGCGAGTATTTGGCATCTTCGGAAAAATTCGGGTGCGTTTTGCTAACCTGAACTCAATTATTTTCATTAATGGTAGTGAATATTAAACTTTTACACTAAATTTAACTGTTCATTTTTCAAAGGGCTTTACAGACACCTCATCTCCTTGTGTTTTTCTCATCTGGGTTATTTGTACTTCGTATATCGGTTGTATATTAGTTTCGTGCATCTACATTGAGTACATTTTCTCCCCCTCTGGCGATGGTATTTCATTATCCCTAGTTTCCGTGCTCCACGAGAGTCGACGTCCTCAAGGGGATTGCCTGTTATCTGAGCCCGGTAAGCTGGCATCACAGGTGTTCGACATCCGTGGTAAACGCTTTTATACATCTTTTGTGTCGTAGCCTCATACTAACGTTTCAGGCCTCTGTCGTGCAGCATGTAGAGAGTAGAAACCAAAAGCAACGCTAAGTCGGTGGCAAAAATTGCCATAGGGGGCAAACGACAAGTAAAGCGACACCACTCAGTACCGATGAACAAAACCAGAATCCTCGTACACAGCAACATTCAGCCAAGGAGATTCCCATATCAAAAGTCCAGGTCCAGAAAATTGGAGCAATAGTTGTTTCCGAGAATCTGTATGACGAAGGCATCGACGAAGATGGATAATCTGTATATTCGCCCGCCGGGCCAGGAATTTATTTCCTGTGACCGCTATGGTCGTCAAACTGCGGCCCGTGGGCCGTGTGCGTCCGAATCAAGTACTCGCGCGGCCCTCGATTCTCAGTCGTATTTTATAATAATATGGATCTATCAACTAACAGCCAAGTCCAAAAAGTCAACTAACGTTAACACCTTAAGAGTGTGGTTTTCCTGCACAGCAAATAGCAGAAATACCTGCAGAGACAGTAATATTTTAATGTGTGTTCAATTTTAACTGATGTTGGTGAATCCGTCCGCGAGCTAAGTAAAGTTGGAGGCTTATCTTAGGGGCAGACAGGTAAGTAGCGCGGCACGTGCGCAGTTAGAAGATGTGAGGAGTAAGTATTTTACAGTGTGTCTTCCAATACGAACAACTGGCGGGCATGCGCCACGCGTATTGATCAGCTACTATGGTATAAATTTTTACACGAAAGTAACATAGATTCATGAATGTTTATTAAAGAGCCTGTAATCACCAAGTGCTGCCGTTATTTGTAGCAACCGACATTATATTAATTAAGGCTGTTATAACACAGTGAAGTGAGTAGAAGAAAACTGCCATTTGAATCATTTACCAGACTTTTGTGACGATGTTTCATATTCAATAGTGTCCGCCCCCGGTAGCTGAGTGGTCAGCACGACACAATGTCAATCCAAAGGGCCCGGGTTCGATTCCCGGCTGGGTCGGAGGTTTTCTCCACTCAGGACTGGGTGTTGTGTTCTCCTATTCATCATCATTTCATCCCCATCGACGCGCAAGTCGCCGAAGTGGCGTCAAATCGAAAGACTTGCACCAGGCGAACGGTCTAACCGACGGGAGGCTCTCGTCACACGGCATCATTATTTATTACATTCAGTAGTGCATTTAAATATATAAGAGCAGACACTATTGTTAATCAAAGCCATTCACACAAAAGCCAACAACACTTCACCACGCAACTATAGTGTCACAACTGCTAGTTCGCTGAGGTTGGCAGCAATCTAAAAAAGACCACAGTCGACACGAAGTGTACCCAAATGGTGCCGCCTTTTAACGATCAGTAGCTGGGGAGTGGCAGACAACTAATCGCGCCCTTACTACAGACAGTCTATTGAGGGCTCGTAGCATATTAATTTACATTGGTTAGCCTACCAATCAATAATAAGATCGGTACATACGCAGCTCTAGGAGCTGCATCACAATGTCAGTATTGGCTCTCGAGCAAAAAAGTTTGACGACCACTGCTGTGCCGGCCGCGGTGGCCGAGTGGTTCTAGGCGCGTCAGTCCGGAACCGCGTGACTGCTACGGTCGCAGGTTCGAATCCTGCCTCGGGCATGGATGTGTGTCATGTCATTAGGTTAGTTAAGTTTAAGTAGTTCTAAGTCCAGGGGATTGATGACCCCAGATGTTAACTCCCATAGTGCTCAGAGCCATTTGAACCATTGCTGTAGAGGGCTAACGCTAAACCACGCGTGACGTGTATGCCGTGAACACTGGGGTCTGTGTGCCACACATTTTATATCGACACCAATTCTCTCCATGTCGCTCTAGTGGCGAGAAACAGGAATATTTGTTTTTGGTGTGTATTGTAGAAATAATGTACGAAGATGTCTGAAACACAAAAAAACTATTGATTTTGAAATAAAACTTCACTGTCCAGTCACGTCAATGTGACGACCCGTCAAAAGCCTGAACAACCACCTTTTGCAGCGATGACCGCTGCGAGACATGCAGGAAGAGAGTCAGTGAGGTTCTGGAAGGTACCGACAGGGATCTGGAACCATGCCGACTCCAGCGCCGTGGCCAGCTTCGCTAGGTTTCTTGGTTGAGGAGCAATAGCGCGAACAGCCCGATCGAGGTGGTCCCACAGATTATCGACTAGGTTTAAACCTGCGTAGTTTAGTGGCCATGGGAGTACGGTTAACACATTCTGGTGCTCTACTAACCACGTACGTACGCTACGAACTGTGTGACACAGCCGGCCGGTGTGGCCGTGCGGTTTTAGGTGCTTCAGTCTGGAATCGCGTGACCGCTACGGTCGCAGGTTCGAATCCTGCCTCGGGCATGGATGTGTGTGATGTCCTTAGGTTAGTTAGGTTTAAGTAGTTCTAGGGGACTGATGACCTCAGAAGTTACGTCCCATAGTGCTCAGAGCCATTTGAACCTTTTTTTTTTTGTTTTTTTTGTTGGTGACACATTGCAGTGTCCTGCTGATAGATGCTATCGTGCCGAGGGAAAACAAACTACATGTAGGAGTGGCCATGGTCCCAAAGGATAAATGTGCACCTTCGTTGATGCATTGTGCCTTCCCGAATGGCGAGATCACCCAGGGATTGTCACGAAAATCTTCGGGCTGAACCCTTCTGACGATTGTTGCAGGGCCATATTGGCCAACAGCCATATGACCGATGGAGCATAAAACGTGATTCTTCTGAAAAAGCCCACTTGTCGCCAGTGAGTGAACGTAAAGTTGCGGTACTGACGTGTAAATTTCATTTTTCGTTGCCAATGAACACCAATCAGGATTTGTGCACAAACCAGCCGCCTGCTGCAGAGACCCATACGTAGCAACGTTTGATGAACGTTCGTTAAAGAGTCACTGTCGGTAGGCCATTGGTTCATCTGGGAGGTCAGTAGCTCAACAGTTACACGTTTGTTCAGCCGTGCACGTCTCCAAACCGTCATTAACCCCTATCATCTATGGATCGTTCAAAAATGGCTCTGAGCACTATGTGAGTTAACATCTGACATCATCAATCCCCTAGAACTTAGAACTACTTGAACCTAACTAACCTAAGGACATCACACACATTCTTGCCCGAGGCAGGATTCGAACCTGCGACCGTAGCGGTCGCGCGGTTCCAGACTGAAGCGCCTAGAACCGCTCGGCCACATCGGCCGGCCTACTGATCGTGGTGGACTGCAGTTGCCTTGGCATCGCTTTTGGATAGCTCCTTTTTGCCGTGCATGGTAGTATACTTTAATCGCGGCGGCACACGAACCATTATTCTGGCTTAGCCGTTTCGGAAACGCTTGCATCCTTGGCCCGGCAGCCAATGGTCATGCCCTTTTTGATGTCCGATAAATTGCTCCGTTTCCGCATTACCATAACGACTGCACTGCTACCCACGTCCCACTGACACGCTTTGTATACCCTCCACTGCTAGTGCTGCCACCTGATTTCTGTGATTGGTTATTGCATGCTGACGTCGAACATTGGCGGTGGTAACGTTACTGTGACTGGAACATATAGATCCTATTTGGATGCCGACGTCACAGTGTTATGGAAGAGAACGGTGGGAACAAATCAGTATCGGTGATGATTGTGAAACTCTTAGTGATGTATTCGGAACGTCTCTTTAGCATTTGATTTTTCCTCACCATCACCGTCTGTCAGGAAGTAGATAGTTTCTTTGTGATCGTAAAGTTCTGTCGTCAAGACGCAGCGGGACTATACACGCATTACGCTTTAAAATAAGTAGTAAAAATCTTCACGTATGAAACTAAAAGTAACTCCGTTACTTCCAGCAAAACATAGTCATCGCACACCTTGTGATGAGTGCAGCAACGTGTAATGCGCCATAAACTGACGTTCAATGTGGTCTGTGTATTCTGTCTATTGATTACTAACAGTGGAGCTGGTGAAGCAGTTTGGAGGTTCCATTACGGAGGCGGAACAAGTCAGCCAGTGAGAGCTGTGCGTGTCTGGTAATCAAAGGCTGGCCCGCAGCCTACTTCTGGCGGAGCTCCAGCCGCTCAACATGTCCCCTTTCTTCCACCGCCTCGGGGCAGCCCTGTCCGAATCCTCGTTCTTCGACATATGTCATCGTATTACAGCCCGCCTGTTATTATTTCCCAAGTTGTGGAGGGGCACATACGCTACACGTAACGTCAGGTTCAAAACTGACCCAGTAAGACTTCCGTGTTAATGTTTTTTCCTTACTGCGTTATCCCATTTTCCGGGGAACTTGTTTGACTGATCCTTGGTCACTGCGGTAAAGGAACTTATTTTTGTGATAAAATATCCTCCTTAACGGATCGATGATGCTACGCTGACGTGAGGAATGCTCTACGCATCTTTATCGCAACTATCCTCACATTACGGAGGAGTCACAACTGTCGTGAAAATAAAGTATGATTCGGTCAGAAACAGCGACTACTACGACAAGAAAAGTGTGCGTCTGGTGATGAGGAATTCCAAGTGAGGATGATTGGTTTGTGGGCCGCTCAACTGCGTGGTCATCAGCGCCCATACAAAGTCCCAATTTTGACACAGTCCAAGTTTTTTTACGCAGTCCAATCTGGCCACTGTCACGAATGGTGATGATGATGAAATGATGAGGACAACACAAACACCCAGTCCCAGGGCAGAGAAAATCCCTAACCCGGCCGGGAATCAACATCGGGACCTGTGATCCAGAGGCAGCTACGATAGCCACAAGACCACGAGCTGTGGACGGAATTCCATGTGTCGTGCTGTGCATGAACGAGAAAGATGCAGGATTATAGTGTACTCAGAGGAATATATAAACGGGAACACTAAGTATAAAGGTCTACATCTCATATTAACGTACTGTTAGAAAAAGAGATACCGTATAATAAGGAACCAAAAGGTGCTGGGTTTACTGCTGATATTTGGTTTTGTTCTTGGTGCCAACCATAGATACATTACTTCATTTTTTTTTTATACATGCACATATAAATTACTTCGAAATTTCCCATACCTTATACGCGTTTATACATGGTTACATACACAAAATAAGATCAAAAGTGTGCTCATATCTTGATGTCTGTGTGTTTTAGATATATTTCTATGTTATAGACCTTTCTTGACCGGGAACATCAGTTTTTGACTGGTTTGATGCAATCCGCCACGAATTCCTTTCCTGAGCCATCCTCTTCATTTCTTTTTATATCATACCTTTCTTAAAGGGTTTGTAACGGAGGATGTGGCGAAATCCTTACCTTGTGTGGTTTGAGGGGTACTTTTGTTTCAGAAATTTAGTGTATACTAAAGTGACATTGTTTAAATCGGTTTCTTCTTCATTGTTACAATCGAACTTGAGGAGAATTTAAAACTTAAATATTGTACACGGACGAAACATCCATGTCTTAACCGCATTCGCACCATGAAGCTTTGGTTCTGTTTAGTCATTCTGACCCTGTCAAATCACGATTTCCTCTGCTCGTCTAAATCTAAGCAAGTAAAAAAATCTTCCTTTGCTTTTTACCAGGATGTGGGTCAGAGCATAATCCAGCTACTTTATGGTTACTGATGTTTCATTGGAACAAAATCGCGATGAGGGAGTGTTGTTCCTTGGAATGTCCTTAGTGCAGTACTTCGTTTATAATTTTCTGGCTGTTTCATTGGCTGTAGCTGTTCCATCTCCTACGATCTGAGTATATCATAAATATAATGAATATCAAATAGTGTGGTGCTTCTATCTGCCGTACCGAGCGAGGTGACGTCGTACGTAAGACCCTGGCGCTACATTCTGGAGGACGTCGGTTGAAAGCCCTGACCGAATACTGCAAATGTCGGGATGGTTACATTGAAAATGTGAGGTGAATGATCCTTCGTTTCGAGCGGTAGATCTTTCAGCTGATGGATCTTCTCGATCCTCGTGTTAGCGTCTGTGTGTCACCGGAGTAAGAATTTCTTTATCAGTCTCTTTCATAGCATTTCTTTTCCATCTTAAAGAAATAAATATGTTGACAGTGTCGATATTGTTCTCTGTGTTGTACATACCTTGTTCAGTTTCTGCAGTACATATTTTTAGCGTTTCCAAATGATGTACATTAATTTACTATGGATCATATCAACGATCTGTAGATAAACAGAGTTTTTCGTTCGGTTAATCACTGTATTAGTATGGTAGATCAAAAGATATTTAGTGTTTAGTTAACTTTATGTACTCGATACGTCCAATCATGATAATAGGCTACCTAGATGTATTTCTGGGAATTTGATTGTGTGTGTGTGTGTGTGTGTGTGTGTGTGTGTGTGTGTGTGTGTTTGTTTTTAGTTTACTTTTATTTAAATATGGAATTATTCTACCAAGTGGTACAGGAAGAATCCATTAACTTGAGTGCGGCTTGTCAGCAAAGGTGTACTGACTCAGACATACACCGACTTCTTTTCATTTAAGGACTATCGAAGCTACAGATACTGAGCCCCATTTCGATCAACCCTGCATTTATGGGACCCATAAACTGAAAGAATTTAATACCCATGGGACTGAGAAGATGATATACGCATTTACGCTTCCTATGTATTCTACCTGTGTATAACTCTCTTATTAAGAGGAAATGCATTTTTAAGAACTGCTAAGTACGAAATTTTGTCTTCAGGTGCAATATGTGAGACTGAAAGTGTTATCCTGCTGTCATACAAAACAATTTGTTTGAACAGTTTTCCACACATGATGCGGATATATGTTTGTGGTGTCTTAAAATTTGAAATTTTTGCGTAAGTATTTTACACTCCACATTCTGTTGTCAGACACATTTATACCAAATAGTTATGTCCGATATCCGGTTTTCCGATGCAAAGATTATCCACGGGACTTCTTTTCCTGTGTCTGCGGTAATATGGCTGATTCTTCTTGCCACCATTCCAAATGAACTTTCATAATTCTTTCAGAGTCTTACACTGAAAGAAGTAAATTGGTTGAAAAGGGTTAGCTTTAAGTGGACGGTTTTTAGGTTTCGGGAAAAGAATTACTAAATAATTACGCCACTTCATCAGAAATGTACAATATCTTCGCAGGACCCAGTAAATTTCGATGACGTTCTTCTTAGCACAGTTCAAAAGTAATTATAACATTCAGTAGGTTATGTGATTAACCCATTGCGTAGTAGCTTGACTTAAACGCATGTTCAAACTACGCTACCAATATTAGTTTTTGCAGCATCCAGATTACTATTTCTTCGATGTTAGAGGGTAAAACTAACATGGGGGAGCAAGTCTTCCTATCCACCATCTCCGAGAGTGATATTTATGTGTATTTTTCATTAGGTTTTCCCAAAACATTTGAAAATGAATGTTATAGAAAGAATCTCACTTACTAACCGTCTCCGTAATGGTATCTGCTCGTCAGGTTTAAACCACCTTCAAAGCTACAATGTTAAACGGTCATTATGTATTATTTGACCTAACCATCTTTGTTTACATCTACCTACAAATTACGAGACTCTGTACCACTTGTTTTCATGTTGACTGTTAACGTGTTGTGTTTCTCAGGTAGCTGCGGGGATCAAGCTATGGAGTCCCTTAAACGGATGCACGAAACCCTTTGAAAATCACATCCACCTGCCCGGTTCACCAAAGCAACGGTTGTTAATCCGACGCACGGATTCGATCCGTGTCTGGCTCACTTCTCTGTCTCACAGTCTAAGCGAGCAGGTCACTTGCTGAATAAATATGAAGTTTTAAGTTTTCCCAATGAATATTTCATAAGGAACGTGTTCTTCGCCTCACAGAACGAAAGGAACCGTCGCTCTGGATCCGCACTATTTTGTGCTCCGTTTATGTTAGCAGAAACAATTTTTCTTGCATTTACAGAACACATCATTATTGTTAGCTCCCTCTTTCATTAGTCTTAACGTGATGTAACGTGCAAGACTCTAGAATAGAATATATTAAAGATTTTTCACTTGTAATAATAAACAGCTATTTCGATTATTCTAAGTATGTGCTAATGAGTCGGCAAGTTCACAAATGTATTCTGAATTTAGTTGCCAGAAGCTAATGAGTTGGCAGTAGTAACTGTACGTACTTGTGATATAATCAACATAGGAGCATGAAAAATGAAAATAGCGGAAAAAATTCAAAGTTTGTATCACCAAAATAACAAAGACATGTACTATAGAGTTGGGGAAACAGTGAAGAAACGTTAAAATTATCTTTAATTTTACAGCTATCATGGTCTGACAAACTATTCTTAAACAGAAATACTGTTGTTCTAAATATAAGAATCCACTGTACACTGGAAATAGATTTAAACTTATCTTTTACACCAAACTAATATTAAACCAAATTTAGATTAGGCTAAGGGACAAAGAAAATTATTCTTATTGCAGATTCGTCACAGGGATGCGAATCTATCACAATATCAGGTATGGTTATCGAGTGATGGCCCTATTGTGCGAAAGACACACTCTTTTTTCCGAATGAGGAGACGGGAAACGGAAATATGTAATCTACATATTGGTGTCTCGCCGCCCTCCTTTCGTACTCCTTATTCCTCATGCCATTGAAAGAAATAGACCTGTCAGACATCCATTGAGACGAAACATGAATCGCTTCCTGTCAGTGACTATGTAACCTTCTTGGCGTATACATAAGGTTTCTTGTTGCTGAAAACGACTAAACTTCGGTGACCAGGCTTCCCTTCGCCGAGACGAGTACTCAAAGTATCTAGACTACTACTGTTATGCGTACTTTTAACTCATTAAAAATTCTTTGCAAAATTAGCTTAAGGATGAGTAACAAGCCCTTACATCCTGAATGTGATCTCACTGCCATAATTCGCTCACATTTTTGTAGTACCAGAAACAATAAAACGTTTATTAATGTAGAAGCATTTCACTGATATACTGCCATACACGAAGTAGCTCGATAACCAGTCCAAGCAGATCTATCATTTTAAGAGGCACAACACGTTCTGCTACCAAGCCTTTCAACACCCAGTCCATTGCAGAGGATAAACTGCCCGTAGAGAAGCCCATGGATAAACAGGTTCAGGCGTAGCGATATAGTTTCCAGCCAAAGCAGAATGTCGTTGCATGTAAGCTAATAAATGCCACACAGCCAGTTCTTCTTCTTATTATTATTTAATAGGGGAGGGGACCGGTGGGAAGCGTTGGTAGTGACCAAAAGGCTGATTAAAATTACCGTTATACATAAAAACATGTTCCTATGATTAGTGAAGTAATGATTACATGCCTGACGTGGTCTTGATATGACGTAAGCGGATGTTTGAGGGGAGAGCTGGGGTGTAAAATTAAAAAGGATTTTATACAAAAAGGATATGGGATGTGTATGGGGGCAAGGATCTGACGGGGCGTTTGGAGACGAGAGGGAGGTGAGATGCGATGATTTATTGATATATTGTGCGCTGACATAGGCGCGACGGCAAATGTTCTCAAGAATGGGTAATACAATTGGATGTTGACACTCACGTTAATAGGAAATATAGGACAGGCGAAGGCATTCTGGGTATACAAGGAAGTATGGGAATACAGAAAGTGAGATCGGGTATATGTCTTAAATGTATTTGGAGCAAGTGGTATTGCTTGAGAGGAGCAGGGTCTTGTGAATTTTTGAAGATGGGGGCGAATGAAGCTCTCGTATGCTTGGGTAGTAGTTGTGCTATTTACTCCCCACATTCTGTCAGTAAGCTTTTCATTGATTTTAGTCTATGTGTTGCTGCCAGATATTTTAGTGTTTCAGTTAGATACGTAGGACGCTTCTGTTATCAAGCAGAGGTTTCTCCACATTATCTAGTCACAATATTACATCTCAAAGGCGAATATAGGTCTCAAGGTGGGCGCTAATTTGATAGTAAGCACACCAGACAAAAAATTAGCCACCTGCAGAAGATCTCACGCTAATATCATGACTCATTTCGCCGAGGAAGAAAGTCTACAAGTTTCTTCAAGTATGCCATATCCAGATCAAGTCAGAGCTGATAATCACTTTCTGTAGAGCTACCAAATTACGGAGTTTTTGACTGCTCACTGTTCATCCGATGTTCGAAATAGTCCAAGACGTTTCCTGTGGTATTCACATCGGGTGATTTAGGGGGTCAGTAGATCTGCGATAGAGTGCTTGATTGTTCGTCAAACCAGGAAAGTATGCATGCAGCCCCTGTGAGCACGGCTGTTGCCATCTTGGAACATGACAGTGTCCACAGCATACTCATAATGAAGATGTAGAAGAAAGGGCAACACTTCGTTACCAAGAATGTAGGAATCAACATCCTGGTTAACGTTGACAGAACCTTGTCAAGTAGGCACAAGTCATGGGTACAAAAAAAAAAAAACACACCCAAAACATCACAGAACCATCTCCACCATTAACATACTGTGGCTTATACGTCCCATTGGGCCTTTGATGCACTCAACACCTAGCATCATTTGAAAAGAGGTCAAATCGCGACTCATCGGACCACACTACACGCCTACAACCTACACGCCTACTGACCGGTTTATGTGTTGTTTGGGCCACTGAAGACGTGCAGCCTTGTGTACTTCTGTGAGTAATGGCCTTTTGCGAGATACTAATCTCCAAATGACCAATGCATGTAGTTCCCTTCGCAGTGTTTGTTCAGAAACTGGCTGAGATGTCCTGCATTAACTGAAACCAGCAGTGACACTTCTCTCTGGTCCCTACCGGTTTGGATATTTTTACGATCACTGTTGTTACACTATGTTACGTGGTTGCGAGTAGTAATCCAGTTCTTGTCGTTCCGCTGGACAGTCCGTGTCGATGCACTAACAAATCGGGCAGCTTTGCTCACAGTGTGGTCATGGACACTATCATATACGATAGTTCGTTTCTGCCATCTTGTCACGACTCCTAGTCGACTCATGTTACCGCGTTGGTTCCATCACACACACACACACACACACACACACACACACACACACACACACACACACACACACACACATTCACACCACTTCTCTGCCACGACTGAATGTCAGCGGTAGAGGGTCACTTGACGGGCTGTTACCAATTCTAAATCCTCTCCAGCGCTCTAAAGCGACCGTTAAGCTTATTTAATATTTTGGCCTGCGTGTTTACGTATGGAGTGAAACAGCTTAAATTTACTGCATGAAATTATCCCTACTGTTCTGTTACACATTTCTGCGTCATCAATATATCTTGCTCCGAAATCTGTAGGAATATCAGTACGTCTCTGCCACCTCATGCTCTTGGTGCTTTAATACCTTGAAAACACTGCGAATGACAGTTTCAAAAATGTTGAAATAAGAAGTTAAAAATGAATAAATCTTTTAATGTCATTCATCGAGATCAGGATGTCATCTAGACCTTGTAACAAGAATATTTGTGTGTATGGTAGCTTTTCCTGCACCAGACGAGCAATACTTGTTCGATGTAAGCTGGGAACTGTATCTGAAATTTTTATTCATGTAATTCTTGAATTCAGTAATAATCTGCATCCATTTTGAAAACTTTTGGGTCAGTTAATACATTTAACCCTAAAATACACAATAAAACTGAGAAATTAACACCATATATACCATTTAAATTTCACAAAATTAACAGTTCACCCCCTCCATCCCAGACTGGGGCGCTTTTGATATTGTCAGTAGTGAGACTAGTTGTGGGTACTCTCACATAATCAACTATGTAAGTATGTGACGTAAACTTATGACCATACTTGCTGTTACATATTACACGTGAAAAGCACCCACTCTCTCGTTCTTATTTAGTAGAGGATTTAATATAACGCAGTAGATACTAAAGGCTTTGGACGGCATACTTAGATTTGAAAAACCTCCCACAAATGTTCATACAAAATGTACTAATATTCACCATTTACAATGCGGGTATTTGAAAATTATTATATATCTCGTTGCTCCTGATTCTTATATTAAAATTCAGAAACTGTTTATTAATTATTTATCTCCCTGAAATCGGCATGGAAGTGATTAATGGCAAGCTTTGGCGGAATTCGTAGGACCGGGAAGAGACTGCTCTAGCCAGATAGGCCGTCCAAGGTCCTGAAGACGCCGCGACAAACAGTCGCCGCGTTATGCTGGCCACTCCCCCAACAGCTTTTTCGTGGCTTCTGAAAGCTACCGGCGGCGCATAAGGCGCATTATCTTGACACTAAGCTACTCGACTTTGCCGCTCAGCTGATGAAAACGCAGTTCCGCCAGACACAAGTAAAAACGCTTGTGACCACTACTCGCAGTAGGCTATATATATAATCACACACGAAATGCCACAGAAACTTTGAAAGAAATTATTGCGTCTACAATCAACACTCCTTTCTAAAACTTAAAACTGCAAGAGCTTACACACATGTGAATGTGAAACCATTAAAGGGCTCTACAACTTAAGAAATCAGTTTTCTTGATCATAAACAAACAGAAGAGATAATATCGCCAACTGATATTCTAATACTGTTCGATTTATATATGTAAAAAATTTGAAACACGCACACACACGCAAGAAAGACTCCTTCCTTAATATTACAGACATTATACCATTCAAGTTTCGACATCTATTTTCACTTTGTAATTTGGTTAATGTCCCATGGCAGTCTTCCATTAGATCGTCGCATAGGCCATTTATAACTACGAGGAATTCGTTACACGATTTCATCACTCAACATTTCGTTAGTTCTTATATGTCTCGCCTCAATTTCAGTTTCGTAATATTAATTCCGACACACTTCTTTCATATTACCCATCTATTCGTATTCATGTGATATCTCATTCCTCCTTACATTATTCGTTGGGGAACAATTTATTTCTAAACTATTGAGCCCATGTCTAAGTGTTGTGTAGTAGAAGTTCTCATACACATTCCCTACATGCATTCAATTTCAGGCAGGTTGAGAATTTATTTTTGGATTGATGCCATGTCATTTTCTTCTCCTATATTTATTTTGGTGCTAATTTGCGTCTATTCCGTTAACACTAATCTATAGTGCTTTCTTTTCAGCGCACTGGTTATGTAAAATTTTGGTATTACTGTAGTTCATCTTCTGGACGACTCTGCTCAGTGTTAAGCTTCGCGTCATTGTTCCAAATTTCCTACACTTCAAAATAAAAAATGGCATCTAGAAGTCGAAAATAGTGCAAACAGCTCCTGTTAAAAAAAGAAAATTGTCTGATGATGATCAATATCTGAAAGAAACCGATTACTGGTAGTTGAATTGTTTTTGTGACTGTTGACGAAAGAAAATAATACAGTATAACCCGTTGATGTGTGATTCTTCGGTCCAGATTAGTGGTTTAAAACTCTGTCTCAAACTACAGGCAACAGTTGTGATGAACTTGAGAGGCTTTACGCAATTCTTTTTGAGTTCTGACTTTTCCTTTCAGTTGCTGGAATACATCATGACCTGTAACATTATTCAAAATGTTTCTTACTTGTTTTCAAACAACTGACCACCAAAGGTATTAGAATCAGACTACAATTTTTTTTTAAATCTGTAAATTTTGGACCAAACAGCAATTTATACCAATTTTCATTCCTGTAATAGTTCACACTCTACTACTTCCAGACGAAGCTTATCCTTTCTACTACTTAACCTTTTGTTTTTGTGAGTTTTAGTAAAAATCCCATTTATCACTGACTAATATTTCTTTACATCTTTACATTTACTTTTTAATTTGTACGAATTACACTGGTGTTCCACGTAATTGCTATTATAATTATCTTACACAGACATAGTAAATAACTATGCCAACCTCATTATTTTCGAAAACCTTATAGTTTTTATCGCCTCTATTGTTATCTCGGCATGCCCAAGTTTTATTTCTTTGTCTTGAGTCAAACATTTGTATCTAATTCTGGAGATATTGAGGAACTTAATCATTGTCACACAACGACAGCTAATTTAGAATTTTATTCCGATTGGTTAAGAAGACAGGAAAGCCAGTATAAAATGGACAAGGGACAAGCCTCGCAGTTCTTGTGTTATTCATTTTTTGTCGCTGGGCCATTACAGCTGAATTTCTTAAAATTTACTTGCGTCACATGCTATTCCATACTCTGCTCACGGAATAACAAAACATTCTTTCTACTTTCTGAGCATGTTTATCCTCTCCCTTATCACATGTCGCCCTCGTTACCTTTCCACTAATGCAGCAAGGTTGACAGTGTCAATATATTTCAGTGGCAATTCGAATCCTAAAGGAATTCCAGACTTATTACTCATTTCATTATAATTCCAATATAGTGTTTTTGAATGTTTATACATCGACGTCACCGATTCCTGCAGTCAAGGTAATAACTGAGGCACCGGATTTTGCAGCAGTTTCTTTAATGATCGTCTGTCTTGGGTTTCTACGGTCTGGAAACAGCATCACTTCAATTCTATAATCACAGTAAGCTGTTATCAAATAATGCAGTAACTTTTGTGGGGACAAGGTTAGATGTGTAGTCCGACTGTCTTAAACTGTTAGTTTATTAACGGAAACAAAACTTGAAACGTAAAAGTTGCTTCCGGTGTTCCTCGAGGAAGTGTTATAGGACCATTACTTTTCAAAATATATAGGGTTATTCATAAGTACATCCAGAATTTCAGAATAGGACTGCATGAAAACAACAAGTTGTACGGAAAATAGACAAATATCAGTGGCTAGGTCATCTCCCCATGTTTCTACCTCACATTACAGGTGCTCTATATGTCTGTAGGTGCTAACAAATTCGATGCGCCAATACGGAGCAAATGATTCGTCTATAACACAGCTTCCCAACCTTGCTTGGTCTAACGCCCCCCTTTCGAAGAAAAAAAAGTTACTCACTAATCACTAAAAAAAAGCAGACTTTCATTCATAAACTCAATAAGATAACTCATCGTTTTGCAGCTTTTCCCGGTCATAGCATCCGTTTTCGTACGGTGATTCCCTGGCGTTTCTTTTGGGTGAAGAATGTTACATATATTGCAAAAATTTCAGATTTTTAAAATAACTTTATTAAAATATATTAACAATGCTGGTGCGTTACTAGAAATTATTAATAAATAAATACGATGTTAATATAATGTTCTTGGTGAAAGGCCTGAGCTTAATGCATTGACACAAATTTTTCGATATTTGGTCATATTTGTCATCAGAAATCTTAAATTGGCACTTTCCACTATCGATAATTTTTCTTAGGACAGTAAATTGATGACTACACTAAGTTGTCCTTTGTCTAAATATGATGATGGGAATGCGATGAAAAACTTAGTCGCTGTAGCCCTTTAAGCTGGATATAGTAGTGAAGTTTGCCTTGGAAGACAAAATTCGTAACATCAATTTTTAAATTTCAATTATAGATCTGCATTTGTTGAGAATTGTGTCAGCTCCTCTTGTAGTGATAATTCTGGTGTTTTTAGGATTGAGGACGGTTCTAGTTCCAATCTGGGATGATCATGTTACACACATCTTGAAATCTATGTGTAAAGATTACTGTTAGTGCTTAGAAATGCTGGAAATATAAGAGATGGTCATAATTTTTTTTCCACAGAGGAAAGGTTATGGAAGTGATAGAATTGTCTCCGACATAAATTTTGTTTGTACAAGTTTTTAAATGAACGCATTAATTTTTGCTTTTGATTTGATCAAATTCAAATTATATCCTTGCAGCTGCAGATTCATTTCTTTAAATGCGTTATGTAGGGTGCCCCATGGGAAATAGTACTTTTTCAGTCGGCCACCGTGCTAAGATGTAGATGTGCTCACGCCATATACTGCGTCCAATCGGACCCACAAAGTACGCCAGTCGGTTCAGTATGGAAATTGTCCAGTTCAAGTACGTATGGAGGCAGTGGAGGAGTTCGGTCGCAGTATTGCGTCTCTACAACGCGGAAAGCGATTTGGAAGCGTCCGCTGTTTCCGTGTTCTAGGTGAATAAAAGAAGGAGCGAGAGATGGGTCTATAACTAATGTGAAGCATAAGGAACTTGAAATAACAGTTCGAACGCCGGAAAATATACGACGAGTTCATGCAGCTCTGCAACAAAGCCCATAGCGATCTCTCAGTCTCCGTCCCAGAACATAAAAATCTCTCACAGATCTTTGCAGAGGATTGCGAAATATGATTTAAAGTTTCATTCTTGTAAGCTAAAAATGGCTAAGCCGTTACGGTCGGGAGATAAAGTGCGTAGACGCAATTTCTGCACATCACCCGCCGTAATTGATCAGGAGAAGCAATTTAGACACAGCTTGTAATGTCTGAAGCGACAAAATTTCATCTGAATTGGCTTCTCAAGACACAGTACGTCTGATAATTTTCGGACACATAGCATTGCTGCTAAGGTTCCTGTCTTTCAGCCCGTGATTTTCTTCTGTGGGGTCAAGTCAAGAACAAGGTTTTTTTTTTTCGGCTGGTCCACAGTACCGATGAATTGAAAGAGCAGCAATCCTGGAAGAGACAGAAGCCATTCATCAATAATTGTTTAAGATCACAATGAGAATCTTACGCGAACGTTTTCAGCAGTTCATCGCCAGTGATGAATGGAATGCCGTTTATCTGAAGTAATTTTTAAGAAATAAACTTGTGTTTGGCTTTCCAGTAATGACAATGTGTGTAGAACAGTTATCTATGCATTATACTGATGCAAATACTGTATGCGCTATACGTCATAAGAACCAAATGAAAATCTACTATTCCCTGTAGGTCACGCTGTATAAATCAGTTAAACAAATTTTATCATTCTGAAATTTCATTACATTCATTTTTACGGAATTTTCAATAAACGTCATACCTGAGTCAAAAAGATCATAAAATCTTTTTGGGCAGTATTCTTTGATTGACGACTAACTTCTGTGTGTGCAGAAGTAAGCAACTGTAATCTTTATCATTTGATTCACAACTCCCCCAAATTGACCATGGTCCAGGAACACCCCCTTAGATATCTTCAACGTCCATCGGTGGACAGTAGCATCCCCATAGGGAACCGCTGGTTTACATTTTCTGCCATTCTTACCCCATAGTGCATCTACTATACCGCGCGTAATATGATTCGATGCTCTATTCACTGATACGTGTCACTCTTCTGTATGTATTGTAGCTTTCGGGCACTCGTCTTCTGAATCTCTGGAGCTGCTAATGAATAACTCTGTATACGAATCGTCCCAGGAAGAATGGTAGATGTTTTGGGATGTGACAGGAACGCTCATTTGAAGCAGAAAGCTTCAGATAGACATGTGGCTTATTCCGAATGGTTTCCGAAACAGAACACACTTAATGTACATTTGTTTTGGCTAGTGGTGCTGACATATGTGCTCGTCATTTTAGAAGAGCGAATGAAGGGACAGAATAACTTGAGTTTTTGGAAAATTTGTTTGTTGAATATCCTGAGACGTTTCTGTAACCACGCGGACTGCAATGTATTTCCAGTATGACGGAGTGCCTCCTCATTTTAGCACCTGCGTGAGGAAACATTTCAACCGCACTTACCCTAATCGCTGTACTGGTCATGGTGGTATAGTTAACTGGACACCCAGATCGCCAGACATTACGCCATTAACTTTTTGTTTATGGGACTGGATGAAGTCTGTGGAAAAACGAACGGTGAATAGGCGAGAAGACCTGCTCGGTCGTATCATGGACACTGTTATCCTCATTAAGGGAAGTGCAGAGGCATTCAGACAAGCAGCACCACATGTTCATACCACGAGTACACAAATGCACTGAATTTGAGTCTGCGATATTTGAACAACTATTGTGAACGATGCAGCATCTGTAATGCGACATGCACTGTAATTCTTGGAGGTAAATGTGTAAAAGATACACATTTTCCGATTGATACTTCGTAAAACGCACCTTGTAATGTTTGCTGACTACTGCACATGTATACTCGTGTAAACCTTACAGTGTACTGAATAATGCAGAAAATAAATAATAATGTATGTTAAATGTATTCTGTCTCGGAAATCACTTGGAGTAGGGCACACGTCTACACGAAGATTTTTGCTTCAAATAATCATTCTTATCATATCCCTGAATACTGGCTATTGTTCCTGGACACCCAGTATAAATGAACTAGAGAGCTAGGTCGGTAGTTCCTATAAATTGTTCGCAGAAGATACTGTTATACAGGATGATACCGTTATGATTCTACAAACTTTTAAGGATGGTGCGAAGGGTAAATGTATCGATTTGAGGTAAGGGACCCTGGTCAAGAAACGACTAAGTCGAAAGCTATAACCGTAAAGCATTCTCATATCTCTGACAGTGGAATTCATGTACCGGTACGTTTGTTGCTATGACTGTGGGTAGGCAACTTTTAGAGGTAGTACCAAAATTGTATTAACTATGTGTTCTTAATAGCTATGAGCACTTGTGCCAATATTATATTCACTGCAAGCTCTTTAGTTTCCATATTTTGGAGGAGGATGTATAGACCAAACCGAGAAAAAATGTCCAATAAATATGAACACTAATCCGCAAACCTTCAGAGTTGGCAACAGAAGAGTTGTGTTTCACAAAGTGGCGGCCGGTAATCATGTGCGAATAGGCTAAACCAAACCGTAAATGTTGCTCTAAATTATGTCATTTCTCTTCCAATACAAGCCGTAATTCTCAGAGAAATTACGAGATTTCACTTCGAATGTATGCTCATATACAAACAAACCGAACGAAAATATGTTTCATAGCACACTCTCAGGGGTAACTAGAAACCACTGTGTCAAGTGCTACAATGATTTCAGCCAAGCCATGATCCATTCAGAGAAGAGATACAGCTGTCTGTTTGTGGCTGCACATGCTCTGAAATGACGTCCTCTGTGCAGGCGCTAACTGTTCAAATGGTTCAAATGGCTCTGAGCACTATGCGACTTAACTTCTGAGGTCATCAGTCGCATAGAACTTAGAACTAATTAAACCTAACTAACCTAAGGACATCACACACATCCATGCCCGAGGCAGGATTCGAACCTGCGACCGTAGCGGTCG
Source organism: Schistocerca serialis cubense (assembly GCF_023864345.2). Classification (NCBI taxonomy): domain Eukaryota; kingdom Metazoa; phylum Arthropoda; class Insecta; order Orthoptera; family Acrididae; genus Schistocerca; species Schistocerca serialis. Next base: position 296,386,461 of record NC_064640.1, on the reverse strand, counting down.
TGCGGTCTCAGACTGTAGCGCCTAGAACCGCTCGACCATCCGGCCGGCTTCTTGTTTTGGTCCACATTACCACCTCTGAAAGTTGCCTAGTCTGCAACCTTACGAGGAAAACTCTCCCCATCGCAACCTCCCACCCCCTCCCTGCGCAGGTATAGTGGCCAAATGGCCCAGTGCATAGCCCGCTAAGAACTGAACACAGATCAAGCATGAAAACAGGAAGAACGTGACTGAACTGTGAAAAAGAATCAAAATAGAAACAGTGAATGGTCCAAGCTCAAGATATGCAATATAGAGCGCACAGCAAGAATCACTGCGTCTTTCTTTCGTGTTAGACTGCAAAGCGGAAGATCCGCGTTCAAACCTCCCTCGTGCTCCCTTTTCCTCCCCACAAAATTATCAACTTTCTCTCTGGTCACTGACGTGTCTGTCCTCCTTCTGTAGTCTTGGCAAATGTCATGCTATGCATAGATTACAGAATATGAGTCAAGTAGTAAGAATATATTACCGTCGTAAGTTAATGTGATGAATAGTGAAAGCAGACCAGATGTCGCATAAATCTCTCACAGAAATGAGAGCAACAAATAATCGGATGTGAACTATATTACAACAAAGGAATTAAAGAGTCAGAACTTCCAAAACGTAACGCAAGAGCCATAACATCTGGTACTTGTGTAACACAAACAGGAGATACGTAAGTCTGTAGGTTCCTTTGTTACACCTCACTCTTGCAAACGGACATTACACCACGACACAGACACAAATTTAAATTCTGCTAACAGACACGGTAATGACCGGACGGACAGTTCATAATTTTGTGAAAAAAAATGGGCACGAGCGAGATTTGAACACGAACTTCCCACTTTGCTGTCCAACTCCGTGACTATATATATATGTTTTTTCGTTGTGTTGTTCGATATTGTTCGTTGCGTTTGGTCGGGGCGGACGTCACATGACATCCGTTCAAGTTGATCGTTGATTCCTTTACTCAGTTTTTTATTACAGAGGGATATAACCACGACGTTGCAGCCATTCATATTCGCTCGATGTTGCACATCATGAGCTTGTACCGTTCACAATTTCTATTTTGCTTCTTTTGTCACAGTTCAGCAGACCTTATTACCTTGTTAGCAACGACGGTACAGGTATTGCACTGTCAGAGGTACGAGAACGACTACCGCTTATAATTTTCGACTTAGTCGTTTCTGGACTAGAGTCCTTTACCGCAGATGGATACAGTTACTCCTTTCCATCATCCCTGAAAGTTTGTAACATCATACTATACATAGAGAAGTCAGAACACTAGATCACATTAGCAAAATGTGGGAAGATGGGAAGAGGATTCGTACTTAATGGGATTGATAGTTGATCCACAACATAAACAAATATAAAGTATTGCGTATAGATATTCGGAAAAAGTTATTGTTTTATAACTATACGACTGCAGAACAGTCACTGGAAGTGTCCGTTAAATATCTAGAAGTACACTATGTGATCAAAAGTATCCGGACACCTAGCTCAAAATGACTTACAAGTTCGTGGCACCCTCCAGCGGTAATGCTGGAATTTAATATGGTGTTGGCCCAGCCTTAGCCTTCATGACAGCTTCCACTCCCGCAGGCTTACGTTTAATTAGGTGCTGGAATGTTTCTTGGGGAATGGCTGCCCATTCTTCACGGAGTGCTGCACTGAGGAGAGGTATCGATGTTAGTCGGTGAGGCCTGGCACGAAGTCGGCGTTCCAAAACATCCCAAAGGTGTTCTATAGCATTCATGTCAGGACTCTGTGCAGACCAGTCCATTACTGGGATGTTACTGTCGTGTAACCACTCCGCCACAGGCCGTGCATTACGAACAGATGCTCGATCGTGTTGAAAGATGCAACCGCCATCCCCTAATTGCTCTTCAACAGTGGGAAGCAAGAAGGTGCTTCAAATATCAATGTAGACCTGCGCTGCGATAGTGCCACGCAAAACAACAGGGGGTGCAAGCCCCCTCCATGAAAAACACGACCACACCAAGACACCAACGCCTCCGAATTTTACTGTTGGCACTACACAGGCTGGCAGATGATCTTCACCGGGCATTCGCCGTACCCACACACTGCGGCCGGATCGCCACATTGTCTACCGTCATTCGTCACTCCACACAACGTTCTTCCACTGTTCAATCGCCCAATGTTTACGCTCCTTACACCATGCGAGGCGTCGTTTGGCATTTAACGGCGTGATGTGTTGCTTATGAGCAGCCGCTTGACCATGAAATCAAAGTTTTCTCACCTCCAGCCTAACTGCCATAGTACTTGCAGTGGATCCTGATGCAGTTTGGAGTTCCTGCGTAATGGTATGGATAGAAGTCTGCCTATTACACATTACGACACTCTTCAACTGCAGGCGGTCTCTGTCAGTCAACAGACGAGGTCAACCTGTACGTTTTTGTACTGTACGTGTCCCTTCACGTTTCCACATCACTATCACATCGGAAACAGTGGAACTATGGATGTGTAGGAGTGTGGAAATCTCGTGTACAAACGAATGACACAAGTGACACCCAATCACCTGACCACGTTCGAAGTCCGTGAGCTCCGCGGAGCGCCTCATTCTGCTCTCTCACGATGTCTAATGACAATGCTGATATGGGGTAGGTGGCAGAACAATGTCCCTACTATGAAAAACGTTTGTTTTGGGGCGTGTACGGATACTTTTGATCACATAGTGTATGTGTAGAAAGGGATTTAAAGCCAAATGACCATGTAAATCGCAGATAAGGCAGGTGGCTGATTGAGATTCATTAGAGAATTTTCAGGAGGTATCTTACAAAACTCTTTTTGACTGATACATTAATATTACTTGTGGATTTGAGACCCCTACAAGATGAGATTGATAGAAGAAGTAGAAAAAACCAAAAGGAAGAACAGCACGATGCAACATTGGTTCTTTTAGTAAGTGCGAAAGTGTCCTGGAGGTACTCATCCAGTGGCGGTCCCACCACGTGTATTTTACTGTTAAGACTACGACAGCGTACATTCCTCGAAAAGTCAACCATGTATTGCTTCCTCCTAAATTCTCTCGCAAAATTTGAGCTCATCCTTAGGTATACGGACAATCGTTCATCCCGTGCACCGTTCGTGGCTGGAAGAAGGAAATAGCGTCCACCACACACCATAAGGTGTCTAGCGGAGTATAGATGTGGATGTAGATGTAGTCTCTCGAAGAGCTGATTGTGATAATTTTGCTCTCATAAAGAACGGATGGGGCTAAATCATAATATGTGATAGGTTGAGGGTGCTACGTAATTTGGTCTTTCAGGACCTGAAAATCTCAAACCTTGACAAGAATCTGTCTAACAGAGTATATTTAACCCCTCTTTATCATATCTTGTCTGTTCGTGGCATAGTTAATGTAAGAACTCATACCAGCCAGAAATTTATGCTGTATCAATCTTCTTATTCAAGTAGTCTCGTTTCGTAGCTTACTGTGTTTTCCTAATTATTTTCTGAGCTATCTGAATTATTAAATGCGTGGCAGTCAGATTTAGCAGAAGTGTCACGTGTCGTGTTCTTAGCAGTGTGGCAAATGCTTACCGTTTATTTCTGTATCAAGCCAGTTTATTTCAGTTATAAAAATTTGGTATGAGGACAAATATCTTAGAATCTTTTCTGACATAGGCATTGGCAACCACCAACACGTACATATTGACTGTAGTCGAAATTCGCAGAGTTGGTCCCCTGTCCCATCGCTCGTAAGTTGAAAATTGTCAGTCTACGTAAAGTAAGGCTAAAAATCCTCCGATCTTCACCGTCGTGTTTCTGGTTGCATATTTTACCAATCAATAAGGACGCAAATCCTCTAATGAGACGTGAGGTACATTGGAACAGAAATAAGCATAACCGCCAAAAGATGACACGAGACTACACACATATTAAATCCTACCTCCACCTCACAAAGTCGCTTGAGTCCAAAAATGGTTCAAATGGCTCTGAGCACTATGGGACTCAACTTCTGAGGTCATTAGTCCCCTAGAACTTAGAACTAGTTAAACCTAACTAACCTAAGGACATCACAAACATCCATGCCCGAGGCAGGATTCGAACCTGCGACCGTAGCGGTCTTGCGGTTCCAGACTGCAGCGCCTTTAACCGCACGGCCACTTCGGCCGGCTATGCGCTTGAGTCCGTCGTTTTTCTGTTACAATGCACTTCTCTCGTATCAACTGTGACTTTATTTTGTTTTTGTGTTTTAGTTTTCTCGCTCACACACGTTCAAGACATTTGTACCGTCGTCAGTGAGTTGTCATTTTACTGAAATCGGAAAATACAAAATGTATTTTGATAATAATAGTGATCGGAAATAAGACCTAAAATATTTTGTTGTTTTGTTGCAATTGATTTTTCCTAGATTACTATCTGCATATGTTTTGCACAATCTTCATAAACTGATTGCATAACTTGTCACCTACAAAAGGTGATGTTGTCATGAAGGTAGTAGGAAAAATTAACATTTGTTCAGTTTTCTTATCATGACATTTCTATACCTTCCACGCATATGGAGGCATACATACGTTACATTTGTTATTTTTGGTACACAGATTTCAATTTGGTTAAAAACTAGCTTCAAGCTACCAGGGGCACATAGTTCTTTTGTATGTGTGTGGCGAGCATGGGGCCACAAGCCATCACAACACTGCTTCTTTTCCTGTGCTGCAATATTACTCTCTGATTATATGTTTTCTGAGATTTATTCTCTAGGACAGATTCCCTGCAGAAAACCCAGTTTGTTTGTGCGACATCGATTCTGAATTTTACCCCTTCGTTTCCGTTAACTTATTGTTGATAGCCAGCGCCACTCTGTATGGTGAGTGGTGTTGTTGCAGGCAGGTGGGGTCCACTAGATACTCTGCTGACCGAGAAACAATACTTTATTAACTTGAGATACACATCATGTCGTTAGCAATGTGAGGCAGACACATCGCACTCGAGCGACCCATGCCGGCAAAGGCTCGCAGGCGTCGGCTTCCACCCCTGTGAGAAAGAACGGCTTCAGCAACCGCGATGCTGTCGTCGGGCTGAGTGGTATCCGATGACCTGAGACAGTGGGTCACTGCCTTGGTGCCAGCGGCTTTCCGTGTTGTGCTGCGACAGAGTCATTCAGTGGCGAACGCGCGCACTTAAGCGACTCAGGCCTGGCGGCGTCCACATAGTAGGCGAAGAAAGACTGCTATGCACGTAACATGACCCACTGCCCTCTGACAGGAGTCGGATGGCGGCAAGCGTGGACGGCAGGACAGCGGCGCCGTGGTGCTAAGTCTCGAAGGAGGCTCAGTGATGGTAGTGTTTGGCCCGACCCAGTGACGAACTCATGGCTGTAGCTGGCAGAGCCCAGTCCTGTCGTTGTCCGGCGTGGACCTGGCGTCATGGTGGTGCTACTGGACTCGGAATGCCTCTGCATCATACTATTTATACGACTGCGAGGCGCATTTGTAACACTATAACTCTGCACCTGGTCATGTCGCTCGCAACAAGAATATTCTGGTGTGGTGACAACGTCCTGCCCGCTGCCACTGTTACTGCTGCGCAGTGTAATTTTTTGCTTAGTATGGCTAGGCTGTTTCACAATCCTTTTGTGTACACATTATTCTGTCCCAAATTTTGCCACACTGATTACAGTCCAGCAGTAGCTAGCTACAATGCTGCACTTGGCTCCTTACAAATTATTCCAGGTTCTGCTAAAACTTGGCAGTGACACTACATTATGTACAGCCCTATATCTGGGTTGGACTTCCATCTTTCCAATTTTTTTTAATGAAATGCGGAGTAGGTCGGCAATATCCAGCATGTTAGACACTCCATGTGGGGACTCGTCAATGGTACCCCCCAACTACTCAAGAAACAGTTTATTTATGCTTGCCGAGGAGAATTTGCCTGTTTGTATGGGGGAACCGGGACTCTGATCAATGACTGCTAGCCAGGTAGCCATTCCTCTGGCTAGGTGACGCCATTGGGGAGACATGTAGTTCGTAGTAAACGGTATCATGGTGGATATCGAGCACCCTGAAAAGATCTAAGCTATTAGCCTGTGGCTGTGAGGCTCTCGCAATCACTTCACGCGGATTGGTTGGTTGGTTGATTTGGGGGAGGGTACCACACAGCGAGGTCATCAGTCCACTTCAGGCAGACTAGAATTTTTCAGTATGGTTCATGACGGCCCTAGGAATTTTTCCTTCTTGGCCACGCCATGGGAAGAAAGCAAAGCCATGTGTCTTGCACAAACTTGTTTCCCTCAGTTTCTGGCTTGCACTCAGACTCATAGAGGGTCCTTTCTCTCTACTAAGCCAATGTCATTTTTGGGGAGAATATTCAAATGTATTTGCAGAAGTCTCTTCTCGTAGTGAATTACGAAGTGGATCTATCTTATTCAAGACGGCGAATCGTACCCAGTCTCACACGTTACTCCCTTGTGAAAAACTTGCTGATGTACATGTTACTGAAACATTCTTGAACAGGTTGGATGAACTACGAGAACATTTGAACAGTTGTGAGGTTCATTTCGAATGGTGTCTACATCGAGGCTCGTCAGACAACGATGTTTACTCTGGAACATTCATCTACATCTACATCTACATTTATACTCCACAAGCCACCCAACGGTGTGTGGCGGAGGGTACTTTACGTGCCATTGTCATTACCTCCCTTTCCTGTTCCAGTCGCGTACGGTTCGCGGGAAGAACGACTGTCTGAAAGCCTCCGTGCGCGCTCTAATCTCTCTAATTTTACATTCGTGATCTCCTCGGGAGGTATAAGTAGGGGGAAGCAATATATTCGATACCTCATCCAGAAACGCACCCTCTCGAAACCTGGCGAGCAAGCTACACCACGATGCAGAGCGCCTCTCTTGCAGAGTCTGCCACTTGAGTTTGTTGAACGTCTCCGTAACGCTATCACGGTTACTAAATAACCCTGTGACGAAACGCGCCGCTCTTCTTTGGATCTTCTCTATCTCCTCCGTCAACCCGATCTGGTACGGATCCCACACTGATGAGCAATACTGAAGTATAGGTCGAACGAGTGTTTTGTAAGCCACCTCCTTTGTTGATGGACTACATTTTCTAAGGACTCTCCCAATGAATCTCAACCTGGTACCCGCCTTACCAACAATTAATTTGATATGATGATTCCACTTCAAATCGTTCCGCACGCACACTCCCAGATATTTTACAGAAGTAACTGCTACCAGTGTTTGTTCCGCAATCATATAATCATACAATAAAGGATCCTTCTTTCTATGTATTCGCAATACATTACATTTGTCTATGTTAAGGGTCAGTTGCCACTCCCTGCAACAAGTGCCTATCCGCTGCAGATCTTCCTGCATTTCGCTACAATTTTCTAATGCTGCAACTTCTCTGTATACTACAGCATCATCCGCGAAAAGCAGCATGGGACTTCTGACACTATCTACTAGGTCATTTAAATATATTGTGAAAAGCAATGGTCCCATAACACTCCCCTGTGGCACGCCAGAGGTTACTCTCCATTGATAACAACATGCTGTGTTCTGTTTGCTAAAAACTCTTCAATCCAGCCACACAGCTGGTCTGATATTCCGTAGGCTCTTACTTTGTTTATCAGGCGATAGTGCAGAACTGTATCGAACGCCTTCCGGAAGTCAAGAAAAATAGCATCTACCTGGGAGCCTATATCTAATATTTTCTGGGTCTCAGAACAAATAAAGCGAGTTGGGTCTCACACGATCACTGTTTCCGGAATCCATGTTGATTCCTACATAGTAGACTCTGGGTTTTCAAAAACGACATGATACTCGAGCAAAAAATATGTTCTAAAATTCTACAACAGATCGACGTCAGAGATATAGGTCTATAGTTTTGCGCATTTGCTCGACGACCCTTCTTGAGGACTGGGACTACCTGTGCTCTTTTCCAATCATTTGGAACCTTCCGTTCCTCTAGAGACTTGCGGTACACGGCTGTTAGAAGGGGGCAAGTTCTTTCGCGTTCTCTGTGTAGAATCGAACTGGTATCCCGTCAGGTCCAGTGGACTTTCCTCTGTTGAGTGATTCCAGTTGCTTTTCTATTCCTTGGACACTTATTTCGATGTCAGCCATTTTTTCGTTTGTGCGAGGATTTAGAGAAGGAACTGCAGTGCGGTCTTCCTCTGTGAAACAGCTTTGGAAAAAGGTGTTTAGTATTTCAGCTTTACGCGTGTCATCCTCTGTTTCAATGCCATCATCATCCCGGACTGTCTGGATATGCTGTTTCGAGCCACTTACTGATTTAACGTAAGACCAGAACTTCCTAGGATTTTCTGTCAAGTCGGTACATAGAATTTTACTTTCTAATTCACTGAACGCTTCACGTATAGCCCTCCTTACGCTAACTTTGACATCGTTTAGCTTCTGTTTGTCTGAGAGGTTTTGGCTGCGTTTAAACTTAGAGTGAAGCTCTCTTTGCGTTCGCAGTAGTTTCCTAACTTTGTTGTTTTACCACGGTGGGTTTTTCCCGTCCCTCACAGTTTTACTCGGCACGTACCTGTCTAAAACGCATTTTACGATTGCCTTGAACTTTTTCCATAAACACTCAACATTGTCAGTGTCGGAACAGAAATTTTCGTTTTGATCTGTTAGGTAGTCTGATATCTGCCTTCTATTACTCTTGCTAAACAGATAACCCTTCCTCCCTTTTTTTATATTCCTATTAACTTCCATATTCAGGGATGCTGCAACGGCCTTATGATCACTGATTCCCTGTTCTGTACATACAGAGTCGAAAAGTTCAGGTATGTTTGTTATCAGTAGGTCCAAGATGTTATCTCCACGAGTCGGTTCTCTGTTTAATTGCTCGAGGTAATTTTCGGATAGTGCACTCAGTATAATGTCACTCGATGCTCTGTCCCTACCACCCGACCTAAACATCTGTGTGTCCCAGTCTATATCTAGTAAATTGAAATCTCCACCTAAGACTATAACATGCTGAGAAAATTTATGCGAAATGTATTCCAAATTTTCTCTCAGTTGTTCTGCCACTAACGCTGTTGCATCGGGAGGTCGGTAAAAGGAGCCAATTATTAACATAGCTCGGTTGTTGAGTGTAACCTCCACCCATAATAATTCACAGGAACTATCCACTTCTATTTCACTACATGATAAACTACTACTAACAGCGACGAACACTCCACCACCGGTTGCATGCAATCTATCCTTTCTAAACACCGTCTGTACCTTTGTAAAAATTTCGGCAGAATTTATCTCTGGCTTCAACCAACTTTCTGTTCCTATAACGATTTCGGCTTCGGTGCTTTCTATCAGCGCTTGAAGTTCCGGTACTTTACCAACGCAGCTTCGACAGTTTACAATTACAATACCGCTTGCTGCTTGGTCTCCGCATGTCCTGACTTTGCCCTGCACCCGTTGAGGCTTTTGCCCTTTCTGTACTTGCCCAAGGCCATCTATCCTAAAAAGCCGCCCAGCCCACGCCACACAACCCCTGCTACCCGTGTAGCCGCTTGTTGCGTGTAGTGGACTCCTGACCTATCCAGCGGAACCCGAAACCCCACGACCCTATGGCGCAAGTCGAGGAATCTGCAGCCCACACGGTCGCAGAACCGTCTCAGCCTCTGATTCAGACCCTCCACTCGCCTCTGTACCAAAGGTCCGCAGTCAGTCCTGTCGACGATGCTGCAGATGGTGAGCTCTGCTTTCATCCCGCTAGCGAGACTGACAGTCTTCACCAAATCACATAGCCGCCGGAAGCCAGAGAGGATTTCCTCGGATCCATAGCGACACACATCATTGGTGCCGACATGAGCGACCACCTGCAGATGGGTGCACCCTGCACCCTTCATGGCATCCGGAAGGACCCTTTCCACATCTGGAATGACTCCCCCCGGTATGCACACGGAGTGCACATTGGTTTTCTTCCCCTCTCTTGCTGCCATATCCCTAAGGGGCCCCATTACGCGCCTGACGTTGGAGCTCCCAACTACCAGTAAGCCCACCCTCTGCGACCGCCCGCATCTTACAGACTGAGGGGCAACCTCTGGAACAGGACAAGCAGCCATGTCAGGCCGAAGATCAGTATCAGCCTGAGACAGAGCCTGAGACCGGTTCGTCAGACAAACTGGAGAGGCCTTCCGTTCAGCCCTCCGGAATGTCTTTCGCCCCCTGCCACACCTTGAGACGACCTCCCACTCTACCAGAGGTGAGGGATCAGCCTCAATGCGGGCAGTATCCCGGGCAACCAGTAGTTATCTGTCTTCCTGGCCCCTGGACACCTAACCAGGACATTCGTAACACCATAATTCAGTGGAACCTCAATAGACAATACTATCATATGCCAGAACTACAACAACGAATGTGCTCCTGTTCTGTGAAGTGTGTTGCACTCCAAGAAAATCATTTCGCTGACGATCATTCTCCAAATCTTTAAGGTTGCCGTGAATTCTGTCGGAACCGTACTGCCTACACATCGGAAGCCAATTGAATGTGAGTGTGAATACCTCCATGAATCACCATTTGTATCCTTTTTTTATCTCTAGGATCAGAGACTTACATATCTTAAGATGATCACCTTAATCAACAACTCGCCTACTGAACTGATTATGCCATTCATCTAAAATTATTTCTACGGTCTGGCATCAATATTGCCTTCAATGCTTCGATTTTCTCATATTTTCATAATTCGACCAAATTTCTTAGCTGATATCACTAACTCCAGATGATCCATCTCGTGACATACTAGCTGATGATCTAGCAATTTAATCCCTTAATTCCCCAGCTAACCAACCAAAGTAGATGTAAATAAAATTTCTGCATGCACAGCTGCAGCCTACGTGGAATTATTACCATTAAAAAAAAACTTACGCATACAAAGAGAAATAGTAGAAGAAAAATATTTTAAATGAGTAAACGTGCAATAATACACTACTAAACTATTAGGTAGGAGAGAGAGAGATTCAAACGACGCTCCAGACGAGTCAAAGCATCAGTCCAATGTCAGTCACGTATACAACAAAAGTACAAACATTGTTGTTGATCTTGGAGTGTCGTTACTAAAAATAACTTGTGCAGTGTTTTTATACATTTCCTGCTTTGCCGCGAAAGATTTCTTTGTACATCACGATATCTGCGACATAACAGAGTGAGCCTCTGTTGCATGTCACGTTATTGAAAATACTGACGAATCTGTGAAATTTTAGGTCTAAAATCTAACCATTGTGATCATATTGGGGTTTTGAGTTCAGTTACCGTGCTCGCAAAAATGATAGTGAGTTGAGGATGTGTCCGGCACACAAATTATTGTTTTAACATCCAAACACATTTCACCACAGTTATGGCATCCTCAGTAATTTTTTCTTCCATTTTTCTGGAATACATACATACAGATTTTCTTTAGATCAGGAAATATATTACAGCGGATTTTGTTGATATTTAAATTATATGTTCACTTTACCTTTTATTCTACAATGTGTGTGTCCTGTGGTTGCCAACCGAAATCAGCCACAGCTCAAAAGTAGTACACCATGTCATCTGCAAACGTGGGGATGTTAGGATATCGTCAGCACTCAGTTTTTGTTTATAATCCAGTCTTTAAAATGTATGTTTAGGTAAAAATGGTGTCATATTCCAATTTCTGGCATTACCATTGTAATATTTGGCTAGTCGTGGGTTGTACAAAATTGTTTTTGTGTTCCAAATGTGTTTTTGCGTTGTTGGGCTGACCTGTAGACACGAGTGAAAATTTTGTGAAGCTTAATCATGGGGAACTATTTCGTGTAGTTTGTTATTCATGGATTATGTTTCATTTTTCGACAGTGTTTACTCAGGTTTTCACCTGCTCATTATTGAACTCTGCGACTTGCTATGTTGTTGTGGCTTGGAGATAAGTTTCATTGCCGAAATTTACGTTTCTCATGCGCTACCTCTGTCGTTTATTTACTGTTTTGTTTTGGTTTGACGTCTGCGAACTTTGAATCTCTTCCGTCTTTTTTTTTCATTCTGTGTATGTATGTGTTTTATTTTCTGTTGTCCTATATTTCCTTCAGAATACTGAATAGCGTTTTGTTACATTGTACTGTTTGGTCACGGATAACCTGTTTGCACTATGTAATAGATTTTTGGATGTGACAGTTTTCTCCTGTTGTTAAAAATTGGTATAGATGACACTGTGTTTTAGTGTTTCGAGGTCTGCTTCTATGACACTGAGGTGGTGACTGTTTCTGGTGAGATGGTCTGCAAAATGGCTCTGAGCGCTATGGGACTTAACATCTGAGGTCATCAGTCCCCTAGAACTTAGAACTACTTAAACACCGGCCGCGGTGGTCTCGCGGTTCTAGGCACGCAGTCCGGAACCGCGCGACTGCTACGGTCGCAGGTTCGAATCCTGCCTCGGGCATGGATGTGTGTGATGTCCTTAGGTTAGTTAGGTTTAAGTAGTTCTAAGTTCTAGGGGACTGATGACCACAGCTGTTAAGTCCCATAGTGCTCAGAGCCATTTGAACTACTTAAACCTAACTAACCTAAGGACATCACATACATCCATGCCCGAGGCAGGATTCGAACCTGCGACCGTAGCGGTCTAGCGGTTCCAGACTGAAGCGCCTAGAACCGCTCGGCCACAGATGGTCTGCAAATATGGAGAGTATGCTTTCGCTTTTCAATGCTCTTAAATGTTCTGAGTGTCTTACCCTGAAATTTCTAAATTTCTCGCTGATGTATGTTGAATCACAGTTATGCAGGTTAGCTGGTATACCTGCTTTGTTGAATTTATCTTGGTGGTGTTGGGTATTTTTAATCCTTTCTGCAGAGTGTTGTTTGTTTTGTACGCCACAGGTTTACCTTGTTTTCTCATGTTTCCTATTCTGCGTCTAATTTTGTTGTCAATTGTCAGAGTGGACCATGTTTTCTTGTTGTTTGTGGTTTCATATATTATGCATAGTTTAAGAGCTGTGAAACTTAGTACAAGAAATGTGTTTCACCGTAGCGAAGATCGACAAGTGCTCGTGCGTCTAAGGTATGCACTTTAGAACTCATGCTTACTGGACATTTCTCTCTTGTTTAGGCACTTACTACCATCTCTTAAAGTTTGTCGGCGTAGCCATGATTCACCCTGTTTAGTCTAAAGCGGCTGCAATGTTACTCAAGATTCTCCTTACTTGTTCCAATCTAGATTATCACAACGAAATTGGAATTATGAGTGGATGTCTAATCTTTGAATAACATGACTACTGCTCCCACGCAGTGCAGGTCAGTGAGAGCTAATATGCCACATGGATTCCGTAGAAACACTGGAACACGTGAGGCAATACTGACATTACGACTTATCTTAGAAGAAAGATTAAGGAAAGGCAAACCTACGTTTCTAGCATTTGTATACTTAGAGAAATCTTTTCACAATGTTGACTGGAATACTCTCTTTCAAATTCTAAAGGCGGCAGGGGTAAAATACAGGGAGCGAAAGGCTATTTACAATTTGTACAGAAACCAGATCGCAGTTATAAGAGTCGAGGGCAAATGAAAGGGAAGCAGTGGTTGGGAAGGGAGTAAGACAGGGTTGTAGCCTCTCCCCGATGTTGTTCAACCTGTATATTGAGCAAGCAGTAAAGGAAACAAAAGAAAAATTCGGAGTAGGTATTAAAATTCATGGAGAAGAAATAAAAACTTTGAGGTTCGCCGATGACGTTGTAATTCTGTCAGAGACAGCAAAGGACTTGGAAGAGCAGTTGAATGGAATGGACAGTGTCTTGAAAGGAGAATATAAGATGAACATCAACAAAAGCAAAACAAGGACAATAGAAAGTAGTCTAATTAAGTCGGGTGATGCTGAGGGAATTAGATTAGGAAATGAGGCACTTAAAGTAGTAAAGGAGTTTTGCTATTTGGGGAGCAAAATAACTGATGACGGTCGAAGTAGAGAGGATATAAAATGTAGGCTGGCAATGGCAAGGAAAGCGTTTCTGAAGAAGAGAAATTTGTTAACATCCAGTATTGACTTAAGTGTCAGGAAGTCATTTCTGAAAGTATTCGTATGGAGTGTAGCCATGTATGGAAGTGAAACATGGACGATAAATAGTTTGGACAAGAAGAGAATAGAAGCTTTCGAAATGTGGTGCTACAGAAGAATGCTGAGGATTAGATGGGTAGATCACATAACTAATGAGGAAGTATTGAATAGGATTGGGGAGAAGAGAAGTTTGTGGCACAACTTGACCAGAAGAAGGGATCGGTTGGTAGGACATGTTCTGAGGCATCAAGGGATCACCAATTTAGTATTGGAGGGCAGCGTGGAGGGAAAAAATCGTAGAGGGAGACCAAGAGATGAATACACTAAGCAGATTCAGAAGGATGTAGGTTGCAGTAGGTACTGGGAGATGAAAAAGCTTGCACAGGATAGAGTAGCATGGAGAGCTGCATCAAACCAGTCTCAGGACTGAAGACCACAACAACATCTAATATACGCACCTCACATGTACTCGAATGTGTCAACATTCCATCTACCCGACAGCACAGGCGCCCAGAGTTGGATATTCTTTAGAGCAGACTGTCCATGTCCACGTATTGCACATCTATGCAGCCGGTTTCAATTTACCTTACCCTTCACAGTTAAAATTTCATACCATGCTACCAGCTATGCAATTTACGGATAAATATACATGCTTTCATAGACCATAATGAAAGAAAGTATATACACTGCCGGAAAAAAAATAGGAATCCTGTAAAGACGACGTCGATTTTGACCCGATGACAGCATATGCCACCTAGGGGATTGTGGATGTCGTCCGTCAACGGATAGCGTAGTGGCATTGGTAGCAGAGCATCATCTGTGCCTACCCTTTAATGGGGAATGCTCATAGACAGAAGGCTCAGTGTGCTGCAAACGTGTGAAGCAAGTAGGCAACCATGCCATGGAGATGCACTCGTGTTCCCTACAGCTAAGTGAGCGAGTCTCAAAGGAGTCAAATTGTGGCCTTCCTAGTGGCAGGATGGTCATTTTGGAGAATTGTCACACAAGCTAGACGTGCTGCAGCAACTGTGCAACGATGCTGGTACCTGCGGTCACGTCAATATTCTCATTCCCGTCGACAAGGTTGTGAACGTCCAGGCAGCACAGACTCCCGCCAGGATCGTCTTATTGTAAGGGCAGTAATGGAAGTTCAAATGGTTCAAATGGCTCTAAGCACTACGGGACTTAACATCTGACGTCATCAGCCCCCTAGACTTAGAACTACTTATACTTAACTAACCTAAGGACATCACACACATCCATGCCCGAGGCAGGATTCGAACCTGTGACCGTTTCGGACTGAAGCGCCTAGAGCCGCTCGGCCACAGCGGCCGGTATTAGTGGAAGATTATACAGATATGACAGCGTAGATAAGAGTGTTCGTGAACCCAGACATTTCAACACAAACTGTTGCGAAATGGTTGTTAGCAGTGAGACTACGGGCACGTTCACTTTCAGCCCGTTTCACACTCACACCACAGCATCGACGTGCGCGGCTTGATTGGTGTCGTCAGAAGATTACTTGGAAGATGGAATGGCGCGCCGTGGTCTTCAGCAATAAAAGTAGATTCTGCCTGCATGCAACTGATGGTCGTTTTCCGCGTACGACGTAAACCTGGTGAGTGCTGTCTCTTAGAGCGCATTCATCCAAGACACATTGGCCCAACCCGAGGCTTTATGATTTGGGATGCCATAAGCTATAGCTCTCGTTCATCTTTGATGTTTCTGGAGGGGACGTTAGCCAGCGCTCGGTACGTTCAGAATGTTGTTAGACCCGTTCCCGTGCTACTCCCGTGCTATTCAGGAAGGTGTTGTGTTGTTCCAACAGGATAACGCTCGCTTACACACTGCCCAAGAAGCTCAATGTTCTCTGCAAGATGTGCAGCGACTGCCTAGACCAGCATGATCTCCGACTTGTGCCCAATCGAATGCTTGTGGGATATGATGGGACGAGAATTGACTCGTGCGATTCTTCAACCAACAACTCTTACAGAACTACGTGTACAGGTCGAGCAGGCGTGGCTTAACGTATGCCACGACAGTATTCGCCTTCTGTACGATCTGGATGCCAGAATCAGAACCTGCACTGCCACCCTTGGAGGCTATAACACGCACTCTTGTGGGCTTCTCAGCGTGGGTCGATATTTGGTACCTCAGAATGGCTTGTGTTATCGTTCTGTAAACTTAATCATTTCATATACTCCATATGCATTACTTCAACAATAAATCTTGAGTGAACTGGAAACCTCTAAAAGGGTGTATTAATTCTTTTTCCAGCAGTGTGTAATAATTTTACGTGATTTTACAGGTATTGTTCTGACAACAACTAAAATGTCTTTGTCGGCCTCTGTGACCGAGTGGTTCTAGGCGCTACAGTCTGGAACCGTGCGTCCGCTACGGCCGCAGGTTCGAATCCTGCCTCGGGCATGGATGTGTGTGATGTCCTTAGGTTACTTAGGTTTAACTAGTTCTAAGTTCTAGGGGACTGATGACCTCAGAAGTTAAGTCCCACAGTGCTCAGAGCCATTTGAACCATTTTTTAAAATGTCTTTATCTAATCAAATGATCACATACAACTATATGGGACACCTGCAAGGGGTGCTACACTCCAACGGCACTAAATAGACCCTTCTGTGAAGGTGGTCTCCTGACCTTTTCCTTTCCATCGCTTGTTATCATTGGTGACTGACTCGCATTCGGGAGGACGACGGTTCAATCCCGCGTCCGGCCATCCTGACTTAGGTTTTCCGTGATTTCCCTAAATCGCTCCAGGCAAATGTCGGGATGGTTCCTTTGAAAGGGCACGGCCGACGTCCTTCCCCAATCCGATGAGACCGATGACCTCAAATAGTTCAAATGGCTCTGAGCACTATGGGACTTAACATCTATGGTCATCAGTCCCCTAGAACTTAGAACTACTTAAACCTAACTAGCCTAAGGACATCACACAACACCCAGCCGATGACCTCAATGTTTGGTCTCTGCCCTCACACAATCCAATCCTTATCATTGGTACGTCCGTTGTACATTCTCCACCCAGTGGAGTGTGACATTACATTAGAGTTCAGTAGAGATAAAGCAAAACCTTTGATAACAGTAGGGTGGGGAAGTAAATGGCTGTGCTGTTTCAGAGGAACCATCCAAAGTTTGCCGTAAGTAATTTAGGGAAATCATGTGAAACCTAAATTTGGATGGCCTGATGCGGACTTTAACCACCGTCCACTCGAATCCCAGTTAATAAGTTTCTGAGGACATAATCTTAATGTACCCAGTTGCATTTAAATTACTGGGTTACTAAGTTACTGGAAACATTATCCTAGTGTTAAATTGATGAGAAGGTATGTAAACATAACGTATTGTTGTAACAGCAGTTGCATTTAAACTTTCACCAAACCGACTGCACTGAAAATACTCAAAGGCGAATAACCCTATTCTACTCTCCGCGAAACGGAGGAATAAGAGGGAGTCAAAAAAGTGCTGAGGTCGCATAATGCTTTTCCACGTGCCAGAAACATACAACGAGGTGAAAAAAATCATGAGATAGCGATATGCACATATACAGATGGCGGTAGTATCGCGTACACAAAGTAGAAAATGGCAGTGCATTGGCGGAGCTGTCATATGCATTCAGGTGAATCATGTGAAAAGGTGCCCGACGTCATCATGGCCGCACGATGGGAATTAACAGACTTTGAACGCGGAATGATAGTTGGAGGTAGATGCTTGGGACATTCCATTACGAAAATGGTTACGGAATTTAATATTCCGAGATCTACAGTGTCAAGAGTGCGCCGAGCATACCAGATCCCTCTCACCACGGACAACGCAGTGGCCGACAGATTTCGTTTAACGATCGAGAGCAGCGGTGTTTGCCTAGAGGTGTCAACGCTAACAGACAAGCAACACTGCGTAAAATAGCTTCAAAAAACAGGGTAGGACGTACTATGAACGTGTTCCTTAGAACAAGGCGGCGAAATTTGGCGTTAATGGGCTAAGGCAGCAGACAACCGACGCGAGTGTCTTCGCTAACAGCACCATATCGCCTGCAGCGTCTCTCCTGCACTTGTGACCACATCAGTTGGACCATAAGCGATTGGAAAAAATGTATCCTCGTCAAATGAGTCCCGATTTCAGTTGATAAGAGCCGATGGTAGTGTTAGAGTGTGACACAGACTCCACAAAGCTATGGGCCCAAGTTATCAACAAGGCACTGTACAATCTGGTGGTAGCTCCATAATGATGTGAACTGTGTTTACATCGAATGGACTGGGTCCTCTGGTCCAACTGAACGTAGAGTTGACTGGAAATAATACTTTTATACCATTTTCAGCTGTTCATGGATTCCATGTTCTAAAACAACGATGTCATGTCATCGGGCCACAGTTGTTCGCGATTGGTTTCAAGAACATTCTGGACAATTCGAGCGAATGATTTGGCCACCCAGATCTCCCGACATGAATCCCATCGAACGTTTATGGGAAATAATCGAGAGGTTAGTTCGTGCACAAAGTCATGCACTGGCAACACTTTCGATGTTATGGACTGATATAGAGGCAGCATGGCTCAGTATTTCTGCATGGGACTTCCAACGGCTTGTTGGAAAAAGGAGGTCCGACACGACGTCACGGGGTATCCCATGATTTTTGTCACCTCAGTATAATTCCGAAGAGTCTCTCGAGTATATTCATGTGGTAGTGCCCAGTCTCGAACCATCAATGCTCAAACATACTAGGAAGGCTGAAAGTCTGGATTCTTGAAGGATTATTTCAATGCTGATACTTTTGATTGTATAGCAAACTTTTGATTGTTTCCGACATGTGAAAGCTGCGGTTAACATACACATAGTCTTCTGACAGATAAAGGGATGGAACTTTTGGTAGCGTTTATTCTCCTAAAACGAAATGCCCTACTCGGTGTCCAGCCTGAATGTAACAAAATCAGTTCACCCGCTAATGTGGTAACAATGAGACCACCTAATTTGCAAGCCTTTGCCAGCTGTTAAATACTACAGACACATTGCTATTAATGCTTTTCGGTGGCGAGATGCAATGGCTTGTTATTCACATTTCCACAGTTAGTACATCTGAGGCGTCAATTGCTACTGCAGTACGAAAGATCGTGCGACCGCATACCGATATATTGATTATGTAGCTACTAGGTAACTGAAATAAGTAGGAAGTAATTTTAAAATAGTCCTTTTTCATTATAGATTTCGTTGTGTTTATACATCTCATGCATAATACTTCAGCAAATCTCTCGCTACGATTCGGGACGTGACTAGCACAGATAGTTAAGGGGAGTGACAAGTCCGAGTAGGCAGAAAGGCAGTCCACAAAGAGACTTCAGCCAGTTGTCGTGAAAAGATGCTTTTAATCCTGAGCGTACGGGTTTATAAGAACGTCTCAAAAGATAGAAATTATTCAAACAACAAATTTCAGTGAAAAAGTTGTTTTCCGTTAATTTAGCGGACTACCTTGATGAAATCATCGCCTTGCTGTAGAAAACAAACTGTCCAAACATTTTAAGAATATTTTACAAAACCTGAGCAACCGGTAATCAAGGTTAGCAACGACACGACAAAAGATTTTATGCCTATTTCAAATCACAACTATTATCAAAACAAAGTACGTATTTTGTGACTTCGATAAAATAAGGACTCCCTGATGATGGTACAGATGTGTTGATACGTGTCCGGGCAAGAAAAGTAACGTAAATGATTTTTTTCCAAACCAGGCAGAATGTAGTTTTATGAATTTCTAATATTATTGTCGTCGATAGCACAAAGAGTCCAAAGACAAAATGAAGTTTCAATTAAAAGTTCCAGACTGACAGGCCGTGATCGATATCTACAAAGTGGTCAGAAACAGTCTAAAAACCTAATAAAAGTGTTGCGGGGTAGATTGTGCTGAGAAATAATTGCTCAGAAAAAAATCTGATACGTTGCGCCGTTGTCGAGTTAATTGGCAGTGAAGTTAGCCAATCAGGCCGTTACGTGTGCAGATCCGGGAGGATCACCAGAGACCCCGTGGCCAAACGTGTTGTTGGTTTGATTTCCTAAAACCCAACAAGAAAGTGATATAAGAATGGGACACGAAACGGTGGCAAGACTCGAGCCCGAGCCAAAGACTGAGCAATCTCGTGCGCTGTCATCTACACTATGAGAACAAATGACGCAATATATACCTGGCGGGCCGCTTGAATTTGCGCGAGCACCTGCCTGATTGGCTAACTTTAGTGCTAATTAACTCGGAAACGGCGCAACGTATCGAAGTTTTTTCTTAACACTTATTTCTCAGCGCAACCTATTCTATAACACCTTACAAGCTTTTTCAGACTGCTTCTGACTACCCAGTATACTTCTAAATGGCTAACCCGAGGCACCGTCAACATAATCAGTTACAGGCTGCTATCACAAGGGTTCCAGGGGCAACAAAAATTTGATTTTCAATACTTCATATAATTATTGACCGAATTTAAAAATTTCAAATCATATCAAAATCTAATTAATCAGAGGAATAATCTTACATTAAAAGTTCAACAGAACAAGACAAGTATTAAAGTAAGATACCGTATACAAATCTTCAGGCAGCATAAACGACGGCACAGAAATTACTTAGATTTTATTCATCCGCTGTTTGAGAATGACAGCACTTAGCGACCTCCGACAAAGTTTACACATAATTTCAAATCCTTAAGAAACTTTTTGTCGTTGACACGCTCCAGACATTTATGAAAGGAAAAACATTTATCGCTTAATATATTTTCACTATGCGTGCAGTGAAAATTCGTCATCAGTAATTGCCTTTAATTTATTACTTCTCTATTACTAATACTATTCGCAACACATTTTGCAGGCAGTGTCCACCTATACCACTAAATGTACCTGCATAATTATATTATTCTACGACTAATAGTTCAGGATATATGATGACGTAATCATTAAGATGCGCGAAAAACTAGCTTTCGCTGAAAACGGAGCGTAAGTTACCCAGACTATACTCATCCAGTATTTGATAACGAGAGCACCTAGCGACTTCCAACAAATTTCTAATATAGTTTCAAAACTTTGCTAAATTTTTTTTTGCTTGCGTGCTTAACGTCAAATATTTAAAACGTTAACTCTTTAGTAAAGTAATCATATACTGATTTATATATGGAAATTCGATTGTTTAAAGAATAGGTGGTTCACTGATAGAAAACTATTCTCCGACGTTTTGTCTCCGACTGCGGGAGACATCTTTGAGGGTAAAACGGGTACACCAACAAGGGCCCGACGTGCTCCCGAAGTTACAGAGCACCACCATTCGTCACGTGATTCCGATTGCGTGACGAATGATGGTGCTCTCCATGCGACTGTATAAACTCGAGAGCCTCACGAGTCCTCGTGAGTCCTCGTTGCAGTAACAGTTTTACCTTCAAAGATGTGATGTCTCTTGCAGTTGGTGACGAAACGTCGTCGACTAGTTTTAACGGCCTCTAAGGCCGGAAGTTTTAACTGAAGTAAACACCCTCCGTGAAAGCCTACATTGTATGACAAAATGAAGTCATGGTTTCTATCGGTCAACTCGTTTATCCGTGTGATGCAAGACGAACAGAGCACACTATAACACAAGATAACAGACTCAGATTCGTTCTGGAGGCGTAGATGGGTTTTAATATGCGTGCTGTATAGTGTCATCTTTCGGCGGTTATACTTACTTATATTTCGAATTACCTCTCAGGCTCATTTTCAGATTTAAGTCGTTATTGATTGATAGAACATGCAGACAGCATCTCGTAGGTAACGACCGGAGGACGTTTAATTCACCTCACCCCCTTATTACATTTTATCATGAATGTGATATTGTACCATTTCTGTGTATAAGTTGAGCTTCGTGTTTCTACAGTGAATGGATCTCAAATATATCTTTAAAATGTATTTTACCAGGTTCTTCAGTATGTCTTACAATCTTTATGGTCGTGATCGACACTGATCATGCTAATGTTCATGTGTGGCTCCACATCTGGATTGTTAGATCTATTGACATGCCACGTCTGCTACGGCATGTTGCATAGAGATACTATGTATGTGCTTGAAAACGACTTCACAGTCGAAATTGGTCAATAGCAGCAAATAAACGGGAAATTTTACAGACTAAAACGGACGACGTTTTCTCTCTAAAAATAAGAAAATCTTAATAAGTGATCTGAAGGAAATGTTTTGTCCGAATTTTCGTAGCGAAACGAAGAGTAGGAAGTTGTCAAATAAGGTATACAACTCACTACCGACATATATGGTTTTGCAAAGCAAGATATAATTGCTTGAAAGAATTCAGGGTAGTTAATAAAAACGTGGTGATTAGAGGGAAATCCGAAATACTTCATGTGTCAAAATGTTCGCGTCTTCCAGGCCTTGCTATTTTGAGCATAAAAAGTTTCAGCAGTGTGGAAACTGTGCAATTCTTCCTCTCATGTTAAAAAATAAAGTAAATATCAAATTGTAGCATAAATTGAAGCTTCTCTCGATCTATATACTGTTCATTATAATAGAATACCGACCAACATTTAAATATATTTCATGCTTTCTGAACAAACCCTGAAAAAAAGGTTTTTAAAAGCAACGGCCAAATATTTTCTGAAATGATTTGTCTGAAAGTAAGAAATAAAACAGAACAGAGAAACATTTGACGCGCCTCATTTGCTGTACATAGTTTCGAGGATCATTCAAAGGTGCATCAAATCTTTATTAATATATAAATGCAGAAAACTCCTGTCAGTCATTTTTTGACACACTTATTTATTCCATTAACAAGTTTGCGAATCTTTTTAGGTTCATCTTCAGATGGCGCACAGGAGATTACATGACTATTTTACATCGTAATATTGGGTGCTGGCTTGCAACAGTATTGGCAGCATCCAGTATTACGCTATGAAGTAGTCTTGTAACCTTCTGTGCACTGTTGTTGTTGTTGTTGTTGTTGTTGTTGTTGTTGTTGCTGTTGTTGTGGTGGTATTCAGTCCAGAGACTAGTTTGATGCAGCTCTCTATGCTACTCTACCCTGTTCAAGCGCCGGCTGGGGCGGCCGAGCGGTTCTAGAAGCTACAGTCTGGAACCGCACGACCGCTACGGTCGCAGGTTCGAATCCTGCCTCGGGCATGGATGTGTGTAATGTCCTTAGGTTAGTTAGGTTTAAGTAGTTCTAAGTTCTAGGGGACTGATGACCTTAGAAGTTAAGTCCTATAGTCCTCAGAGCCATTTTGAGCCTGTGCAACCTTCATCTCCCAGTACCTACTGCAACCTACATCCTTCTGAATCTGTTTAGTGTATTCATCTCTTGGTCTCCCTCTACGATTTTTACCCTCCACGCTGCCCTCAAATACTAAATTCGTGATCCCTTGATGCCTCCACGCTCCGACCCGTAAAACGCCAGTTTTCTTTCTCCTGATAACAACGTCCTCCTGAGTAGTCCCCGCCCGGAGATCCGAATGCGGGACTATTTTACCTCCGGAATGTTTTACCCAAGAGGGCGCCATCATCATTTAACCATACAGTAAAGCTGCATGCCCTCGGGAAAAATTATGGCTGTAGTTTCCCCATGCTTTAAGCCGTTCAGCACAGCGACGCCGTTTTCGTTAGTGTTACAAGGCCAGATCAGTCAACCATCCCGCAAGCCTCCCCACCAACGGCAAGGTCCATGATTCATGGGAGGGGGGAGGGAGGGGGCGGGGGGGTTCTGTGCACTATTTGAAGATAAACTGAAAAGGTTCGAAAACCGGTTTATGGGATAAACAAGTATTTAAAATGAATGACTGGTTGCAGTTTTCTGTATTTATATTAATATATATTTACAGGTTCTTAAAAATCCTTAATGGATAAGTTTAATCTTTTTCTATATCACATGTTATTTCTTACTTTGAAACAAATCGTTTCGCAAAACATTTGACGGTTTTTTTCCAAAACATTTTTTTTTTTTTTTTTTTTTTTTTTTTAATGGTTCAAATGGCTCTGAGCACTATGGGACTTAACATCTGAGGTCATCAGTCCGACATCACACACATCCATGGCCGAGGCAGGATTCGAACCTGCGACGGTAGCAGCACCGCGGTTCCGGACTGAAGCGCCCAGAACCACTCGGCCACCGCGTCCGGTCCAAAACTTTTTTCATTTTGTTGGCTGATCGGTTGTTAGACGTCAAAATTTAAAACTGAGTGCTCTGTGATTCAGTAAAAAAGAATTAGGTAACTGTGTACTACTGAATTTAGGCTCAGGTGGTGCTTCATTGAAGCAGACTTGCAGAGGTACAAAACGGTTTCGCTCTGTGTGTCCGCTGTGTACGCCTCGCCGTGTCAAAATGCAACCAGCTCAGCTGCCTATGGCCTCTGTCTTACGTCGCCTGTTGTGCAAGGCCAAAGCTGTGCGCTTCAACCTCTCAGAAGAAGGATCAACTAATCTCAAACAGCTATGGTCTGAAAAGTCCTTGCTAGAAACGACCATTTTAACACGTTTTTATTAGGCCGACTTCTTGCCATTTTGTACGGTACAAATTTTGCAGTTTATTTTAAACTAACCTCCCAATGAGCTAGAGACTTGAAACTTTCAACATCGCTCAGAACTTGATGACGATGCAGCATTAACCCGCTGTCTTGTCTAGTGCGTGGCGGAGGGCATTTTGTGTACCACTGCTATTTCTCCCTTTTTCCTTTCCACTTGCTAATGTTTCTTCGTAAGAACGGTTGCTGTTAAGACCCCGTGTGAGCTCGATTCTCTCAAATTTTTACCTTCGAGGTCTTTTCCTGAGATAATCGTAGAAGGAAGCAATGTATTTGTTGATTCATGTGAAGAGGATCTGAAATAATCCTTAATGTCCCTGTTGTAATCTCATCAACATGTTAGAAATCGATTGAAATATTTGACACACATAATACTAAAAAGCAGAAATAATTATGTAAATAAAAGCTTTTAAAATAACACTTTTTAAAAGGAACTTAAAAGTATAAAATAATCTCCCCTAGCCTCAAACAGATTTCTAACCCCATTCAGACAATCCTGAAAATATGTAATTGTGAATTTTTAATAGCTATGAAAACACTCGTAGAATTTAAAACGAGAAAGGTGGGGCGCATGCAGTGCATGACTGACGCATGAATAGTTCACCTCCTTTCTATTATCTATTGCATGGACCCCACGTTTTTCGTTTTAAACTCTATAAATATTTTATAGCTATTAAAAATCCACAAGCACAAATTTATAGGAATTTTTTGTATAGATTTGGGAATCTGTATGGGGCTAGGAAAAATTATTTTATCCTTTTTAGTCCATTGTGAAACGTGTTATATTAGAAACGTTTTTAAAATAATTATTGTTCTATTAATTTATTACATTTTACAAAGATCATTTGCTTGACATATCTTACAACCGCATCCTCACCCCCTCAGACGAAGCATGGAGCTTGCAGCGGTGGAGTGATTTGTGTGCCTCAACTATACAGATAGCCGTGAAGCGATATTGGAGGGATATCTGTGAAGAGGGCATACTAAACTAACATGTGGTTCCTGAGAAGGTGCAGCAACCTTTTCTGTAGTCATAAGAGCAAAAACTTCGATGACTGACTGATGTAGTCGTAAAATTAATCAGTATGGTTTACTTTTGGTATTGCGAAAAGCTTAAAGCAAGGAAAAACAGCCGTCGTGGCATTTCTCGAGAACAGGCAGCTCTAGTGTAAGGCTCAATAATGATAATTGAATCTCAATGTAGACAAGTGTAATGTGCTGCGAATACATAGAAAGATAGATCCCTTATCATTTAGTTACAAAATAGCAGGTCAGCAACTGGAAGCAGTTAATTCCATAAATTATCTGGGAGTACGCATTAGGAGTGATTTAAAATGGAATGATCATGTAAAGTTAATCGTTGGTAAAGCAGATGCCAGACTGAGACTCATTGGAAGAATCCTAAGGAAATGCAATCCGAAAACAAAGGAAGTAGGTCACAGTACGCTTGTTCGCCCACTGCTTGAATACTGCTCATCAGTGTGGGATCCGTACCAGATAGGGTTGATAGAAGAGATAGAGAAGATCCAACGGAGAGCAGCGCGCTTCGTTACAGGATCATTTAGTAATCGCGAAAGCGTTACGGAGATGATAGATAAACTCCAATGGAAGACTCTGCGGGAGAGACGCCAGTAGCTCGGTACGGGCTTTTGTTGAAGTTTCGAGAACATACCTTCACCGAAGAGTCAAGCAGTATATTGCTCCCTCCTACGTATATCTCGCGAAGAGACCACGAGGATAAAATAAGAGAGATTAGAGCCCACACAGAAGCATACCGACAATCCTTCTTTCCACGAACAATACGAGACTGGAATAGAAGGGAGAACCGATAGAGGTACTCAACATACCCTCCGCCACACACTGACAGGTGGCTTGCGGAGTATGGATGTAGATGGTATCCTCTTGGGTTGTAGAGAGGATATAAAATGGAGACCAGCAATTGCAGGGAAAGCGTTTCTGGAAAAGACAAATTAATTAACATCGAATATAAATATACACAGTCTTTACTGAAAGTGAAAGTGTTAGTCTGTTACGTAGACTTGAATGGGAACATTTGAAATGTGGTGCTACAGAAAAATGCTGAAAATTATACTGGTGTCACTAATTTTCAGGTACTGAATCGAATTGGGGAGAAAAGAAATTTACGGCTCAACTTGATTAAAAGAAGGGATAAGTTGATGGAACACATTCTGCGATATAAAGAAGTGTCAAATTCGTACTGGAAGAGTTGTATCAGACCAGTCTTCGGACAGAAAACCACAACAAAAGCACCGTAAAAATGTATAATGAGTCAATTTATAGAGTGCTGAAATAATTAATTTTATACAAAGGTACAACCTGCTCAAGTATATTATGATGCTGTTACGTTTTCCCCCGAGGTAAAAGAATGTACAATGCCAAACACTAGGCTGTCAGTCGATTGTGAAGATCTCTTTTGTTTACATGAAAAAGTTTACCTATTGCCACGTAAAAAAAGCTTATTCAAGTCCATTTCTTCTTTTTATTCAACAATATCACATGGTACAGCCGCTGAAAAATTGTAGTTCTGGAACAAATCATAACACACACGCCGTGGAAAATTAAAGCTATCGAAACATATTACCTTTGGTCTCCGCCCCACAGGATATTAAACACGTTCTGTTTCTATTGATTTCCTGTAAAGTCTCTGCCTCGTGATGACTGGGAGTCGTGTGATGTTCTTAGATTAGTTAGGTTTAAGTAGTTCTAAGTTCTAGAGGACTGAAGACCTTAGATGTTAAGTCCCATAGTGCTCAGAGCCATTTGATTTTTCCTGTAAAGTACTCAGAATTTAGACCAGTGCAGAAGCAAATGCAAAAGTACGTTGCTAGTCTCGGCAACATATCTGGGAACTTAACACGTTCCACTTCGGGAAATCCAGCCACCACTTATAGTACATTAAAAAATATACACTCCTGGAAATTGAAATAAGAACACCGTGAATTCATTGTCCCAGGAAGGGGAAACTTTATTGACACATTCCTGGGGTCAGATACATCACATGATCACACTGACAGAACCACAGGCACATAGACACAGGCAACAGAGCATGCACAATGTCGGCACTAGTACAGTGTATATCCACCTTTAGCAGCAATGCAGGCTGCTATTCTCCCATGGAGACGATCGTAGAGATGCTGGATGTAGTCCTGTGGAACGGCTTGCCATGCCATTTCCACCTGGCGCCTCAGTTGGACCAGCGTTCGTGCTGAACGTGCAGACCGCGTGAGACGACGCTTCATCCAGTCCCAAACATGCTCAATGGGGGACAGATCCGGAGATCTTGCTGGCCAGGGTAGTTGACTTACACCTTCTAGAGCACGTTGGGTGGCACGGAATACATGCGGACGTGCATTGTCCTGTTGGAACAGCAAGTTCCCTTGCCGGTCTAGGAATGGTAGAACGATGGGTTCGATGACGGTTTGGATGTACCGTGCACTATTCAGTGTCCCCTCGACGATCACCAGTGGTGTACGGCCAGTGTAGGAGATCGCTCCCCACACCATGATGCCGGGTGTTGGCCCTGTGTGCCTCGGTCGTATGCAGTCCTGATTGTGGCGCTCACCTGCACGGCGCCAAACACGCATACGACCATCGTTGGCATCAAGGCAGAAGCGACTCTCATCGCTGAAGACGACACGTCTCCATTCGTCCCTCCATTCACGCCTGTCGCGACACCACTGGAGGCGGGCTGCACGATGTTGGGGCGTGAGCGGAAGACGGCCTAACGGTGTGCGGGACCGTAGCCCAGCTTCATGGAGACGGTTGCGAATGGTCCTCGCCGATACCCCAGGAGCAACAGTGTCCCTAATTTGCTGGGAAGTGGCGGTGCGGTCCCCTACGGCACTGCGTAGTATCCTACGGTCTTGGCGTGCATCCGTGCGTCGCTGCGGTCCGGTCCCAGGTCGACGGGCACGTGCACCTTCCGCCGACCACTGGCGACAACATCGATGTACTGTGGAGACCTCACGCCCCACGTGTTGAGCAATTCGGAGGTACGTCCACCCGGCCTCCCGCATGCCCACTGTACGCCCTCGCTCAAAGTCCGTCAACTGCACATACGGTTCACGTCCACGCTGTCGCGGCATGCTACCAGTGTTAAAGACTGCGATGGAGCTCCGTATGCCACGGCAAACTGGCTGACACTGACGGCGGCGGTGCACAAATGTTGCGCAGCTAGCGCCATTCGACGGCCAACACCGCGGTTCCTGGTGTGTCCGCTGTGCCGTGCGTGTGATCATTGCTTGTACAGCCCTCTCGCAGTGTCCGGAGCAAGTATGGTGGGTCTGACACACCGGTGTCAATGTGTTCTTTTTTCCATTTCCAGGAGTGTACTTACACCTCCTCTGAATAATAGGGATTGGATAATTTGGTATTATGACAGCTCATTCCGTTCACAGTCGGAAATAATAAGTTTACATATAAACTCCGTAACGTCACCTTATTGATCTCGAACTGGCACTGACCGCCAAGACAATGTTGTTAGTGAGCGGTATATATAATGATCATCTTCTGGTTGTTGTAGCTGTTCTTATTTTCCGTGCTTTCTAAGAAAGAAAAATGGTTCAAATGGCTCTGAGCACTATGGGACTTAACATCTGTGGTCATCAGTCCCCTAGAACTTAGAACTTGGTTTGTTTTGTTTGTGGGGTGCTCAACTGCTCGGTCATCAGCGAGAACTTAGAACTACTTAAACCTAACTAACCTAAGGACATCACACAACACCCAGTCATCACGAGGCAGAGAAAATCCCTGATCCTGCCGGGAATCGAACCCGGGAACCCGGGCGCGGGAAATGAGAACGCTACCGCACGACCACGAGCTGCGTACACTAAGAAAGACTGGAGAGGAATTCTGCATTATGCAAGACAATTTTATAGTTCCTCAGACATGTTTGAGCAGCTTATGTGCTACCTTCAGTCGGATTTTTTTGATTATTTTCTTTCTCACATGACACTGTTAGTTCCCATTGCTAGTAGCTTTGTATCTAGCATTCTTTCAATAGCTTGTCATGGTTTTTCTTTTACGTTGTGCTCTCGTTTCCCTTTTTATGATGTGTTTTGCTATTACCGTTCATTGCTGTTACACAAGCATTAGATACAATTTATCAGCAAAGCAGAAGATTTCTCTTCAGTTAATGAAACACAAATGGGAGTGCATAAACATTAGATCTGTCAACGATTGTATTGAAAAGGATTCGAAAGAATGCTGAAGGTGCACCGTGGTTCCATAATTTAGTTCAGCCGGAGGAAGGCGGGGGCGTAACATCTCCTATACGACGTTTGCAAGGAAAGCATTGCGATGTTCAAACCAACCTTCGGGTTAAGAACAACTTACCCCCTATTATAAGCTTACAATTATTTGGATAATGTGGATGCACGTGTAAACACACATGGAAAAATATAAAATTTTCAGTTACAACTCCGAAATCATAACCATGTGCAGTCGGCATGTCAAGTACCCACAGTCCCAGTAACGCGAAAACCAACCAGAGTGTTTCTTGAAAGAAGTCTCCACCAAAAAATTCTATACGACTGGGGTCCCCCACGAAGGAAAGACCAACCAGAATGCATTCCACAGATAGGCCGACTCCTTACGCAGTCTGTCGTTGTAAGAATGACATACGGAATCCTGATGTCGTCGTGGTCCTTCGTTAATTTCTACCACCGGATTAACCACTGTCACGTGAATGGCGCACTGTGTGTGTGTGTGTGTGTGTGTGTGTGTGTGTGTGTGTGTGTGTGTGTCCATCGCAGTAGCGGTGCTCCTGTTCTTGCCATAACCACCTGGATCACAAGGATGGTTAAAACCTGTATTAAAAGAAAAAAACCATCAATCTCAAGGTGTGCTGCACGCCGATGAGATGTATGGCCGTTGAGGTGGAACAGTCGTTAGTGAGCAACATCTAGGGAACGTGGCGCACGTCAGTTGTATAAAGCTTACCCGGAGAAGCTGGGCTCTGAGCGAACGCTTAGTTTCCTAGCTACTCGTGGGACTTCTATGAAGCTTAAATCACTTTTCTCTCTTTCCAACGGTTCCAGTGGTCCGCTGGGCAGTATTATCACCCAAACAGGTCCCTTCTGGCTAGTCCACCTAATACATCTGTTAGTATCAGTGCACCCAGTAACATAACTGACCACATACTGTGGTAAATAATGTATTTGCCATTGTTAAACGTGTACAAGATTCATTTCGAAAACTGTCGCCTTTCAGTAGCCATAAAGATCTAGAGGAACTCGCAGAGAAACTTAAATCTATCTATAGGTTGCGCAGTGGTACACTCCCGATAGACACCGAAGGCTACCCGAGTAACCAAGTTATCAACTCATGGGAAATGGAAGTCTCCAGACCAGCCCACAAGTCACAGCCCGGACTATGACGGCTTATTTTCCTGCAGCTGCCGCCACTGCCAGTCAAAATTCAGCTTTCCGATGCTACAGAATGGCTGCTGAGAGTGGCAGCTGCGACTTGAGTTACACTACTGATGAAAAATACAAGTGCCCCTTCTCCAAGTGGAAACTGGAACCTGCGTTATATGCAGCTCATGACACGTTGCCTGCTGACAATACTGTCCATTATACTATGTTACGGCACCTCACAGGCTGCAGCAAGGAAACCTTCCTTACCTTTTTTAACCTCTTGTGCATTAGGACATTTTTCTGACTCATGGCGAGAGACAATAACTTTGTAGCTATCGCTTCACATCAGGCGCCAACTTCGCATGGTGAAAGAGACTTATAAATTAACCAGCAGAAAAATTGTCCTATCAGAGCTTAAAAAGTGAGAATATGTTCCTGTTTTTATAAAGGACTTAGACTGAAAAGTGAAGTACCAACTGCCTCATTCTACCATTCCCAACACCTTTAAAAGTTTTCCCAAAAATTTTGACATGCAGACATATCAGCGCTTCCTTTCAACATGCAGCTTACCTCAAACTTGCACAAGATCCCCTAACTGTAACTCACTCACACCCACTAGTCCATCGCTGTAAGTTGCTCGTACCCATTCATTCCCAGCTGATATTTTTCACTCAGTCATTCGGCCCAACTCATTGTCATTATCTCTTTGTGTCTCTCTGTTATTGTCTCCCGTGTCATAGCCACAGTCCCCTTCTTTCTGTCCTAGTACTATAGTCTCCTCTCATTGTTACTGTCTGTCTTGCTCTCTCTTAGCGCTAATATCTCGTTCCTTCCCTCCTACTGCTTCTGTCTCCCCACACTGTCATTACCTCTCTCCTCCTCGTTGTCACTGTTATATACTCCGTCTCTCACTATAACGGGCTCTCACTTACTTCTACGTTCTCTTTCTCTTTATTCCCTCTCCCCGTGGCACTGCCTCCTTCACTCTTTTCCTAGCACTGTTCAGTCACTGCCTACTACACTGGTGTCCAAAATTAAATCAATAAACTGAAATTTTGCAAGGTTGCCTTTATTTTGCTACAGAACAGTATAATACAGAACGCTTACAACTGCAACATGCATAACAAGAGACAAAAAATGTTTTTCGTTATTTCCAACTTAACAGATTTGCACAAACATTGCGACATCTTGTTAATGTGCTCACTATGGTGTGTGACCACCTCTGGCAGCAATACAGGCCTGACAACGATGGATAAAGTTATCAATCTCACGTTCAGGCAATAACGCCCATTCTTCCTGTGGGGCTACTCGCAAGTCTTGGAGAGTGGTTGGTGGAGTTGACGTGATACAACCCGTCTCTCTAGCGCATCCCAGACATGCTCTATGGGATTGAAATTGGGAAAACGAGCTGGCCACGCCATGCGTGCAGTATCTTCCGCCTCCAAGAAAATATCAACTACTCGTTCTCCATGAGGTCGAGCACTATCGTCCATCAATATGAAGTCTGTGCGCACAGCATCTCGCAACAACCGTACATGAAGTCCGAACACCTCCTCACGATACCTGACAGCAGTTAAACCTTTCCAATTCACCCGTACAATTCCATGAAGAGGTGTTCGAGTGGTCAACATAATCCCTGCACGCAACATTTGATCTTCCTCGATAATTGTCTATTTCCACAGTGTTTGGGTCTCGAAATCGTATTTTTCCTTCTGATCTGAATCCATCGAGAATCACTCTCCATACCAGATCAGAACTCATCTGTGAAAAGAACATTGTCCCTCTGTTCGACTGTCCAGGTGGCATTTTGACGACTACACTCTAGACGTTCCCTTCTGTAAACACGCGCCAGAGGCGCACATGCAGTAGGTCTCTGACAATAAAGTCCACTCTGTCGAAGCCTTCTCAACATAGTTTGCCTCGGTACAACACGCCCAGTGGATTCTGCGAGGTCCGATGGCACTTGCTGCGCAGTACTAAGGTGGTACCGTCGTGTCTTTACAGCCAAATATCGGTTCTCTCTTTCAGAAGTCACACGTGGTCGGTCCTGCCGTGATCTTCGGGATACAGTTTCGGTTTCCGTGAATTGTCTCCACATCCGAGAAACAACAGAACGATTCATGTTAAGCCATTGGGCCACATGAGTTTGCGACTGTCGTGCTTCCATGATTCCTATGGCCCTCCACCGTAAGAGTCTGGTAGGCGTCTTCTCTGTGCCATACAGCACTGTCTGTGACTGTGTACACAGCAATTGTGGATGTTGTAATACCTAGAAAACACTATTCTGTTTGATAGGTGCGCTGACGTCATCGTTGAAGGAAAAGCAGAACATGGTTATACGGACATCTGTTGACAGCTTGTATGTTTATATTGTGAATTATACACAGGACGAAGAAATAGCGGTATGTTGCTTTAAATTTGGCCACCAGTGTATGTTCCACTGTCACTGTGTCCCTCTCTTTCTCTCTAACTGCCGTTGTCTTATTCGCTCCTTCTATAACATAATCACTGTCTACCATCTTTCAGTATTTATCACTTTTCCGTCTCTTTGCCGCTGTCTTCTTTTTCTCTCATCATAAAAAAGCGATAATATGTTCGCATGCCAAAATTTTTGGGAATTTTTTGAAATGTGCTGAGGAAGGTATAGTGTGGCAGCTAGTATCCCACTTTTCAGTCAGAGGCTTTTAAATATACAAGAACGTATTCGCATGTCTGGTGCACCAATAGGAGCATTTTTCCGCTGGTACCATTTTTTTCTCTGCCGTAGCAGGTCCTGTAACTCATATGAAAAAAAAATGTATTGCTCAGTAAAATTTAGATAGTTAACTAACTTGAAATTGAAATAACGAAAAACTAATTTTACTCTTCAACCGGATTTTACGTGCAAAAAATCTCTTGTGCGTCAGTACTACAAAATGGGGTTCACAGGTGATAAAGGACACACTTTACAGCATATCTCTCCGTGCTACGTCACTTTATACACTATGTATTCGTCTCACACGGGATTTTACGTGCGTACTTAACGTGTAAAAGTAGGGTAACTATGAGCCTCAGTACCTCGGAAACAGATAAATGTATGAAGGAAATTTTCAAGGTGGTTCGAGATAGGGATCTTAGGAATAAATCGCCTAAATTAAAGCCATTTGCTGTGTATAGCCGATCCGGAATCCGAGGCTGGGTTTTGGTACCCAAAAAATAAGTTTTTGGGTGTTCCTCGATAACAGATAAAGATTTTTGATAACGGAGAGACGGCTCTTCCAGATAGATGCCTAGAGAATCTACCATTACAATAAGAGTAATTTTCTTCTGTTATTGATTATTTGGATTTCACCTCATACCTGATTTTGCGAGTAGAAGTGTGTTAATTTTGAACCTCTGTATCTTGGAAACGGATAAAGATATCAAGAACATTTTCAAAATTCTTCGAGATCGGGATCTTAGGAATATATTGTAAAAATTTCAGCCTTTTCTGTGCATAGTCGTCTTGGAATCCTCGGCTGGATTTTGGTCCACTAGAGACTGCGAAAATATATTAAAAAACGCTTTTTTTTTATTTTCCGAGGAACACCCATGAACTAATGCTGCCTCCCATCATGCACACCGTAGACAACATCCAATGCAAAGAGAACCAACCGATTTCCTCCATTCGCCTATGGAGGTGGAAATGTGTGACATTCATACTTTGACCCTGTACTGTAGGATAGTGACACTAAGACGAGCCTTCTGTTGGGTATACAAATGGTCCCTAGCCGAACTGCAATCCAAAGTACTCGACTCTACTCTTTCATCACCAATTGAAGTACGAGCACCGAAAAAGCCATTTCTATGCACCTTCCCGTGAATACACACTATGTGTAGCATAACTCCTCATGATCCTGAAGACGCTGGAGCAGATGAGGTGTCTTCAGGACAAACAGTTTCTCATCTGCTCCGATTCGCTTAGTGCCCTACAATCCTTCCATCAGAGAAAATGATCCAGTTCATACATAACCAACTGTATTTCGCTTCAACAGCGGGGGAGGCTGCTATCATTCTGCTGCACACCGGCGTATGTAGGAATTTGGGGAATATACAAGCACACGAAACAGCAAGGAGGCCAGCAGGGATCATGCCGTGTCACAATGTGCAACTCCCCTGCAGACTGTCGTTTCACTGCTGCGTCAGAGCTGTATGCAACTGGCGGAGGAGGAGTGGATGGCAGTGAGGGACAACAAACTGTGGTTGGTGAAGCCAACTTTCCGGCCATGGCGTTTCTCATATCAGTCAGTCAGGCAGGATGAAGTTACCCTGACCGATTTCCAAATAGGGCTCTGTCCTCTAACATAGAGGGGCGTTCAGAAAGTAAGCTCCGATCGGTCGCGAAATGGAAACGACTATGAAAATCCGATAAAGCTTTGCACAGATGTGTTGGGTAGTGTCTCTAGTATAACCCCAGTTAGCATCACGTCGCTCTTCTCATTTCTGAGCTCGCAGTGAGTGCGTAAAGATGTCTAGAAAATAGTGTCTGCCGCCAAGTACGAGGGCCTGGTGAGAAATTTCGCCTGGAGCAATGCAGCTAACATTACATAACTGTCGTGCTGTTTCGTCTTCACGACAATTCTCAGCCGCATTCTGCAGGGGCAATGAAGATGCTCCTGCATCGTTTTCAAATGGAAATGTTAGATTACCCACAATACAGTCCGCAATTGTCTCCCCCTGAGTTTCATCTCTGGTCACATGAACCGCTGTCTTTGAAGACAACATTTTGACACAGACAACGAGGTGTAGGCCAGCGTGGAGAATTGGCGGAAAGCACTGGCGGCTGCCTTCTATGATGAGGCTATTGAAAAGTTGGTACAACGCTATGACAAAAGTCTAAGTCAGAACGGCGACTACGTAGAGAAGTAGCTGAAAGTTGTAGCTAATTGTTACAAGTAAAACATTTCTGATGTTCACTGTGGTTTCAATTTGGCAATCAATCGGAGCTTACTTTCTGAACAGGCCTCGTAGCTTCCTATTCTGACGAGAGGATCGCCCTCTCTGAGATGCTTGTGGTGTGCAAATCACTGTACGGCACATATTAACTGAGTGCGTTTTATAGAGTGTTGAGAAGGCAGAAGCGAATTTCAGTGGAGATCTGCCCTGTATTTCAGCTGGCGACGAGATGAGTGTGGTGAAGGTTTTACAATTTTGTGAAGTGTCTGCACTCTGGCCTAAGCTTTTAGACTGAAGATTTTAGTGTGTTGCAGAGTGGCTGACTCATACTTTTTATCCCGGCGGTCAGCCAGTCTCAGCTATCTGCTGTGCTATTTTAATTCTTTCCACCACTTTCTCCTGTTTTAATCTCAGTCTTAGACGTGAAACATTACACAAGTTTCATAGTTCTGTATATGTGTACACGTATTGCTGCGTCCCTATTATTTTCAATTGTACCTGAAGTTTTGTAATCCTGTTTGATGCAGTTTATCGACACTCACTCCATAACATTTTCGTATGGGTGCTGAAGACCGCCGGCCGCTGTGGTCGAGCGGTTCTAGGCGCTTCAGTCCGGAACCAAGCGGTTGCTACGGTCGCAGGTTCGAATCTTGCCTCGGGCATGGATGTGTGTGATGTCCTTAGATTGGTTAGGTTTAAGTAGTTCTGAGTCTAGGGGACAGATAACCTCAGATGTTAAGTCCCACAGTGCTTAGAGCCATTTGAATCATTTCTTTTGCTGAATACCTTGCTGTCGTGCGTCCACACCAACATATTACCATTATCATCTGTGCTCCTGTATATATCTCACCCCCTCCTTTCTCTCTCTTTCTCTTTCTCACATTAAGTCCTGAAAATTATGGATGTAGATAATCGAATAGATGAAATATTTTCTCACTTCAGAAAAGTATTTTACTCGGTACCACACATACTTTTGTTAACAGAATAACGACTATATGGAGTACTCAACAAAATTTGTGACTGTGTTGAGGATTTCAGGCAGGATGCAGCAAGTTACCTTGGATGGAGAATCATCAGAAGTAGTAGAACTTACAACAGGCGTTCTACAAGGAAATATGTTGCGATTCTTGTTGCTCATGTTGTATATTAAGGACCAGGCTGGAAATATTAATAGAAACCTCAGACTTTTCGCGGGCGACATAGTTGTCTAAGTACTGTCCAAAATAAAGAGCGCCGCAAAAATATTCAGTCAGATCTTGATAACATTTCACAGTGGTGCAAAGATTAAGAAACTTGCTTTAAACCTACAGAAATGTAATATTGTGAATGACATTCAGAGCACTTGGCAGAAATCACATTGCATCAACATCATCTATGGCCATCGCAATGCTTCGTTTTAATTAGACAGTCGGATTCCCCCAGTTTGTGCCAGTTCTGAGCTGATCGTTGAGTGGCGGCCGAAGAGAATCAGCGCATCCACGCGCCCCTGGAGGAGAATGCTAAGGCTAACGCGGCCTCACAGCAAGGAAGACCCGTAGGAGGCCAAGGTATGGGATCTAGCTTGCATCCTGCTCTCAGATTCAGCACCGGGGCGCCAATGCCGCGCAGGCGCTCGCATCCTGCACCGCCGGCCAGCGCGAGGCAGACCAACAGCGAAAGCAGACAATGACCGCACTTACCAACGCCACTGCGGCACTCACCTCGCCCAGGCCCAGCACGTTAACGTTGACCCGCGTCCCGACCAAGCCCGACACGCCCCGATCCTCAGTGGCAATCCTTATCCCGAAGTTACGGATCTAATTTGCCGATTTACCTTACCTACATTATTCTGTCGACTAGGAGGCCCCTCACCTTGGAGACCTGCTGCAAATATGGGTACGAACCCGTGCGACTACTCCACGTGGTCCTCTCCCGGATTTTTAAGGTCTGAGTGGAAGATCAGGACACCACCACAACTGTAGTGCTCTTTCCATATCAAACCTATCTCCCTGCTGGAAGATTCCAGGGAACTAGAACGCTCATGCAGAAAATAAAACTCTTCTCTCATCTCCTGACGGCGTCTCCGGGTCCTTTTGGGTTACCCCGACAAGCATCTCTAAAAGAGGGGTCCGATTTGTGTCGGCCGGGTTCCGGAATAGGAACAAGATCCCTTTTCGCCCAATTAGGGCCAGTACAAAGTGCATCATGCTATGACGGCCCCCATCAACATCGGATTTCTCCTAGGGCTTACGATCGACTCACTCATGTGCAACGGCTGTTCACACGAAACTCTTCTCCGTGTCAGTCCCCAGAACCTTGCTGGGGTATTTGATACTACCAACTAGATCTGCACCGATGGCGGCTCCTGGCAGGCTCACGCCCAGACCCTTCTGCATCCACCGCCGCGTCCCTCCTATTCGTCATGTCGCGAAGACTGTTCATGAATGCCAGACTGACGGCTGAGTATAGGCACGACACTTCAGTGCCATCCATTTTCAGGGCTAGTTGCTTCGGTAGGTGAGTTGTTACACACTCCTTAGCGGATTCCGACTTCCGTGGCCACCGTCCTGCTGTTATTTATTTATTTATTTATTGTTCCGTGGGACCAAATTAAGGAGAAGTCTCCATGGTCATGGAACGAGTCAATACACGAAATTATAACACGATATTAGAAACAGAGAAAATGAAATGTAAAAAAACATATTCAGGTGACAAGTCATAAGTTTAAATGAAGAAAATCAACAATGTAACACTGGAATTTGCTTAATTTTTTAGCTCTTCCAGGAGCTCCTCGACAGAATAGAAGGAGTGAGCCATGAGGAAACTCTTCAGTTTAGACTTAAAAGAGTTTGGGCTACTGCTAAGATTTTGGAGCTCTTGTGGTAGCTTATTGAAAATGGATGAAGCAGAATACTGCACTCCTTTCTGCATAAGAGTCAAGGAAGTGCATTCTACATGCAGATTTGATTTCTGCCTAGTATTAACTGAGTGAAAGCTGCTAACTCTTGGGAATAGGCTAATATTGCTAACAACAAACGACATTAAAGAAAATATATACTGTGAGGGCAATGTCAGAATTCCCAGATTTTTGAATAGGGGTCGACAAGAGATTCTCGAGCCACATATAGCTCGAACAGATCGTTTTTGAGCCAAAAATACCCTTTTTGAATCAGAATAATTACCCCAAAAAATAATAACATATGACGTAAGCGTATGAAAATATGCGAAGTAGACTACTTTTCGTGTTGAAGTGTCACTTATTTCAGATACTGTTCTAAGGGTAAATAAAGCAGCATTTAGCTTCTGAACAAGATCCTGGACATGGGCTTTCCACAACAGCTTACTATCTATCCGAACGCCTAGGAACTTGAACTGTTCCGTCTCGCTTATAATATGCCTATTCTGTCTGATCAGAATATCGGTTCTT
The DNA here is from genome assembly GCF_023864345.2 of Schistocerca serialis cubense. Classification (NCBI taxonomy): domain Eukaryota; kingdom Metazoa; phylum Arthropoda; class Insecta; order Orthoptera; family Acrididae; genus Schistocerca; species Schistocerca serialis. The sequence continues at coordinate 296,347,225 of NC_064640.1, read as the reverse complement.
GTTGAATTGTGAGTTAGAAACTGTAAAAACTGAGTCTTATTGTGATTTAGCATCAAATTATTTTCCACAAGCCACGAACTTATTTCATGAACTATATTATTTGTTACTGTTTCAATATTACACACAAGATCCTTCACTATCAAGCTGGTGTCATCAGCAAACAGAAATATTTTTGAATCACCTGTAGTACTAGAAGGCATATCATTTATATAAATAAGAAACAGCAGTGGCCCCAGCACCGACCCTTGGGGAACGCCCCACTTAACAGTGCCCCATTGGGACTGAACATCACTACCACTCTCAATATTGCGGAGAATTACCCTCTGCTTTCTGTTCTTAAAGTAAGAGGCGAACCAATTGTAAGCTACTCTTCTTACTCCATAATGGTCCAACTTCTGCAGTAATATTTTGTGGTCAACACAGTCAAAAGCCTTCGTTAAATCAAAGAAAACACCTAGCGTTCGCAACCTTTTATTTAATCCGTCCAAAACCTCACAGAGAAAAGAGAATGTAGCATTTTCAGTTGTTAAACCATTTCTAAAACCAAACTGAACATTTGACAGCAAATTATGTGAATTTAAATGCTCCAGTAACCTTGTATATACAACCTTCTCGATAACTTTAGCAAACACCGATGGGATAGAAATAGGTCTAAAATTGTAAACATTATCAATGTCTCCCTTTTTATAAAGTGGCTTCACTACCGAGTACTTTAATCGGTCAGGAAACCGACCACTCCTAAAGGAAAAGTTACAGATATGGCTGAGAACTGGGCTAACATACATAGAACAATACTTCAGTATTCTGCTAGATATCCCGGCATATCCATGAGAGTTCTTGGTCTTTAGTGATTTAATTATTAACTCAATCTCCCTCTTGTCAGTATCATGGAGTAGCATTTCAGGTAACAGTTTCGGAAAACTTTTTTCTAAGAGCGCTATATGATTCCCTGTTGGGACTAGGTTTCTGTTTAGTTCACCTGCTATATTCAGAAAGTGATTATTAAATACTGTACATATATGCGACTTATAAGTAACACGGACATTCCCACTACGCACTGATTCTATATCCTCGACCAGTCTCTGCAGACCAGCAACTTCCTTTACGACTGACTATATGGTTTTAATTTTATCCTGAGACTTAGCTATTCTATCTGCATACCACATACTTTTTGCCTTCCTGATAACATTTTTAAGCACCTTACAATACTGTTTGTAATGGGCTGCTGCATTTAGATTTTGACTGTTTCTAACGTTTTGATATAATTGCCACTTTGTTCTACAAGATATTCTTATCCCTCTAGTCAGCCACCCAGGCTGCCTGTTTGTGCTAGTACCCTGTTTTAAACGTTCTAACGGAAAGCAACTTTCAAAGAGCATGAGAAAAGCCTTGAGAAAAGTATTATATTTATCGTCTACTGTATCAGCGCTATAAACATCTTGCCACTCTTGTTCCTTTATAAGGTTTACAAAGGTCTCTACAGCAACTGGATCAGCTTTCCTGAACAGCTGATGACTATATTTAACACGCGTTGCAGCACAAAAATCTTTTAAAGTTAAAATTTGTGCATCATGATCTGAAAGGCCATTCACCTTTTTGCTAACAGAATGTCCTTCTAGAAATGAGGAATGAACAAAAATGTTGTCTATGGTTGTTCTACTGTTCCCTTGCACTCTCGTTGGAAAGAGTACGGTTTGCATAAGATTATATGAATTAAAGAGGTTACCAGCATCCTCTTCCTTGCACAATCACTTATACAATTAATATTGAAGTCACCACATATAACTAACTTTTTGTATTTCCTATAAAGTGAACCAAGAACCTCCTTTAGCTTTAGCAAAATTGTTGTGAAATCGGAGTCTGGGGATCTATAAATAACAACAGTTAGAAGTTTAGCTCCGTTAAATTTAACCACACCTGCACAACATTCAAACACCTTTTCAGTGCAGTACTTTGAAACATCAATTGACTCAAATGGGATGCCGTTTTTCACATACATGGCTACTCCCCCACACCGCAAAGAGCTCCTCGAAAAGCTGCCAGCCAACCTGTATCCTGGTAAAGGAAGCCTCTGAATTATCTCCTTATTTAAGAAGTGTTCAGATATACCAACAATTTCAGAGTCAACATCTACAAGCAGTTCACTAACTTTATCTCTAATACCTTGTATATTTTGATGAAATGTACTAATTCCCTCATTACTCGGATACCTAAGCTTTGTCAAAAGTGATTCCCTTGTTAGAGAGACTTCCCTTAAGCAGGAATACCTATCAGCTGACTTCAGTCTACAAAAGGTGCAGCTCTAACACCCACTACTGCAGGAATTTTCCCATGAGTGATCTCACCACCCCCACCTATGTTGTCACCTATAAGCTTTGCCAACCTCCCCTTCCCATACCTGTTGAGGTGCAGGCCATGTCTAGTGAACCCCGTCCTGCTGATAGACTCCACCGGCACCACTGAAATGTGACCCATGCCTTCTGTCATCAGCGCAACCCCAAGTCTCATGTTATTACGCCTGACGGCTGTAGTAAGATGAGGCCGATCGTGACGCTGATACAGTTCCACGAAATGCACGTTCGTGTTGCCAGTCTGAGTGGCTATCTTTTCCAGGTCACCATCTATGTTATACTCCCCATCCCTATCAATACTATTACCAGCCCCACCCACAATCACTACCTGATCCTCTTTAGTAAAATCCCTACATAACCCCCCTATGTTAACAGTCACCTGAGCCAACCCTGCATTAGGCTTCACAATGCTGGTGACCTGGTACTCACTCCGCAGCACTTCCTGCAACTGCTGGCCTACACCTCTGCCATGAGAACTACCTAACAGCAGAACCTTCTTCTTCCTCTTCGACTTTGCAACTATTCTAGGCACAGTAACTACTGAGGTCTGCTGCATACTTCCTACATCTACAGCTACTAGAGATTCCTCTCCACCAGACTCTGACAGTTGGTCATATCTATTGTAAACACCAATAGTAAAACTATCTGAAAATCTTCTTCTCCTGGCAGATCTCTTGCCAACAGCCAGCTCCCATTCCCCAACCCCCTTCTCTCTCCTCATCCTATCTAGCTCCTCCTGTGCGTTTTCCAACTGCACCTGAAGGGCACAGATCTTACGCTCCTGCTCCTCTATCAACTTACTCTTGCTACATAACCTGCAGTTCCAGGAGAGGATCTCACCAGAATGCCCACTGGCTTCCCCACTGCATTCCCCCCAGTGAAAATACTTCGAACAAGTCTCACACCGCAATCCACTACTCACGAACCTACGGCAAAGCCCACACTTCTCACTCATGGTCAAATTTTAATTTTTCTAAGTTCCGCTACTACAATAAGAAGATGTTAAAAACATGACTACAATAATCACAAACTTACTCTACAAGGGAAGTAACTACTATTATTAACAGTATTAATAAACAACAAATGTGAATATAACAAAAGACTAATACAGAAAGAGAATCAAACGTCTAATGACACAGTACGAAGCTGAAAACAGTTCCCAAAAGGTTCTTCTGAAATTATTTCACCAGAAAACACCAAGAACACCGGTTGAAGACTACTAAAGTTCCTAAATAAACCACTATACACAAACAATTAATTAGTACTTAGCTTTCGATGCGCCGCTACAGCTGCAACTGGTCAGCGCGGAATGTAAACACAGGCAAGAGGTTAAGTTGCTCGATACGAAACACTCACAATTATCAGGTCACAACACAAGAAAGGCAGAGGTGAATGAAGAAACCACTAATACGTCACTTATATAGTAAATATTATCACAAAAACCGTTAAAATATGTATCTGAAACCTAAAAATATATGAAAACTTAGAGAGCGATCTCACACGCAGTCACTTGCTTAATACATATTAACTTTATTGAAACAACCGATCATATACCAAAGTCCAGACCGAATAGTATTATAGTCTACTATTAAGCGTCATCGGAGAGCACAAATATAAATTCAGTCCACAAATATCATGAAAAAGAATTTAAGATAGAAGACTTAATAACATAACAGTTAAGTATAGAGAGTAATAATTATCTACCTATACATCTTCATAATTATGTTAATTTACACGTTACACTTCGTATCGTGTTTTCGCTTTGATATTTGTGTATTTAGGATAAGAACATTGTTCACACTTACTATTAAGATTCTGCGATTCATTTAGTTATTAATGCCCTGTTTTCTATACTCGCATGCCGCTAATTTATGGGCACCAATAGCACGACATTAATACTTATCATCTTATTTATGCTGAAATATGTGGAGGTATGCGAGATAATGCCTATGCCTTGTTACATGATGAGTCGTTCCTCCTATCGGCTTTAAATGCTTCATCCTCATTCTTTCCTTGACCTCTGGAAACAACTAACAAATTTTACTGACATTTTAACATTCTTACACTTTTGCTACCATTCGTCGCCCACCTACTTATTTCCTTAGTTCTTCTTCGCTTTTCTGCATACTATGACCTCTTTTACTTTCGTCGTGTTTCCTTTACGAAATCAGTAGGTGGCATCAGTTGCTCATTTTTTAGATCTACTGAATACGGACCAAAGCCTATTACTAAGCTGCTGCAGGCACTGTTTTGTAGGCCCCAGCGAGCTTCAGAATGACCTCACATTGCGTTTCACGCAGTGCTTTGATAGGTGTGATTTCTCGAAGTATATGTGCCCCACACGTCTGTTCCAGAAATTACTACAGCACCTAGGATCGCTTCATGATAAGCACGTATGCAGTCAGGAGATATTCAATAAAGTTAGGCTATGTTGGCAAAATGTGTATAAGACTAGACGCTTTTAAGCAACGTTTGTAATCTTTACATTGATGTTTATGCATTCATTTGAGAAGAGACCGTGGCCGTGCGGTTAAAGGCGCTGCAGTCTGGAACCGCAAGACCGCTACGGTCGCAGGTTCGAATCCTGCCTCGGGCATGGATGTTTGTGATGTCCTTAGGTTAGTTAGGTTTAACTAGTTCTAAGTTCTAGGGGACTAATGACCTCAGCAGTTGAGTCCCATAGTGCTCAGAGCCATTTGAACCATTTGAGAAGAGACCAAATACCTGTTTGTTGTTCCATGTAATTTTATGCTTGAGCATTTGGTCCTATTCAACTTTCCTCTTGGTAACAAGTGGCTCAGTTCACTGTGATTGCATTAGTTTTGCACCAAGGTTTTGCTCGAGCCCACCTTGTATCACTGATCTGATTATCATCTGTATTCACAACTACTACTTCCACAGAGTTACTGTCTTTTAGCAGCTGGAGCAATGGCCCTGTGAATATGTCCTAGTGGGTTGGGTTGTTTTGGGGGAGGAGACCAGACAGCGAGGTCATCGTTCTCGTCGGATTAGGGAACGATGGGGAAGGAAGTCGGCCGTGCCCTTTGAAATGAATCATCCAGGCATTTGCCTGGAGCGATTTAGGGAAATCCCGAAAAACCTAAATCAGGATGGCCGGACGCGGGATTGAACCGTTGTCCTCCCGAATGCGAGTCCAGTGTGCTAACGACGGCGACACTTGGCTCGGTCTATGTCCCAGAGGATAGGCTCACAGGTAGCCCTGTGTGGGTAGCCTTTCGTAATTTCTCTTTTGCTTGTCGTTTCAAGGGTCCTTGAAGCTAAGGTATAGGTTTCTTGGAAGTCAACTGCATATTGTTCGTCTCAGTTGTTCACGACACCTTTGGCCTACTTAATAGCGTAGTATAATGATCACCTTCCCTGAAATCGTAATCGGTATAAGTCAGTACTGCTATCCCCAGTGTGATGATGGTCGGCCGCAGGGAACGTTTTCTTGTAGTTTTACAGCAAACATGTTGGCTTGTATGTGCTTATAGTCTCTAACCATTCGTTCAAATATTCTGAACGATTGAACGATCCACGAACCACTCAGACAATGGTGGTGGTGGTGGTGGTGGTGGTAGTGGTGGTGGTGGTGATTATGATGATGATGACAATGATGATGATGACGGTGATGTAAAAGTGCTTTATTTTTTACGAGCTGTAGGTCATTTATAGCTCTGATTGACTCACACTCCTGGTCCTTTGTTCCAAAGGCACTCTATTAAATGTATAAGTACATTGCTTAATTTAGATTCCTTGAAACTAATGTCATACTCTGCGTCCTTCTTCGCCGGCCGAAGTGGCCGCGCGGTTCTGGCGCTGCAGTCTGGAACCGCGAGACCGCTACGGTCGCAAGTTCGAATCCTGCCTCGGGCATGGATGTGTGTGATGTCCTTAGGTTAGTTAGGTTTAACTAGTTCTAAGTTCTAGGGGACTAATGACCTCAGCAGTTGAGTCCCATAGTGCTCAGAGCCATTTGAACCATCTGCGTCCTTCTGTTCAGGAAAACAACGTGTGGATTTATGTGTCTGGAAGCTATCATGAAGGTGTGCTCTGTCTCCTTCAAGACGTTAGTAGCATTATAGTTGCCTATCTATCTTCCATGCTACTGGGTACGCTTTTACAACTGGAGCATTTTCCATTGATTTATGGGTGACATCGTTGATCCTTCGTGATTTGTATGAAACTGCCTTCTTGTTGTGTTTTCGTCACATGTTTTAACCGCATAAGCTGTGACAGTTACGACATCTGTGTTGCTTTCTTTCATCATAAACGAAAACTGTTGGCTCCCGTCGTACTGATGACGACATCTCATAAGTCTTTGCTTGACATTCCTGTCTCTTTTGTGTTGACGTAATCATACAAGAACGTTCATGGAGTCTTCTTTTTCCTACCACTTATTAACGTTTCTGAACGAAGTATCGAGCGAGGTGGCGCAATGGTTAAGGTACTGGACTTGAGTGGATAGGACGACCAGCCATTCGTATTTAGGTTTTCCGTGGTTTCCCTAAATCACTTAAGAAAAATGCCGGGATGATTTCTTCAAAAAGGAGAGAGCCGACTTATTTTCCCCACCCGAGTTTACGTTTCGTCCCTAGTGGTTTCGACGTCAAAGGCATATTAAACACTGTTCTTACTTCGTCTCTGACAAAACATCACTCTCTTTAGTTGTAAGCATGCTTGTATATTACATTTCCCGTCGTTTATTGTCGAAGTTATTTCACTTTCAGCTATACTATTTTTTATGGCAATTGCCGGGACAACAGACAATTTTCTCCCAAGAATTTCCGTAACATATTCCTGCTGAAAACTTTCAGGAACAGCGCTTCTGAATTCGATGTGATATCTGGCCTCCTATGGACGCAACCCATTACTCCACCATTTTCCATACCAACTTATCACAAGAAGAACGTGTAACAGATTAATTGTCGTGATTTTCTGTGCAGCCTCCATCTCTGTTTTGAGCTGAAATTTAGGGGCATCAATTATTGGATTTATATGGACGGTATTCTGCCTCTACATAGATACTCCGAAAGCCAACGTATGGTGCGTGGCGGGGGATGCCCAATACTACTACTAGCCATTTCATTATGAGGCCTCGTGGCCTTTATATGATTCCACTCGAGATTCAAGGTTTGGCACATGTGTGCCTCCGGTGACCTTGTGTGCTCATTCCTGTTGTAAATACATGCCCTATGACTGAATTTACTTGTCTGTGCTGTCGTAGACACAGCCTTTTATATTCCTTGAATCAGCAGACATTGTCCCACTAGCCTCTACGGAGGTTTTATCGACTATTCTATCGAGGAATTAGGCTATCATTCTCCAAGAAACGTCGCTGTTCCATTTCTTGATTCCTTCGCTGTTCATTATCATTGTTGCTGAGCACCCATTCCTATTGGATATAGTCAAGGGACCTTCGCACTTAAGTAAAATTTTTGTTATACGCTCTTCTTAGCTTTCTCTGAACATACACTGGGAAAAGCGATCTTAATGTGTCGCACCACTCGGACTTGGCTTTATATTCTCCTAATATCCAGGCAACTGGCGAAGTTCAACGCCCCCTGAAGATTTTTACTGTGAGTACAATTTCATTTTCAGAGTACGTTCGGCATTCTGCACCCTATACAGCCCAAGTTAAGCGCTTGTTCGCCGCCCAAAGGCTGTTGCGCCACCAACTTGCTGATTTTGGCAATTACTTTTGTTGCAAAGTCACTGTCGATGATTAACTCAATTGAAGATGTACCTGGAAACATAATCTCATTTTCCGAACAGTTTTCCTCATTCTCAATCAACTTATTTTTTTAAGTTTCTCTTTGCAACTACGAAATTATATCTTCTCGCAGTTGGTTAAGATCTACTGATTAAGCCGTTTGCCATAGTGGCTAAATTTTTAGGATCTGCTTACCAGCTTCAGTTATTCTCTTCAATTGTTGATACACAAAGTGTTTCACAATTCATGTTACACACTTCTAGCGGGTGCAAAGGAGATTTGGAAGATCAAGTTTTACATAGTAACTCATGTCTGGAAACGTCATCCAACGACGCTACAGAGCGTCAAAGTTATAGGCGCCCACACCTGTAAATTTATGTATATACATGGTGATTCCGTGAAGATGTTAAAAACTTTCAAGGACGATGGAGAAGGGTAACTGTATCAATTTGAGGTAAGGGTCTTTGTACTGAAAACGAACGAGTCGAAACTGTCCTGATACCTCTGACAATGGTATACATGTATCGGTACTATTGTTGCTAAGACTGTGGGGCACGAAACTTTCAGAGGTAGTAGTATGGACCGAAATAAGAAAAAAGTCCAGTAAATATTGACTCTAAAATACATACCTTAAGAGCTATGAACACTTGTTCAACAGAGGAGAGGTGTTTCACACTACCAAAGATGAATAAGTGCTCACATCTTCTGAGGTATGAATTTAGAGCCCATTTTTCTCGCTTCCCGCGCCCAGGTTCCCGGGTTCGATTCCCGGCGGGGTCAGGGATTTTCTCTGCCTCGTGATGACTGGGTGTTGTGTGATGTCCTTAGGTTAGTTAGGTTCAAGTAGTTCTAAGTTCTAGGGGACTGATGACCATAGATGTTAAGTCCCATAGTGCTTAGAGCCATTTGAACCATTTGAACCCATGTTGTCTAGACTTTTTTTCTTGCCTTGGTCCATACTGCCATCTTTGAAAGCTCGATACCCTACATTCTTAGCAACAACAGTATCGGCACATGTATGCCACTGTCGAAGGTATCAGAATGATTTTCTCTTGTAACTGTCGACCCGTTCGTTTCCGAACTAGGCGCTCTTATCTCAAATTGATACGTTTACCCTTCTCCATCGTCCTTGAAACTTTGTAACATCATCACGGAATCACCCTGTATCTACATACATTTATAGGCGCCGGCGCTGATAATTTTCCGCTCTGTAGCGTTGTTGGATGATGTTTCCATACATGGGTTCCTATGTAAAACTTTATCTACTAAGTCCCCTCTACAACCTCTAGAAGTGTGTGGCATGAATTTTGGAAGCAATAACTGTTTGAAATCTGTTCCTTCTTTTTGAATAGTCCTGAATGTGAGATATTAGTAGTACAGGGCGCAATGTTCAATGACAGCACCTGGAAAATTGTTACCTAAAATTTTCCAGTGCTTATAAGAAAGTAATGATTACTTTGGTTTTCGGGTTATAGAAAAGGTCAGTCGTTTAAACGACTTGTTAAAAAAAATGTGTACGGAACTTCCTCTAAGCCCGGGGAACTAACAAATTCAATTTACAAAGCACATCTTCCAGAACATATTGCAACCAGAGGTCGCTGATAACAGGTTTTGTGTGATACTGTATTCCCGGGGTGGACGAACTAAAACCATTACGTATAACGTGTTTACAGGTGACGAGGGTCAACCGATTAGCACGGTAGAAATAGTACCGCCAAACTGCACACCTGTGTATCAATCATGTGATGTTTAAGATTATAACCAAGTTAAAACAATTATTTCGAGGCTTCAAAATTAGCATCTGCTTCTGGAAACGCAGCGGGAATTGCACAACGGCGCGAATGCAATAACGATCCGCAACGTAATTCATTATCAGCGTTCAGCACTGATTTTTCAGGCAATGTTATCGTATGTGTTGTGTATCAGAACTATTTCCCGAAAAAGAAATATTTTAAAATGTAAACGAAGACTGTTTTTCTCCGGAACTTCGTGGGGAACAATGCATTTGAACGAATATTGCATTCATTAATTGTTCTTGGTAACACGAGCTTATTTCATTTGAATTTTTATATGACTAGCACCATCCATATAGCTGTTCGAAGTAAATTGAGGGCATGTAACAAAGTGAGTGACAGTCATTATAAGGCGACTAGGAATAAATTTTTAATTCCTTAGCAATACAAATCGTTTGAGAACTTTGTTTCCCTGCCTTGTTATTATTCTTTATTGATTTACATATCTTATTAACTCTCCTATTTCTACCTATTTCGGAACTGGGAAAAACACAAATAAAAAAAAGTGCAGGAGTATCTTGGGAATCGAACATAGGTTTGTTACTCCGCAGTCAGATATCTTGCTCGCTACACGAGTGGCGCTGCCGTCCAAGACATTTCACCTTGTGGGTACGTAAGAGGCAGTCGTAAATGTTTTTCTTCGATTTATATGAAAATATGCCTTTGCGAATCCCATATATGATTATGAAAAATGAACAGTTTGTAACTGTCTGTCGATCCCGACAATATGGAGTCGACAGTGCATCATAAACTTTAAGGGTAGTTTTCCCAAAAACGGGGAGGTGTTCGGCCAAAGTATCGTAGTCTCTTATTTTAGGTTGTGAGAAAGCGATCTGCCAAATGTGAGCCGAATCGGTTGACCGTGTCTGAGGCCTTCCCCTTGTATGTCTATCACCCGCAGTGTACTGCATGTTGCGGACAGTCTAACAAGAGGAACCCGCCTTAAGTCGTTCGCTGATACAGCCGAAACTTAGGATTGTGAAACAAGGATGGAAATAAAGAGCCACCTATTTTGGCTTAGATGCCAACACTTAACAGGTTTCGAGAAAAATGATCGTCAGTCTTTCGGCACGACTTCAGCAGTCCACTCGCTCATCGTAACACAAAGTGAGCTGGCAGCGTAGCGACCAGAGTGCTCAGTTTAGAAATTTCGCACCCCGTGTTCCAATCCAGTTTTATGTTTTGTTTTTCTTTTGTTCTCGCGAATGTATGTCACATCAGTATTTTTGCGACATCGTGAAGTACAATGGAATTAATGAAAAAACAAATAACCATTTCAAAAAATTTTAAAGGCGTATTGTATGATCACAGATCTTATATAACGGTAATCGTATGGAATTAAAAGTAACTGAAAATTAAAAGCATGAATGTTCTATTACGTAAATTTTATGATTTGTTTTTCCTTTTATGTATCAAGAGAACTGGTGCATTCATAAAAACATTCAGAGCATAAAAGTTCGGAGCACCACGAGCAACATGTGAAGCCACATGTACCTGTCACATTTTTTGTGTGAATCTCATTAGGAAAACAACCTCGCGAACTCGCGGTAATTTCACGACAAACCACGCACATCTAAGCGTTTTCTCGAAAGCTGGAACCTGCAAATGATTATGGATCAGTGACGTATCTTAATTGCACTGCTTCCACTTGTTTTTCCTCTTTGCTGTACCATGAGACTAGAGCACTTTTGTAATCGGCGAATGTAATTCTTCACCTGTCAGTAAAAGTATACGTCGCAGGGTTTACATAACGACGTACACTTTGGCTGAATTACTGTTAGCGAACACTCTGGTAATCCGATTTCCTTGGCAAATGACACGTCGTATAAAGAGGAATCGTTTTGTCCACCCCACGTGTCAATAATGTACAGAAACGGCTCCATCTTTACGTAAGGTGGCAAAACTTCGTACAGAAATTGTTTACAGGTTTCTTTTGTGAGCTATCCAGATTTTGCGTTGTTGCACGCACAGTCTGATGTTCCACTAACTGTCAGTAACTTTTGGAAGATCGAAAACTGTTAGCAGCAGTTTTCTGGAAAGTGTTAAGTCGTGTCAATTGTGACGATAAAATTAATTTTCAATAAGATTTGAAATCCTTATTCCTTTCGCCATTCATTCCTTGGTATTTCATGATATCAAAGAAAACTCTGATGTCGCCTACTCCCGCGACAATAAAAGAAAAAGAACCATAGGACTGGATTTGAACACGCGGCGCATAATTATAAAATAGTGCTCTTAGCCGCTGTGCTACAAACGCAGTTAGTTTTACGCCACGTGAAAAGCCTGATTTAGTCGCCTCAGCACTTTGACCGTCATTTTCTCGGAAGCTACTGCGTGTTGGAACCTAAGCCAAACTAGATGTCCTTTAATTTTCATCCTTTTATCACCCTGCCAAGTTTCTGTTGTATCAGACAGCGACCTATGTCTGTTCCCCTTGTAAGTTCCTGAAAGTTAAACGGTGCGAGATTCGATGCGGTGGACAACAGGGAATAAATGGAAGTGGCGGGTTGCTATTTTAGGTTTTTTTCTGTTGTTTGATTCTTGCTGATATACAGATAGGTATGCGACAGAGAAGCTAAAGCAGATCGTAACTTGCTATTGTTTGCAATAAGTATCATTCTGCAATTTTATTCAGTAACTGTTTCCTTGGCTATAACACTTCACAGCTAATTCCTTAATAACTGTGATAAAATACTTACTAAATAAATTTAACTGCATACAGCCTTAACGACTCACTAAAAGTTCGTTTCTTTCTTTTGCTTGCATCCTCAGCTTGCACACTACTAATACAGGGGATAACAATATTGATAGTTATTATTGCCTTCTGCATACAACTGCATTGTACTTCAAAATAGATACGACCAAGGTTGCGGCACCAGACACCAGCATAGCGTTTCTGGAAGCCGGAAGTCGGTGACCAAGCTAATGGGTACTAATCTTGTAACTTCAGCATTTATATAAAACTTTTTAGTAATCTAGAATGATTTAAAATCTATTTTGCTTTCTCATACACTCATTTTGTGCAGCCATTAACGTCACACATTGTGAACCCCAGAACTTGCCTCTATAACTACAGAAAAAAATTCCATGACGAGCGTCCAATCTTATTCGCGTGTCCTTGGGTCGATATACAGGGAAATGTCGCGGATCAACCCATGTTCTAAATAAATAAACAAAGTAATTAGGTAATTAGTGTTTTTGACACTCCTGGTTATCTTGGGATCTCCGTAAGGCTACTAGATCCGAACAGCAGGACAGGCATGCGCCTAGCGCTTATAAAGCGCCCTATTAGTATATCCCGCTGCCATACAGCGCTCATGTTCAGTTACCCTGCATTTAGTAAACCCTTGAAAGAGCTGTGAAACTAATTCGTTCGTTTGACTCTGTAACCGACATGTCTACACGCATAGTAGGCACGAATACAAGACAGATCTTTCCCGCACACTTTACACAAAGACGGCGATGGATCGTACCAAGCAGTTACATATTAACTTCCGCGGAACTGTCGCTTTTATTGGAAAAGACCGGAGAACGTATTCAATTCATATCTGCTTGACCAGGATCTCTGGCTGTTAAATTACTTCTATTACATTGCTTCTCCATACGATAGTACGAAAACTGTGTGTGAAATAGGATCATGGTGCACGCCAAATATCAGTTCTCAATTGGTACCACTTCCCCAATGCAGATACGACACTGCAGACCCCCTGCGGGTCCGGGGATAAGAATAGGCCCGCGGTATTCCTGCCTGTCGTAAGAGGCGACTAAAAGGAGTCTCAAATGTTTTGGCCTTAATGTGCTGGTCCCCCTTGGGGTTTGACCTCCATTTTTCAAAATTCTACAGAAGTACGAGCCTTTTGGGGAAGGACACCTTACATGGTGTACCACTGGTCCTAAGTGCACTAAGACCTTGGCACTCAGCATTGCACCGGCGTTGTCACCATACCCATTATTCCTCAAATTGGGCCTAAACGCCTGATGGGTTGTCCACGTTACGCCCATAGTGCCTCTCCATCTGCACCAGCGATCATGATGGACTTTCCATGGCACCAGAAATCCAGCACGGTAGCCAGCCCGTTGTGGTGGGGTCGTCATGTACCCTCTAGGTTGTAGCCCCCTGACAACACAGGGATCGTACTGCTGATACCTGAGCTGCACCCTCCCCACGTTGGCCAAGGAGTAGATGCCCGTCTCCTTGGGGCATCAGGACTCCCGGCAATGGTCATCCTGCCAGGTGGCCCTTGCTGCGGCTGGGTGGCGCCCGTGGGGAGAGCCCCTGGTCGGAGTGGGTGGTATCGGGGCGGACGTTTCGCACATGAAACGTCAACACGTATCAGGTCGCTCTGCGGCCGAGTCTTCCAAAAGAAAAGGTACTGTTTCTAGTTCTGGTTCTCCTGCCCTTTCCCCCTTGGCCACTCCATGGGAGGAGGGACAGGCCCGCCGGCTTGGGGCGAAGTACTTCCCCCGCTATTTGGTCTGTTCTCGAACAGATGGGGGGACGTTCGCCACCTCCAAGCCCATGTTCTTTGTTCAACACATTGAGGACGTCTTCGGGGAAATCGAGGCTCTCAGCAAGATGCGATCTGGGTCCGTTCTTATCAAGACCACCTCTGCCACACAATCGGCGGCACTCCAGGCGTGCGACCGCCTAGGGGACATCCCAGTCTCCATTGTCCCACATCTGGCACTAAATAGGACGCAGGGGGTCATTTTTCATCGTGACCTCCTGCTACAATCTGATGAGGAGCTCAGGGCCAACCTGGAGCGCCGCGGCGTGCATTTCGTCCGGCGAGTCCAGCGCGGCCCCAAAGACCGTCGCATCGACACCGGGGCCTTTATCCTCGCCTTCGAGGGGGACGTTCTCCCGGAGAAGGTAAAGGTGATGTGCTACCGGTGCGACGTGCGACCTTACGTCCCGCCTCCTATGCGCTGTTTTAGGTGTTTGCGTTTTGGGCACATGTCGTCCCGGTGTGAGGCTGAGCCCCTTTGCGGCGACTGTGGACGTCCTCTTCGTGAGGAACATACTTGCACCCCACCACCTCGGTGCCCTAATTCTCCTGGCGTCCACTCGCCTAGGTCCCCAGACTGCCCCGCCTATCAGAAGGAGAAAAAGTTACAAGAAATCAAAACTTTGGATCGGCTCTCTTATTCTGAGGCCAGGAAGAAGTATGACCGCCTTCATCCCGTGTCACTGGCCACTTCGTTTGCCTCAGTTGTGTCCACTCCTTCCGCTGTATCCTCACCTTTATCCTGTCCCCCCTCCGCCTCCTCTGCCCGTCAGGGGGCTCTGCCTCCGCCTCCCAAATCCCTCCCTTCCAACTCCTCCTCCCCCGCGGCCCCCACCCCCCCTGCCCCAGGGGCCACCCTTCCTCCTTCTCCTCCCCCCACGCCACCTGAGAAGCGATCCTCTTCTCAGGCGTCCATCGGGGAAACGTTCCGGACCCCAGCTTCCGAGGTCCGGCGTTCCAAAACGGACCCTGCGCGTGAGGACCTTCTTCGGGTCCAGCCCACCATCCCTGTGCCTCCTCGGCCTTCCAAGAAGGCCTCCAAGAAGAAATCTCTCTCCCCCTCTCCACCCCGGCGCGTTTCATCTGACGCTTCATCCGTGAGTCGCTGCTCCCGGCCGTCCTCAGTTTCGCCAGGACGCTCTGCTGCCAGGCGTTCCGCCGGCCTTTTGTCGGCAAATGATGCGGCCCCTCCTACACAATCAGGGACAGCGGCCGCAGCTGGCGACGAGTCGATGGAACCGGATCCGCCTGCCGTCAGTTGTAGCGTTGTTGCCTCGCAACCTGGCCCTCTGCGGCCATCGTGGTGACCAGCTCTTCCCCGTCTCGTTCCCCCAACTTTTTGACTAGCGATGGCGTTGTTTCATTGGAACATAAGAGGTATTCGATCTAATCGGGAGGAATTACAACTGCTCCTCCGCCTGCACTGTCCGCTCGTCCTTGGTCTCCAGGAAACCAAGTTGCGCCCGACTGACCGTATTGCCTTTTCCCACTATACCTCGGAGCGGTATGACCTCGCCCCTGTGGACGGTATCCCAGCTCATGGTGGGGTCATGTTGCTCGTTCGGGACGATGTCTATTACCATCCCATCCCATTGACCACCCCACTCCAAGCAATAGCTATCCGCATTACTCTTTCTGCTTTTACTTTTTCAGTTTGTACCGTCTACACTCCACCGTCATCTGCTGTTAGCCGGGCAGACATGATGCACCTGATCGATCAGCTTCCCCCGCCGTTCTTATTGTTTGGCGACTTCAATGCCCATCATCCCCTTTGGGGCTCTCCTGCATCCTGTCAAAGAGGCTCACTCTTGGCGGATGTCTTCAACCATCTCAATCTTGTCTGCCTCAATACCGGCGCCCCGACTTTCCTCTCGGACTCTACTCATACCTACTCCCACTTGGACCTCTCGATCTGTTCTACCACTCTTGCCCGTCGGTTCGAGTGGTATGTCCTTTCTGACACCTATTCGAGCGACCACTTCCCCTGTGTCGTTCGTCTCCTGCACCACACCCCATCCCCACGTCCTTCGCGCTGGAACATACTGAAAGCTGACTGGGGACTTTACTCCTCCCTGGCGACCTTTCCGGACCGCGATTTTTCCAGTTGTGACAGTCAGGTCGAATACCTCACGGCTGTTATTATCAATGCTGCCGAACGTTCCATACCTCGTACTACTTCTTCTTCACGTCGCGTTTCCGTCCCCTGGTGGAACGAGGCTTGTAGGGACGCTATCCGTGCTCGACGACGTGCTTTACGCACCTTTCGCCGCCATCCTACGTTGGCGAATTGTATTGAATACAAACGACTCCGAGCGCAATGCCGTAGAGTCATCAAAGACAGCAAAAAAGCTTGCTGGGCCTCTTTCACGAGCTCCTTTACCAGTTTTACTCCCTCTTCCGTTGTTTGGGGTAGCCTGCGCCGGCTGTCGGGCATTAAGGCCCACTCCTCAGTACCTGGCCTGACCTCAGGTAATGAGGTCCTTGTTGATCCTGTGGCTGTCTCCAACGCCTTTGGCCGCTTTTTCGCGGAGGTTTCAAGCTCCGCCCATTACCATCCTGCCTTCCTTCCCAGGAAAGAGGCAGACGAGGCTCGGCGACCTTCCTTCCACTCGCTGAATCTGGAGACTTACAATGCCCCCTTTACTATGCGGGAACTCGAACGTGCGCTTGCACTGTCCCGGTCCTCTGCTCCAGGGCCAGATGCCATTCACGTTCAGATGCTGGCACACCTTTCTCCGGCGGGCAAAAGCTTCCTTCTTCGTACCTACAATCGCGTCTGGACCGAAGGTCAGGTCCCCATGCGTTGGCGTGACGCCGTTGTTGTTCCTATACCCAAACCCGGGAAGGATAGACACCTTCCTTCTAGTTACCGCCCCATTTCTCTTACAAGCTGTGTCTGTAAGGTGATGGAGCGCATGGTTAATGCTCGGTTAGTTTGGATTCTTGAATCTCGACGACTACTTACTAATGTCCAATGCGGCTTTCGTCGCCGCCGCTCCGCTGTTGACCACCTTGTGACCTTGTCGACATTCATCATGAACAACTTTTTGCGAAGGCGCCAAACGGTAGCCGTGTTCTTCGACTTGGAGAAGGCTTATGATACCTGTTGGAGAGGAGGTATCCTCCGCACTATGCACAAGTGGGGCCTACGTGGTCGTCTGCCCCTTTTTATTGATTCCTTTTTAACGGATCGAAAGTTTAGGGTACGTGTGGGTTCAGTATTGTCCGACGTCTTCCTCCAGGAGAACGGAGTGCCTCAGGGCTCCGTCTTGAGCGTAGCCCTTTTTGCCATCGCGATCAATCCAATTATGGATTGTATTCCACCTAATGTCTCAGGCTCTCTCTTTGTCGATGACTTCGCGATCTACTGCAGTGCCCAGAGAACATGCCTCCTGGAGCGCTGCCTCCAGCGTTGTCTAGACAGCCTCTACTCATGGAGCGTGGCAAATGGCTTCCGGTTCTCTGAAGAGAAGACGGTTTGTATCAACTTTTGGCGATATAAAGCGTTCCTTCCGCCATCCTTACATCTCGGTCCCGTTGTTCTCCCATTCGTGGACACAACTAAGTTTCTAGGGCTCACGTTGGACCGGAAACTGTGTTGGTCTCCACATGTCTCTTATTTGGCGGCCCGTTGTACACGTTCCCTTAATGTCCTCAGAGTTCTTAGCGGTTCATCTTGGGGAGCGGATCGCACTGTCCTGCTTCGCTTGTATCGGTCCATAGTCCGATCGAAGCTGGATTATGGGAGCTTCGTCTACTCGTCCGCTCGGCCATCCCTCTTACACCGGCTCAACTCCATCCACCATCGGGGGATACGTCTTGCGACCGGAGCCTTCTACACTAGTCCTGTCGAGAGTCTTTACGCTGAAGCTGCCGAGTTACCGTTGACCTACCGGCGCGACATACTGCTGTGTCGGTATGCCTGCCGGCTGTTGTCTATGCCCGACCACCCCTCTTACAAGTCCTTCTTCGCTGATTCTCTCGACCGTCAGTACGGGTTATATGTGTCTGCCCTGCTGCCCCCCGGAGTCCGCTTCCGTCGCCTGCTTCGACAATTGGATTTTGCCCTCCCTACCACCTTCAGAGAGGGTGAGAGCCCGACACCACCTTGGCTCCAGGCTCCGGTTCGTATTTATCTCGACCTCAGCTCACTCCCGAAGGAGGGTACTCCGGCTGCAGTGTATTGCTCACGGTTTGTCGAACTTCGTGCTCGACTTGCTGGTCACACCTTTATTTACACCGATGGCTCCAAAACTGACGATGGTGTCGGCTGTGCCTTTGTCGTCGGGACCGCCACCTTTAAATACCGGCTCCTTGACCAATGTTCCAGCTTTACGGCCGAGCTTTTTGCTCTCCATCAGGCCATTCAGTATGCCCGCCGCCACCGCCATTCATCGTATGTCCTCTGCACTGACTCACTCAGTGCTCTTCAGAGCCTTAGGGCTCCCTATCCGGTCCATCCCTTGATTCAACGAATACAGCAGTCCCTCCATTGTTTCGCCGATAATGGCGGTTCTGTCAGCTTTCTGTGGGTCCCCGGACATGTAGGAGTGCCTGGGAATGAGGCTGCGGATGCTGCAGCCAAGGCTGCAGTCCTCCAGCCTCGGCCAGCCTCCCATTGTGTCCCGTCATCTGACGTTTGTGGGGATGTATGTAAGAGGCTTGTGTCCTTGTGGTGGGATGCTTGGTCATCCCTCCAAGGAAACAAGCTCCAGGCAGTAAAACCGCTCCCAACTGCTTGGACAACTTCCTCCCGACCATCTCGGCGCGAGGAGGTCCTTCTGACCAGGTTGCGGATTGGGCATTGCCGGTTTAGCCACCGCTACCTGCTCTCTGGTGACCCAGCCCCGCAGTGCCCTTGTGGTCAGGCATTAACGGTGCGCCATGTTTTATTGTCGTGTCCCCGTTTTAGTCAATTTCGTGTTGTCCTGTCCCTGCCATCTACCTTACCGGATGTTTTAGCTGATGACGCTCGAGCAGCTGCTCGTCTTCTGCGTTTTATAACTTTAACTGGCTTGACCAAAGACATTTAACCTTTTTACTTATTTCATCTGCATCTTTGTCAGGTCCTTTTGATGTCCCCCCATCCCCTTGAGTTTTAGCAGGTTCCTTGTGCTCTAACACCGGTGACTGGGCGCTAATGACCTCAGCAGTTGAGCGCCCTTAAACCCTACCAAAAAAAAAAAAAAAAAAAACGACACTGCAGCACAAGCAAGCTGAAATACAATGCATTTATCCAAACTGGTTTCGTGGTTCTGTTTAATTCAAGACGGAGTCCCTTTCGTCGCCATATCAGTCGGAAACCGGAACTCGTCCTTCTGCGGAAACACAGTCCGCCACAAATATGCACCAGAAGTAAATGGCAGCTGTTTCATTTGGCAGCAGATACGTGAAAGGGCTGAGCTACTTTCAGGAGCTCCAGACTACATGTGGAAGGACGACGGAATGGGGCAGCCGCGCAGCGCCGGAGGCTAACTGCGCTCGCCGGAGGCAAAACAAATCGCAAGGCGAAACAACAGCCGAACAAAACAACCTGTCATTCATCGTAGCCGCATTCCCGTCAAACATAATAACAGAATTGCTCTGGAATACGGTGCCAATCGTTCCAAATAGCCTCCTATTATACTGGATCACTTAACAGTTGCAATGCGCACCAAGGCGAGAGAAATGGTAAACATTTCGAGATGGTTCCTAAAGAATTTGTGTATTACCGAGACTTGAGAATAGTACTTGGCACTAACGATCTCTATTTTCGTGTGTCAAGGTTTCGGACTACATTATTTGCTTCTAGAAATAATGTGTTTGTTTGGTTCCTGTTACAACCTGGTCTTATTTATGCGCTTTGTTTATCTAATATTCTGTTAGAAAATATTAATACTTTTGTGCTTATTTTACTCGTGGTGTTATACTGGTTTATCCCATATCTTCATGGGATTACCCTGCTTAATACGTATAGAAACTTCTATATAGAATTTATCAACGGGTTTGTATATTTATCCATTTACTTTAATCATAATCAGTATCAAGTAGAAAACAAGATAGCCAAAATACACAGCCACTGAATATCTCATAGCTACTTCTGCGAAATAACAGCCAAACAGACGACCACAAAAACACAGGTGCAATGTATATTGTGGAACGGAATGGGGGTCTGCACAGGACTGGGCAGAATAGTAACAGCTTTTGAATGTAGCGGGAGTAAACTATTTTACCCTGACAGTAATTACTAGTTAGCGTTGCACATCATGTTTATGTATAGTATGAACTTATTGCATTGAATACTTGAATTGTGAACATCTGGAACGTACAAAAGACAATTCCACACATTTTTAGATTTAGATATCACTGTTACCTAAAATATATTCATGTTGGATTATATATATATATATATATATATATATATATATATATATATATATATATCGTTGTTGTTCAGTCCGAAGCCTGGTTTGATGCAGCTCTCCATGCTACTCTATCCTGTGCAAGCCTCTACGTCTCCCAATAACTACTGCAACTTACATCCTTCTGGATCTACTTAATGTATTTATCTCTTGATCTCCGTCTAGGATTTTTACCTCCCACATTTCAATCAAATACTACACTAGGGATCCCTTTGTGTCTCAGAATGTGTCCTACCAGCCAATCCCTTCTACTAGACAGCCTGTGCCACAAATTTCTTTTCTCCCCAATTACATTCAGTACCTTCTAATTAGTCAGGTGATCTACCCACTGCGACTGTACCTAACGGTTATTGCTAGAGTAGTAGCTCTTCCGAGCAGCATCCTGTTACCCCATACGAGTAAAGTAGCTGCCTGTTTACCTACAATTTCTCATATTTTAGTTACTTGGGCTATGCAAGGCTCTGTTTAAAAAGAATAGTTCGATGTAGTCATAGGGTCGAGCCGCGCACGTCTGCTTTCTTACCCCGCAACAAATTCAATGCAAATGCTGTGATCCTGCAGTCAAATAGCCTGTGCATTGGTTAGAATTGTGAGTTAACAAGATACACAGAAGTACTGAACAAAAGTTAAATGAACAATTTAATAACATCGATTATATTCTAACGTCTGTAATTGATGTAGACGACAGAGAATTATGCTGACCAATGTTTCTTCAAGAAAGGACATCTCAAATAAACAGGAAGCGTTCCTACGATATTCAGTCAAAATACAGGCAGAAAATACCCCAATTAAATGCAGTTAAGTTACGTCGAGAACATTACGAGAATGGTAGCAAAATCCCCCAACTAAACTGTAATCAAAGATACGCGAGTACCAAATCCATTTCGTAATCACAATACACGAAATAAGTTCAGAGTTCAACATGATGATTTAGAAATTGACACATGCAATTCAAAACTAGTAAATCGTACTCTGTCTGTCCTCAGTTCCGTATCACAAGCGAAAAAATTTAGAGCCCTTCCCTGGAGCACATTCAGACCTCTCTAAATATACTCACTTCAGAAGTTAAAATATGGTATGGCTTATTCGCCACCCAGAATCAATCACCTACACTACCGAATACCACTCGTTACCACAGACAGGTCTCCCCCTTCAGACACAAATGTAAAAGTGCCCAGAATCGCTCCCTTGAGCTCTTCGATCGAAAAAGTCCCAGTCTCCATTTGACTCTCGTGTTCAGCTACTGTCTGCTTTTCCATTAGCTGATGGCTGTCCCACCAAAAACACATCGTTCGTAAGTTCTACAGACATGATTTGACTCAACATGATCATTTACTGGACTAAACCAATATATTAGACAAATATTTAAATAAATATTATGAACATTCAGTCACACTCAGAAAATTCACATTGAATACAGATATAGCTTTTAATCATAAATAAATAAACCAATATTCTTATGTAATTGCACTCACGATATACGATTGTCGTTAAATATGGTTCAAACAGTAATTTAGGCATGCTTGTCAGAAGCGTTTATTAGCACTCTTTTACCCAGGTGGTGTCAACTAGCACATGTGACAGACCACTTCTTAACTTGTTTTTGTATTATCATTGGCAACTAGTATTTAAATAAAGTTACTGGCAAAATAGTAAACTGTTCATTATGGCAAGTATGACAAAATATGAGGTATTCCGGCTGTTTCATATGCTGTTTAATTGTGCAGGATACAATGTTCTGAGAAATATTTGCATAACTAAAAGATATAAAAAACATAATAAATCAAGAAATAAAATAGATACGGATGCGTAGCTTTCAGAGACGATAGATATAATGCAATGCTGTCATCTGAGATATCTTGTGCTAAAATCACATAACACATTTAAAATTTTTAAATCAGAGGTTCTTTCTGAAAATGTTTAATCGCTGTGAAATATTAACTTCTGTAGTTTTAAAGATATTGAAATATTGTTGTGTCACTGGATGCACCTCATTTTTCTGAGATCGTACATGTATTCGGGTTTACTTTAGTACTTGACAGTGAATTATTATAGATTCTCAAAGTGCTCTAAGAACCCATCTCTCAGCGTGTCTGACGGCCCACCATTTCTTAAAGCATTATGTGTCCTCTTAAGCGTCAAAATTCACCGTACCGGCATTTTCCTCCATCCATCTTCAGTTATTTTGCTGCCCAAATAGAAAACCTCACCTACTACTTTTAGTGTCTCGTTTCCTAATATGATTCCCTCCTCATCACCTGATTTAATTCGACTACATTCCGCTATCCACGTCGGTCGGAGTGGCCGTGCGGTTCTAGGCGCTACAGTCTGGAGCCGAGCGACCGCTCCGGTCGCAGGTTCGAATTCTGCCTCGGGCATGGTTGGTTGGTTTGTGGGATTAAAGGGACCAGACTTCGGGCATGGATGTGTGTGATGTCCTTAGGTTAATTAGGTTTAATTAGTTCTAAGTTCTAGGCGACTGATGACCTCAGACGTTAAGTCGCATAGTGCTCAGAGCCATTTGAACCATTATCCTTGTTCTGCTTTTGTTGATGTTCATCTTGTATCTCCCCTTTCAAGACAGATTCCATTGCGTTCAACTGCTCTTCCAAGGTCACTGCTGTGTATGACAGAATTACAGTGTTATCGGAAAATCTCAAAATTTTTATTTCTCCTCCATGAACTTTAATTCCTACTCCAAATGTTTCTTTACTGTACGATGTTTCAGTATCTATGTTGTTCAGAATTATGATGCAATGTTTCTCTGATTCCCTTAACTGCTTGCTCAGTGTACAGATCGAATAACATCGGGGATAGACCCTGTTTCACTTTCATTTACATTACATTACCATTACATATATCGTTTTTCATGGATCCCTTGCCCCTCGTCTCTTATAACTGCCATATGAAGTTTTAGTGTCATTACCGCCTCACGTGTTCTTACTATCTCCAGAATCGACAATATTCAGATCTGTCAGCACCTGCTCTCTTTGGAATGTTAATATTCTTGTTGAAGTCTGAGGGTATTTCGCCTGTCTCATACATCTTGCCCACCAAATGGGAGAGTTCTGTGATGGCTGGCTCTCCACGGGCTATCAGTAGTTCTGACGGAATGTCGTCTACTCCCGGGACCTTGTTTCGCCTTTGGTCTTCAGTGCTCTGTCATATTCTTCTTGCAGTATCATACATCAGTACCTGTTGCAAATAAGATTATTTACTAACATTTTCCTAAAAGAAATATTTTCAATACCACCTAGCAAATTAATTTGCTCATAATTTTTGCTGATAAGTTTAGAACTAACAGTTGTAAATTGTGCGGACAATTATTTCGGCAAAAGGCTACAGTTACTATAAACTGAAGACAAATATTAACAACAAAGAACTTTCCCATCAACGACTTTATAAAACCTACGTTTCATGGCAGTAAACATCCCTGTAAACTTAAGCGATGGACATTTGGGTCAATATGAAACAGTTACTAACATGAGTATGATACGTGTAATCTAAGGAAGAAACGTATTCTACCGTAATGCAAGGAAGGCTGTAACATTTTGGGTGTCATGTAACTGAATGTTCCACTGCCGCAGTATTGAGCCGATGATGTACTGAAAAATGGATTTTTATAATAATAGTACTTCTTGAGATTTTCTACAGTCTTTACTACCATCCGCGAATGTGATCATATCCCACAGCAGTCCGTAGAATAACGATTTTGAAAAGTCAAGGAACAGTTACAAAAAACTAAAACAACGCAAAACATTAAGTTTAGAAATGTATTTATCAACCAATATAATAAAAGTTCGCTTCAGTTGCCAGTAATTTCTTATTTATTGCACGACCGGTTGCGAAGCCTGAAGCCTCGCCTTTAGGTGCAATCAAATAAATGTGGAAACAGGAAACATACATGTGTGGCGGTAGAGATAGTCGGTCATCTGGGGGGGGGGGGTTACACACACATCAAGCAAATATACACTGAGGCGCCGAAGAAACTGCTGTAGGCATGCGTATTCAAACACAGAGATTTGTAAACAGGCGGAAAACGGTGTTGCAGTCGGCAACGCCTATATAGGACAACAAGTGTCTTCCGCAGTCTTCCCTCTTCATCTCCTGCCCCACCTGTCTCCTGCCTCTTGGTGCACCCCTGATGCCTCTACTCCGTCCCCTTCCCTGCTGCACCTTGCTCTCCCCTACTTCTCCATCCTCTCAGGCCTCTCCCTCGGCAGGTCCTACCTGGCAGTTTTATTCTTCATCGTATGTGCACCAAGTGGGTTTAATGTGTGTTGTTCCGGAGTGCTTTTAATAATGTGGCCAACTTTTAACCTGGGCGTGTGACTTCAATGTCTTTTTTGCGTCCTACGAATCATCAACTGTGTTTTTTAACTTTATTTCGACTTTTTTAATTGTTCCCCCATGAACGTCTCCATGTCAGTGTATTTTACCTCTATTATCTCCCCTTACTCTGTTTTATCGCCTTATATGTAACATATTACCCTTGTATTAGTTGTCATGTCACTCGGATGAAGAGAGGCGGATAATGCCGCTAATAGCACTCCCCTACCCATATGGGGAAGGGGAATGAAATCACAACAAAGAAAAAAAAATCTGCCGCAGTTGTTAGATCGGTTACTGCTGCTACAGTTCCAGGTTATCAAGATTTAAGTGAGTTTGAAAGTGGTGTCAAATCTCCGACACTTCGAAAGTATTATAACGTTTAGAGCCGCTATATGTTCTACGTATGCCGGCCGCGGTGGCAGAGCGGTTCTAGGCGCTTCAGTCCGGAACCGCGCGACCGCTATGGCCGCAGGTTCGAATCCTGCCTCGGGCATGGATGTGTGTGATGTCTTTAGGTTAGTTAGGTATAAGTAGTTCCAAGTTCTAGGGGACTGATGACCTCAGATGTTAAGTCCAATTGTGCTCAGAGCCATTTGAACGATTTTGTTCTACGTCTGCACGATACGTGAGCTCTGGTCGCAGTGTACTGCCTATTACAACACGTCGTAGTTCGCTACACGGCCATGTTGGAGCGTCGAGTAATCCCCTTTTCGATATGTCGGAGGAATACAACCTTGCGAACTGGGTTTCCAATTAGAAGTTACCAGATACTGGCCTTCCCTACCCTCGTAGCATGGAGGAGGTGTCCCAAGTGCCATTGGATATTCAAAGACATTCTGTTCCTTTGACTACAGCGCCATCATGGGGAAAGGAATAAAATGTTTCAGACAAATCATATGTAGGTTTTGCAGTAGAATCGAAAACGGGGGTTCCCACTGAAAATTTCAAAGTTTCCCCCCGCCAACCACGCCCGGGGGAGGAGGGGGGAGGAGGAGGGTGGCGGTTCGAGTGTGGTGTCATTGGATGTCCCCCTCCGAGACAAATATATTGGAATTATGACTTTTTTGATCCGATGTGTAGTTTTCGAGATATTTCATTGCCTTCAGTTAAAATGAACACTCTGTATATATTCGAGTCAACATCATACACGTAGAATTCCTACATTTAAAATTTCAGGTAAGGGAAGGGAATGAATTTATACATACACATATCTACAAAATTCAAATTAAACAGTCTTGGTCCAGAAACGAGCAACTGCTACAGCATTCTGTTGTTCCTTGAACATATCCTACTCCTTGCAAGTGTCAGGATAGCAATGACACAAATGTTTCGTTGTGTGTACTTCTTCACATTCATACAGTGCTGGCCCTTGTAAGTAAGTAGGTTGTCCTTAGATTTGTCAACGCCCAATTGTAACCTGTTCAGTGATCTCCATGTGGTCCAATCCAAGCTGTCTCCGGCTGGTAAGCAATAGGCTGGCCTCAAAAAAATGGTTCAAATGGCTCTGAGCACTATGAGACTTAACATCTATGGTCATCAGTCCCCTAGAACTTAGAACTACTTAAACCTAACTAACCTAAGGACATCACCCAACACCCAGCCATCACGAGGCAGAGAAAATCCCTGACCCCGCCGGGAATCGAACACGGGAACCCGGGCGCGCCAAGCGAGAACGCTACCGCACGACCACGAGCTGCGGACTGCTGGCTTCATTGACTGATGTATTTAGTGCAGATGTTGATTGTAAAAAGCTCTTTCTAGGCTTGAGCCTATGTCTAGGTGTAGTAATGACACGAAACGTAGTGAAAATGGAGAGCACAAAACATTACATAAATTATTTGTCTTCATTCACATACATACTTCACAATCCACCATCCGGTATGGCGGAGGCTACCTTGTACAACGACTAGACATTCCCATTTCCGTTCCCTCGCAAACGAAACGAGGGAATAAGGACTGCTTATGCCTACGTACGAGTCCTAATTCCTCGTATCTTGTCTTCTCGGTCCGTACGTGAAATGTGTGTTTGGGGCAGTAGAAACAATCCGCAGTCAGCCGCAAATGCCGGTTCTCTAAATGTTCTCAAGTATTTCGCGAAAAGAATGCAGTCTTCCAGTCAGGGATTCCCGTATGCGTTCGTGAATCATCTCCGCAATACAGGCGTATTGACAGAACCTGTTATTAACAAATCTAGCAAAATGCATCTGAGTTGCATGAAAGTCTTTCTTTAATCCGAAATGGAAGGGATCGCAAACACTACCGGTACTCAAGAATGGGTCGCACTAATGTTCTATACGCGATTTCGTTTCTAGATGACCTACAGTACGGCAAACGAACATTAAAGCATTGTTTTTCCATTCATCTGCATTAACTTGCATTATCCTACATTAAGAGCATCCAGCCATTCATCATACCTAAAAGAAATTTTGTGTAAGTAATCCTGTATGCTCCTACAATCACCTAACGAGGCTTTACCGTACCCTACAGCGTCATCAACAAACAGTCGCAAATGCTGGAGTTACAGGGAGTGGACAAAAATATGGAAACATAAAAAACACAGCACATCACCATGCCAGATACGGTGTAGTAAGCCCGTTGTCATTGAAAACAGCTTCCAGTCGTCTTAGAAGTTATAAATAGAGGTCCTGAATGGTTTTCATGCGAATATATGCCATTCCTCCTGCAAAATAGTGGCAACTTCAGGTAACGATAACACATTTCCAGAGTAGACCACGAAGGTACTATAATATTGAGATCTGATAGATGTGGTGGACGAATGAGATGTGACAAGTCATCTTCGTTCTCATAAAACGAGTTCAGGACGATTCGAACTGTATGAACAGCGGCCCGCGCAGTTTGGAATACAGTAGCACCAGTGGGGAACAAACACTGTGCTATGGGATGGACATGGTGAGCCAAAAAGGTCATCAACTACTTGGAAGCAATGCGATCTTGCAGAGTAGCCATGGGGCTCATGGAGTACTACGATATGACTGCCCAAATCATCATCGAACCCCAGCCATGTCTCGGGACATAAACTCGTCAATAAGTTGGAGACAGTGTGAAACAAGACTCTCTTCTACTACTCTATAGCCCAGGTTCTGTGGCTTCGGCACCACGTTCTCCCGTTACGGACTTTTGCTGCACTGATACAGGATTTTCTAATTCTAGCTCGCACTGTAATTCCCAACTTATGGAGCTCCCTTCAAGTTCTTTTTGTGCTGACAGGGTTCGCGTTTGTGACATTCAGTTCTGCACTGATTTTTGCAGCCGCTGTCCTCTTCTTTTTCGTCACAATCCTTTTCGATGACCGTCCGTCTCCATGACTCGACACACACTTTCTTTTTTCTTGTTACTTACCGGACGATGTTTATCTGTTACCCCTGTATGCGGTATAAATCGCTATAGGATGCCACTTGAAACGCCAAACACTTATGCTAACTAGGTAATGGAAGCCCCCACCATACGAGCGCCAACAACTTTCCCATGTTCGAATTCACTTAGCTCCGACATAATGTACTCACAGCTACACAGGACACTGTTCTGACCATGACTGATACTTGCAATGTATTGAGAAAATTGCATTGGTGCCATTCGGGGTCAAATATTACTGCGCAGCCTGCAGGCTTGTCTAGCATCTGCATTTATGTTCGAGCATACATCTCTCACCGTGTTCTCAAATTTTTGTCCAACCCTGGTACTCAGTAAAATTTTATGTATGTTTGACTTAGCACATATCTGAAACGTTAAAACAAATATTATCATTTTGGTGTAAACCATCTAGTTTTAATATATGCACCACTACGTCCGAGGCCGGTGAGGTACGTTTGTGCTGCGCCCTTCGACCCTACATTGTCGATTAATCTTGTTAATGGAACAAATTTTCATCATTAATATTTGCCCGACAAGAGATAAAATGTGGCTGGGTACAGTCCAGCATCTCTAAAGTCTATAACGACCACCTTCATTAAACACCGCAGCGTCTCGTCGAAATGAAGTACAACATGACACAAGCTCGCTCTCACTCCCTCCCTCCCTCCCCCCCTTTCTCTCTCTCGCCCCCCCCCTCCCTCCCTCCCTCTCCCCCTCCTCCCTCCCTCAAAGAAAGAAGTCGCACAGTGCTTGCTAAGACACTGGACTGCCATTCTGGAGGATGGCGACTCAAATCCGCGTCAAGCCAACGAGGTTTTTACTGTCCACATTCCTTAAGGGAAATTCCGCAATTGTTCCCTTTTAAAGGACACAGTCTTATTTCCTTCTTCATCATTCCCCGGTTCGAGCTTTCGCTCGTTAATCGCTACTCTTCCTCCTTTCCTTTTTGACGCTGCTAGTAGCAGTGGAATCCATAGAGCGTGAGTATTATTCAACATGGGAAGCCGCTATCTGAGGCACGGCTCTTCGGTAGGAAGGAAGGAAGATTAGAGCGTAACGTTCCATCGACAACGATGACATTACAGACGGATCATATGCACGGATTGTTTTGTTAATGATGGAGGAGAAAATCAGCCGCGCGCCTTCAAAGGAATCATCCCGGCATTGCCTGCAGCTATTTGGATAAATCACGGAAAAAAACTAAATCTGGATGGCTGGAGGCAGATCTGAACCGCCGTCTTCCAAAATTTAAGTCCAGTGTGGTAACCACTGCGACACCTCACACGGTGGTTCTTTGGAAGTGGACTACGATCGACAATAAATCTCCAATGAGCATTGTAAACAATATTTCTTAATTTCTGTTTGGGACGTTGTGATAGGCCCTAAATATACGAATTATAGACTACTGACTGTTTTCGTTGGAAAGACGAGCATTATGTGGTAAAACAATGCGAGGGAGTGCCGCAGTTCACATACTTCTCCTCTTATGGGACGAGCAGGGTTGAAATCCCAATGTGCTCATCAGTATTAAGATTTTATGTGGTTTTCCTGAAATCACAAAAATGTTTGACAGTTTCGTAGATAAGGCAACGTTCGATTTTCGTCAGCATTCTTGGCCAGTCCGAAATTGCGATCCCTTTTGAAAGCCCTTATCGTCGACGAGATATAAAACCCTAATTTTCGTCACTGTGCTTTCTTACACAGACCTTTCTCCTGTGATGAGCGACGTGTAGTACAAAAGTGACTTATTGCGTTCCACCACATACCGCCTCTATGAAGTAGTTTACACATAGAGGTCGATGATATCATCTAACTGGTGGCAGCACGAATGACACAACAAACTTGGAATGAAATCGCGGTCGTAATCTTTGCAATGGATAACAGGCGTAAAACATTCGCCGATGCATATTATTGGGATAAGCCATCTGAACCATCCGGATATGAAATCTTTAATTGTAAGTTGTTCCCACAGTCTACGAACAACAGGAAGGCTTTCATCTAAACACCTGATTATTTCTGTCTGTGTTTGACCTGCTTTCAGTCTGCCCATGGCACTCTATCGCTGTCAGTCTTCTAACTGAAAATGATGCCTCAACCCCATTTGACCTATTTGGCGCTATCCCAGCTGCCTTTTGATAATCTTACAACACCAGCTGCCGTCCTACTCTGAATCATGAAACTTTCTGCATTTCTCAAAGTGGGAATTACCCAATGCTGCGTAGTTAGTTTGCATGAGGTCGCTCGGTTTTCATGTCAAATGATTAATTTTTTCCCGAATAACTTCTGTTTTTGTGACTTATCCCTTATTTATAGACACCAGTATAGCATAACAACTGCTCATGCAGCACAAATCTCAAGTTGCTTGCTAGACAAAATTCTGTAAAAAGCCGATGTCTGAGTTTACGATGAACACGAAAATATCACATCTCATTCAGAGTGGCGATAAGACGTATTCTCGTAAAACTCTTTTATCGCTGATTCAAGTCATGTGCATATCTGGATTATGTGTCTTTCGAGTTGCAGTGTACATATGGAACATTGTCCTAGACGAATGACATGAACGAAGTAGAGCTATGGTTAAGAAATAGCGTTGGATACAAAAGGGCATAGTAAAAGTATTTGACCGACATTACAGATTGTTAGCATCGTTTATGTCCAAGGGGTGGCGACACTACAGTCACATTGCCTGATTACTGTTCTGAGATTTCGTGCAAGTTGACTGAAATACAGGCAGGCCTTGGCTGGTGAAGAAAAAAAAGACTTCAACAAAGAACGGCTACAGTTTCTAGTCTTCCATAAGAATCGTCGAAAGCCCTTTAAACTAACCTAGGGAAATATTGCGAATCTGCGTATTCATTCAAGAACTTCTAACGCCTTCAACACCACGCTGCAGCTCTGACTTAAATTGCAAAAAATATCCTGTGGAAGACCTTTCCAAGTCCGCGAGCACACGAATAAATTTCGCAGTTTCCTAGACCAACTCCATAACAATTTTGTAACCCATTTAGTAGTGAATGATGAGTTGCGCATCTGCACAGGTTTTGCCTCTATTGGGGCATAAAACTGAATAACCCAGTCTAATATGACCGCGATCCTTATATATCCGTCAATCTGTTGTTATAAAACTCATAAAATGGATTTATTGTACATATTATTACTAGACCTTTACATCCAAATATGTCTCACAACTCGCTGATAGCTCTAATATATTATAATATGTTAGTTTCATTGTGATTCACACGTAAATCTTGTACAAAGGATCTCGTCCGTCACGCGACGGCTTCCCAAGAGATAAAAACTACATTAAAACTTACCTCGTCATATAGAACTAGAATTTCATCAGTTTTTACACTGTGTTCTTGCTGTTTTGTAGATACTCTTAGTTTGTGAGTTCTTGCATATCATTACCATCAATCTGTCAAAATTACCGTTATTCCCAATTAAGTATCAAAACCAAGAAGAATTGTACATACACAGATTATTGCTCTGATTTGTTATTCCACTCTGCCACTGCACTTATGGTTTTCAAATTATTATTATTATTATTATTATTATTATTATTATTATTATTGGCGCAACTCAGGACCACAGGAAACGGCTGATTTACGACATCATATGCTTTTTTCTGTTTTTCGCTACCCAATGCTTTTTCATTATTGCTTTCTGTTGTTTCCTTCTATCTTCTTTCCATGTCTCTCCCCTGTTATTTTGTGTTTTCCTCTGTAAATAGTTGACTTTATATATATATACACTCCTGGAAATGGAAAAAAGAACACATTGACACCGGTGTGTCAGACCCACCATACTTGCTCCGGACACTGCGAGAGGGCTGTACAAGCAATGATCACACGCACGGCACAGCGGACACACCAGGAACCGCGGTGTTGGCCATCGAATGGCGCTAGCTGCGCAGCATTTGTGCACCGCCGCCGTCAGTGTCAGCCAGTTTGCAGTGGCATACAGAGCTCCATCGCAGTCTTTAACACTGGTAGCATGCCGCGACAGCGTGGACGTGAACCGCATGTGCAGTTGACGGACTTTGAGCGAGGGCGTATAGTGGGCATGCGGGAGGCCGGGTGGACGTACCGCCGAATTGCTCAACACGTGGGGCGTGAGGTCTCCACAGTACATCGATGTTGTCGCCAGTGGTCGGCGGAAGGTGCACGCGCCCGTCGACCGGGGACCGGACCGCAGCGACGCACGGATGCACGCCAAGACCGTAGGATCCTACGCAGTGCCGTAGGGGACCGCACCGCCACTTCCCAGCAAATTAGGGACACTGTTGCTCCTGGGGTATCGGCGAGGACCATTCGCAACCGTCTCCATGAAGCTGGGCTACGGTCCCGCACCCCGTTAGGCCGTCTTCCGCTCACGCCCCAACATCGTGCAGCCCGCCTCCAGTGGTGTCGCGACAGGCGTGAATGGAGGGACGAATGGAGACGTGTCGTCTTCAGCAATGAGAGTCGCTTCTGCCTTGGTGCCAATGATGGTCGTATGCTTGTTTGGCGCCGTGCAGGTGAGCGCCACAATCAGGACTGCATACGACCGAGGCACACAGGGCCAACACCCGGCATCATGGTGTGGGGAGCGATCTCCTACACTGGCCGTACACCACTGGTGATCGTCGAGGGGACACTGAATAGTGCACGGTACATCCAAACCGTCATCGAACCCATCGTTCTACCATTCCTAGACCGGCAAGGGAACTTGCTGTTCCAACAGGACAATGCACGTCCGCATGTATCCCGTGCCACCCAACGTGCTCTAGAAGGTGTAAGTCAACTACCCTGGCCAGCAAGATCTCCGGATCTGTCCCCCATTGAGCATGTTTGGGACTGGATGAAGCGTCGTTCAAAATGGTTCAAATGGCTCTGAGCACTATGGGACTCAACTGCTGAGGTCATTAGTCCCCTAGAACTTAGAACTAGTTAAACCTAACTAACCTAAGGACATCACAAACATCCATGCCCGAGGCAGGATTCGAACCTGCGAGCGTAGCGGTCTTGCGGTTCCAGACTGCAGCGCCTTTAACCGCACGGCCACTTCGGCCGGCATGAAGCGTCGTCTCACGCGGTCTGCACGTCCAGCACGAACGCTGTTCCAACTGAGGCGCCAGGTGGAAATGGCATGGCAAGCCGTTCCACAGGACTACATCCAGCATCTCTACGATCGTCTCCATGGGAGAATAGCAGGCTGCATTGCTGCGAAAGGTGGATATACACTGTACTAGTGCCGACATTGTGCATGCTCTGTTGCCTGTGTCTATGTGCCTGTGGTTCTGTCAGTGTGATCATGTGATGTATCTGACCCCAGGAATGTGTCAATAAAGTTCCCCCTTCCTGGGACAATGAATTCACGGTGTTCTTATTTCAATTTCCAGCAGTGTGTCCCTCTTTGGACATAAACATATTAATGAGATCAATAATTCTCTAAAATACAGCATAATTGTCGATATGGAGAAGGCTTTGATGGAATAATTCTTTTTTCTTCGTTCAATTATTCGACGACAATCACCGGTTTTATTTTTAAAATAACCGTTTTCACCTGCGATCTACAGCCGTATACAGATCAAATTTCCTGCGTAAGAAGCATCTTAATACAGAGGGGCATGCGTTGTCATGCGTACGACAGGCATGCTCGTACTCATGTCTACGTAAAGACGCATGTGCCTATATGTTACAAGGCTACCTATTCTCCAACACTGTTCTGAAAATGGCTGAAGGCCGCAGCGGAAATTGGTCGTTGCAAAATAGATCCACTAATTGTCGTCAAGTGGAAAAAAGACACAGAAAATGAAAAATAATCTCATTTGACTTAAACTTTATCAGAACGTAAAGAAAATACATTATCGAAGGAGTACGAGGAAAGGTGATTTCGGAAGATCTGTTACAAAATGGGATCGGTTGTTTGGGGGGGGGGGGAGGAGACCAATCAGCGAGGTCATCGGTCTCATCGGGTTAGGGAAGGAAGTCGGCCGTGACCTTTCAAAGGAACCATCCCGCCGTTTGCCTGGAGCGATTTAGGGAAATCACGGAAAACCTAAATCAGAATCGGCGGACGCGGGATTGAACCGTCGTCCTCCCGAATTGTTACAAGAAATTCTCTTCTTTCGAGCCAGTCTAATTTCTTCGTTTAAGTGTTCGACTAGCTCAGAATAATCTTGGGTACAATTTTTGATCGTAAAGAATATCTAGTTTCAGAAGCCACAAATAATTATAAGGATATAAGTGCGCTGTTCAGTTTCATCGAATTCAGTAGCGGTTGATAGGTAGGTGACTGATTAATTGGTTGAGTCTTACGAATATATAATATTCCGATCGCAGGACTGGAATGTTTATCGTTATTGCTCTTTTTAAGTTCGTTTTTAGTAGCGTGTACAAAGAATTATTCCTGCGAAGCAGAATTTCGGATGTTACTGTATGCGATTGTCACATGTTGGGCAGTGATGCAGTCCGCTGACGCAAGTGTAGGAGGGCGCGCCGCTTGCCAGAATCAACAATCCTCCGCCAACGCGACACACCATATTCTCGAGTGGATGCTCGTCTCGCTGGCCGCTCTTTGTTAAATGTTTGGACTCCGGTAAAGACTGAAATAACTTGTTCTCATTCGCAGAATGAAAAAAAAAATATTTGTCGAAAGCCAACTTTTCAAGTTTCCACTAGTTCGCCGCTTACAATGATGAAATACACGGATCGCAGTAATCTGTGAAAATAAAGCATTGCACTCTTCACTTGTGGAGTGCGGTCAATATAATTTAGTTAAATATCAGCCGAGACACTTAGCGCCATACACTTAATACAGGCCGGCCGCTGTGGCCGAGCGGTTCTAGGCGCTTCAGTCCGGAACCGCGCTGCTGCTACGGTCGCAGGTTCGATTCCTGCTTCGGGCATGGATGTGTGTGATGTACTTAGGAGTA
This sequence comes from Schistocerca serialis cubense, assembly GCF_023864345.2. NCBI lineage: Eukaryota > Metazoa > Arthropoda > Insecta > Orthoptera > Acrididae > Schistocerca > Schistocerca serialis. Next base: position 296,311,839 of record NC_064640.1, on the reverse strand, counting down.
GTTCTAAGTTCTAGGGGACAGTTGACCTCAGATGTTAAGTCCCATAGTGCTCAAAGCCATTTGAACCATTTTTGAACTTAACACAGCATAGGTAACGGATAAATAAACTTATTATTGACTGTAGAAGGAATGAAAATATCAAGAAGGGGATCACGTGTATTACAACGTTTTGTCTTTGCGACGTTTACTAAAGGAATAAAAAAATGTTCAAATGTGTGTGAAATCGTATGGGACGTAACTGCTAAGGTCATCACTCCCTCAGCTTACACACTACTTAACCTAAGGACAAACATACATACCCATGCCCGAGGGAAGACTCGAACCTCCGCCGGGACTAGCCGCACAGCTAAAGGAATCGATCATCTAGTTTCTAGTTTCCTGTTGTTTGCTTACTATTAAAAAAGAAATACAGTGCAGTTCCTTTCCAATAAAATTGTTTTGTGCGATTACACAAAGAAAAAGACACAACCATGTTCGCTATTTATCTAATTTACTTGAGTACACAAACCAACAAGTTTCATCACCTTTAAGCCATTTTAAATAAATGTAGAGCTAGAGTCATTACATCGAACTTCGTTGTGTAGATCCACCTTCATTTGTAATACTGCCCGCTATCATTCTCATGTAAGTTCTTTGAGCTGTTAACTATTTTGCTGTACCTTCTGGCTACGAGCCTCAGGTTCCTCTGCTAATGTAAAGATCACCCGTTAGATTTGGTCCAATCATTGTATTTCCACACATGTAATTTACTGTGAAAAGTGAGCTATTCATGTAATTAAAAATTTAATACAAGTGGATATTTCAAAAAATTTCCCTTTTCTTCTTTCTCGTTTTGTTGGCAGATATGACATTGTTATTCGGGTCATCTGTATGATTTAATCAAACGTCATCGATCACTTGCACTAAATATCTGTGTTACCTTCAAATCATATTCTTAGGGAGTAAGATCAAATACTAGAGAAAACGATTGAGAATTTGCCTGTCGCCTTCCAAAACCGCCCTTTCTCATAATTGACGGTTTTTTGAGTAAACACGAATTAGAAAATTTTCAAATGTGTGTGAGTTTCTAAGGACCAATCTGTTCAGGCCATCGGTCCCTAGACTTACACACTACTTAATCTAACTTATGCTAAGAATAACACATACACCCATGCCCGAGAGAGGACTAGAGCCTCTGGCGGGAGGGGACGAATTAACAAATTGAAACTAATATATGAGGTTATCTCCTACAGGTTGGAGTAAAATTTTGCTAAAGCCCATTATAGGTGTTGGATACTAGTATTTTTGTATTTGTTGGCGATTTCCTGAAGGAGAGTGGCTGATGCCAGATATTCAGCCTTAGTGGATTTGTCCTCAACTCTGTGACCCATGGATCAATGTCTACATAGCTTCTTGCTACATAGCTTATCAGATGGGCATAGGCTCAAATTCGCCAAATTCGCTGATATCAGCATTCCAGGAATTGATAACATCAGCATCAGCTTTCCCAGGATCGCTGACGCCAGCATCCAGTGCTCAGGCAATGACATCGTTCCTCTCCTCTCCCTGCAGCCAATGACGTTACTCCAGCAGTTCTCTGGGACACCAGTGGCATGCAAGCTTGGTGGCCCCACCATTCAATCAATTTTAATTTTTATAATTCGATTGCACAAGCAGTCATTTACCGTCTGTATATCCATCCAGTGTTATTACTATTATTGTTATGTGTGTATTTCGCTTCACTTATGGCTTTGTTATTACCACCCCACTTCCGCATTACAGTTCGCCGACACCTCAACAACATCTTACCCTACGTTGGACAGGACATGGAGGCCCTGTAGGATGGCCTGCTAGATCGCTGGACTTAATCAGCCTGGATTTTTACCTCTGGAGGCATCTGAAAAGCATTGTATATGCTGAACCGGCTTGTGATATGCAGACCCTCCAATAGCATGTTCACGACATCTGTGACGCTATTCAGCGAGAGGCCAGAACGTGCAAAAGAGTGCGGCAATCCATAACGCGACATAAGAACGTGTGCATTGCATCCCATGGTTACCATTTTGAACATCTGTTGTGAGGTGGATGCAATGCAGCTACGTACTGTGTTCTGGGATGATTTGTTGTCGTTGTACACAGACTGTCCATTTCTGAACACATGTTCATAGAATCTTTTTTCCTCCATTTCCAGTCAGGAATTCGTCCCTGCAGTTCGTCGCTATTATTAATGTTCACCCCATACACAGTCAGCAAGCACACAAAGTGTGCAGTCATTCACTCAATCACTCTCGAGCGAGTAGTGCGAGAATGGTTCGGTCCTGATCCCATATGCACAGATGATGCATTTGCTATCATGGTCTGATAGACCAACTCCCAATTCCAGTGCAGTGTGCACCTCGTGGTCTTATGACAAAAAGACTACTTGGTGTACCGTATGCAGAGATGCATTGCCACTGTGTAGGCACTCCTTATTGTCTTCGACCGTGAGAGCTTGAGACGCTACATGATACACGCCCTTAACCCATCTTTGGGTGACACCTGCATCTATACAATATGGATACATTTCTGAGCTCTACAAACTCCACAGTCTGTGCGCCATTAACTTCATTTGTCACAGGCTGATAACCTCCTTTGATCATGTTATGCTGAAAGAATTATCGGTGACATATCAACAGGTGCCGAATTCCTCGGGATTGTACCAAATTATTTCACATGGTTCACAGCCACTCTCTGTATCCATATAAAGTACTGGGGTCAGCGAAGCTTTGGATTTACAAACTCTTAGTGGAATCAGTACATGTGGAGTTTGGAGAGGTCCACAATACACATACCGACATAGACAGGCTTCGTGAACTCCACTGAAACCTTAGCCATCTCCACAGTGACTACACCTTCATCGGATATTGTGGCCTGCTTAAAATTTGTTGTGGTACTGTAATCTCTCGTGCAATAACATCCATATCAACGGTAAACTGAATGAATTTCGCGGTGGGTTCTAAGATGTTCCATTGTTTTCCCAAAAACTGATTTATTCATTAATTTATAAAATTATTTTTCACAATCACATTTCAAGAGAGTCCTCTGTTCGTCATTAGTATCAATGCACACCTTCAACCAGAGACGCTGGTCTAAATAGATGCCATGGATAATTCTAACAAGTTTCAGCCCCAACCTGAGGCATGGATACAGATGCGTGTAGAGTAGAATGTACCTCTGTTTTATTTCCCAACATTGTAATCAGCCTGAAGACAGAACCATTTCACAGGACTAGGCATTCTGGACACAGTGACAAGGCACGGGGCACATCGTGAAAATTGGTTGGATATGCTAGGTTTACCACTATAGTTGAATTCTTTTATCTTGGCGGCTCGCGCATGACCGCCCAGACGCGGGAGATTGCTGCGTTGCCAGTTTCACACGACGCACGCGCCAAGAGAAGCAGCGCCATAGTATAGTATAGTTCGCAAGCTTACGTTTAGGGGGGAGCGCGCAGTTTATGAAGTAAAGCCACCACCCATAAATGACTTAATTTTGTTTTGATGTTCAACCCAGTTATTGTGCAGCATTAAATGTAGTAAACCACTGCACGAAATTTTGAAGAGTTTGCAGAGGTAAAAGTCCATAGCATATACTTTCCCTATGGTCGATTTTAGTTGCCACAATGTTGAGAATGAAATGTGGACAAGGTACCTAAATTTCATATAAAATTTACTGTATAAAAATATCTCATTTAATTTAAGTACCACATAGGTGTCGTATGTAATATTGAGAAATATTCCGTCTTTCGCGACTGTAATAAAAGTTTTATTTACACCAGGCGCGTTTGGCTTTATTTTAAACCACTTCAATCAGTCAATGGAAGTGGGGGGCAGGTATTAGTCAAGAAGATGTGTAAAAATCTAATTTTTGGGCCAAATAGTTTTTGTGGAATCGAATGATAAGTGTGTCAAAGCAGTCGGAAACACCATGTGTCAGCACAGGCGAGCAGTGCAGTGACCACAAAATAGCGCACAGCGCAGAATGCGGGGAGCACGTGACTGCAGCAGCGAAAGGGTTAATGAACAGACAAAGCACTAGAAATTTCAAAAAATTGCATTCAAACGAATAAAATTCGTGAAGTAAGACACTTCGATATTGTTTTTAGGGTTGAACACTAAATCTTTCGCTCAGTAACCCAACGCCTTAACCGTTACACTAGCATAGCTTGTCTTGCAATATGTCTCCATAAGGAGTATAACAGCTCACGCAAAATTCTGACAAACGCTGTTGGTATGCCTATGAATTACTCGCACTTCGTCGAAGTACAATAGGAAATAAACAATTACCGTTGTTCTTTATTGCGAAAAAGCGGTTCGTGAAATTGATACAAACACCTTTCCTTGCTATCGCCTGAATTAAGAGTCTTATTGCTTGTTTGGTTTAATTAATTAATAGAAAATGAAGCAATTGGTATAAGGAATGGTTTTTCCAAACTTTCAAAAAACAAAGTCTGCTATCAAGACATTGCTTTTGTTCTATTACTTTATTTATGACTGAACGTTTCTAAAACTGAAGACACTCGTCCCTGCTCTGCTCTGCAGTCGAGATCTGGCAACGTCGTTCTCTGTTCATTGGCTGACTGTATTTTTTGACGTCAGATGCGCAGAACGAACCTAAACTCGGCCGCCAACACAAATGACGCGCACTTTAGCACATATCACATACCAGGAGCAGCAGCCTCACTATGGGTCTCTTCCTCCCACATAATTTCATCTTTGGGCAGACATTAGATCCCTCCAAACGGCATACCCACAGACATGCACTCGATGCTTGTGGCCACCAGTTTGATGGCTTGGGATGGTGTGATGATAATCGGCATATCATCAATCCAGATTGTAGTGAAAGTTTGCAAGTGGTGACCACAGCAAGCATGGTGAACCAGGCTGCAGTGCTTGTGGCTGTCAATTCGAGGGTCCAGGCTGGGTGATGATGATGACTATATCATCAGCTGGATGCTGCAGCCATGGGTTTGCAAGCAGTGACCACAGTGGGCATAATGACACAAGTTGTGGTGTTTGTAGTTGCAGATTCAAGTGTCCAGGCTGAGGTGGTGAGTACATCAACATCAGTGATGTAGTTTGTCTGCAGATGGCTCCAATACTTCTGCAAAGCAATAAGTGAGACTGATAAGTATCACTCACACATGCAATAGATGCATCCAGCCATCAATAATAATCTTTTTCTGATACTTATTTTGAAGTTCACTGATACTAACAAGTGACTTTTAACCACTTATTCAGATATTTTTTCATTCAATAAAGCACCCACATCTGTAGCTATGTTGTCATCAAGTGTGTCTAAAAATAAAGAGGAAAAATACATCATAAGCACTCTATGCAAGTGTAAATTATTGTTGATAGAGGAACTAGTAACATGTATCCACTCTTCAAAGACCAGTGAAATCCCCCATGAGCACTGAGTACAAAATGGTGTCATGGCTGTGATAGCTTAGTGTCTATGTTGTCATCAAGTGTATCTAAAAAAATTGGAGAAAAGAAAACATATAAGCACTCTATGCAGGCATAAATTATTACTGGTAGACTAACAAGGGGAGGCCGCCAATTGTGAAATTTAGATTCGATTCATACTGCGCATAATAAAAGCTCATGGCCAGAGGTGTAATGTGGCAAAGCACCAAGATGCACTTCTCAGCCGTTGTCGAGAAAATCGACAGTTAAAAGAAACCGTTGCGGTGAAATACTCTCTACGATTAATAATTCTCTACAGCGTCGTGGCGCAGCGGTAAGCGCTCGGGTTCGTAATCCGAAGATCGCCAGATCGAATCTCGCGCCATGCAATTTTTTTTATTATTAGTTTTTTGTAATTCAAATATATATATATATAAAGTATTAATGAATTGCTTATGCATGTTGGTGAAGGCGGATCGCTCTCCAATTGTACCGCCTCCATTTTTCCGTTTTTTTTAACAGGGTGTACCAAAGCTCTCCCGTCCGCACTGATTTTCGACAATGTTATAAGTTGCGCTAGGGACCGCATCTACCTTCTTTCGAAGTTAGCAGGCAACTACGCTGTTATGCGGCGGCTCGTTTCGGCCCATTCAACATCTGTCATTCAAGTGTAACGAGCGAGTAACGGAGTTTATATTTCATACCTGCCACAGCAAATTTGTGTTCGTGGGGTCTCTATTCTAATTCGAACGTTTGACTTACGCTATACGTATTCGTTTCGGAATATCGTTTCTACGTCTTCCGTTAACTATACGTGGTTAACATTATGAAGACAATTAATAACATTTGTGAAATACAACTTTGTTTGCGGAAAACATAATGATGTTCGAAGTCGCCAGTTTTTCCACGACAAACGACTTTCAACAACTTATTATATGCATAATTGTTGCAACTGATTGCCGGGAATTATATATATTTGAATTATAAAAAACAAATACTAAAAAAAAGAAAAGGTTACATAGCGCGAGATTCGATCCGGCGACCTTCGGATTACGAACCCGAGCGCTTACCGCTGCGCCACGACGCTGTAGAGAATTATTAATCGTAGAGAGTATTTCACCGCAACGGTTTCTTTTAACTGTCGATTTTCTCGACAACGGCTGAGAAGTGCATCTTGGTGCTTTGCCACATTACACCTCTGGCCATGAGCTTTTGTTATGCGCAGTATGAATCGAATCTGAATTTCACAATTGGCGGCCTCCCCTTGTAAGTAGTAATACTCACATATCCAGTCGTCGATGATCAGTGACATCCCCCACAACTTGTGACTAGAAAGTGATGTAATGGCCTGTGGCAGATTAGTGTTGGTAGCAAGTATAAAGAAAATAGGAACACATAAGCACTGCACGAAAGCGTGAGCAAAATTAGGACACTCATACTTACGTTTGCCCTCCTGCAAATCGCGCATTAGGAAAATCATAGCTTCAACATCAAGCTGTAGTGATGCAATGTTAGTGTTCAATGAACACATATGTATGAGAGAATTCAGATCACCTAGGAAAAAATTTCATCTTATAAATACTGTCTAAAGTATTTAAAAGAAAACTTACATATGTATATTTCTATTCCTGGAGGAAAACCATACTTGACTCATCAAAGAGCGAAGGTGGTAAGCTTGCATCAATTGATAAATGAGGATAAGACCCACACCATCGCCATTAACACTGCCAGACAGAAGTTTCAACTTCACACTATAGTGGACAATGATAATCGGTACGAAGAGGCCCTGTTCAGACCGACTTATTTATACCCATCATTGGCAAGTGTGACCAATCCTACTCATGCTGATGAGGCAATCATCAGGTTGCACATACCACACATTCCATCATCTCAAGACATCCTGCAAAGAAAAAAGTACAGTTATGTGATGGTATGGAAGCAGTCGGCATGTGTATACATGCGGGAACTGCATGGTAGTACCGACTCAGTCACTGTTCATGTACACAATTTCGGGAACTCAAATCACGCCACAGTGATCTTCTTCCGCACTACTGAAAGTGTAGTGTATTCAGTAATGGCAGCTGTGAGTCTATGCATAATTTCAGAAACTCTATCACATCATGGAACTCGCTCCCATAGCTGTTTTCTCGCAAATGTAAGCAATGTGGGTGCTCTATTCAATGAAAAAATATATGAATATATGTCTAATAACCCGAAAGCGGTGGTCTGGGAGGTGCAGTCAGCTTGCAGCACTCATATTGAGCATAGATCGTACGTACCCTCAGAACTGTCAGTAGTCATACAGGCAAAGTTTCCAAACTTAACCCCTCATTTCTTCATGAGCAGCACAAGAAGCCTTTAGGTGACAGGGTGAAAAACAATTCAAAGTCAATAAATAAATACAAGGCTCTTAAACAAAAATAATTTATTTATTGGCAACCCAAATTAAAATTATTTGTACATTTTCTGAAGTGCGTATAACTGCTGACGTTGTTGTCACCACACATAATAAACTATGTTGTTTTTATTGTCATGAGTTCGGAGTGATGTCACCATATTTTCGTACGACACTCCCTCGTCATCCCCCCATTTTCCAAAATGATACCAAGTAAGTCATACAATTGTTTGATGAGTCTTAGCACAGTGCTCTGTACTAAACAATTTGGATAAAGCAACGATTGCTGAATACATCATTAAATCTAGCCCAGCGTTGGAGAATGCAGCAAATGCAACATTTCTAAACACAAATTGTGCACACTTTTCATAAATCATTATATATCCACAACATAGATGTTTGCACTTTGAGGTGTCATTGTGAGATATGATGCATGTGGTGGAACGCCTCTACATGTATACCATACATTGTTTAATTCTTATAAGAGGTGAGTAATTTATGTCACAGTCATGTAGCAATAATTCATATGCTGCAGTGCCTTTAGCGAAGTTTTGCAATGTTTAAAATTCAATACACATACCTACAGTTCCACTTTTAATGGCTTCATATTGCTTAGAGTAATTAATCACAATTGTGAGTGCTAATTCTTTAAACTTCTTAGGGCTGAGCACGCATGCAAGTTCATTACTCTCATAGCATGAAGAGCAAAACCTTGTTTACTATAGGGGTCCAGTCTGACTCCTACAGTTGTCAGGAGACAGCTGGGTAGGATACAGTGGTGAGGTCCTAATTACGCTCGAGATTGCCAAGAAAACATCAATGTCAATAACATATTTATTAGGTAGAAATACAGGACTGTCTGAAAAATCACTGTGCCACAACCACGCCAGTAGACTAGCACCTCATCATGGGTGGCAGGCAGCTTGCACTCGTCTTGCAGTATCGCCTGCACAGTGCAGTAAAGCGTCAGGTACCGGCTGTCACATTATGGGCGGCTGTCGACTGTGGAATCTGGCGGCCTCTAGCTCTATGTATCAATCTCGACAGCGCTCTCATGGATGTCGAAGATTTTCACTCAAGAGTGTCGACCCAGGTACGCCTGAAATACGCACTGGCATGCAGGAGTCTGGTCTCAGCTCCCGTTTAGGAAGCAGGAACCAGGAGCATCAGTGTCTGCCACAGATACAGAATCAGCAGCAGCAGTGCTCCCTGTCTCGAAGGCGGATGACAGACAGTGTCCAGGCAATGCAGGTCAAGCCTCCAGCAGATCTGCAAGGTGATAACAGTCCTCGCACCCCAGCAGTGTCGCCTTGGAAGTTGGTAGTCCAGTTGGGAGCTGCAGCACCATTCCAGCTTGACTCTCTGTTCCATAGATGGTCGGAGACAGCTAGATGTGCCGAGGGCTATCCTCCGTAGTCTCCCCTCTCACTGGACAGCTGCAACTGACATGAGGGCTGAGACTACACACTGAGCAGTCGGCTATCAGCACTCATCAAAGAGACATCTGAATCGTGGAGTATTTATGTTGGTGCTTCTAGTGCACTCTGAGGCAGCGGTAATGGCTATGACACCATGTGTCCCAGTTTTTCCTTAGCTGCCAGATCTCCCAAGTGACTTCAGACTTTCACATCTTCATCTTTCAGAGGCTCTTGTCTGCTGGCTGGACACCTGAATACTTAAAGTTGTGTTGTACCTAGCCTTTCTTAGGAAACTCTGCTTTTTCACTAGTATGGCAGTATCTCTCAGCTTGCGTGATGTCATTATGCTTCACTCACAGACCTGGGTTCTCAGTGGTTCCCCATGCCGCGATAGCTTCCGTGTTTGCTGCAACTCGCTCAGAATTTCCTTCCTAGCTGGCAGTCTGCTGGTCACTAACACAGGCGGTACAGCTTCCGTGAGTTGCCAAGATAGAATTTATAGAACTTGGACGAATTTTTAATGTCTGCCGGGCATACTGTACTGGGGTATAGCAGTACATGTCATACAGTATACCAACACTTATTATTCCAGGAAACTGTAAGTCATTGAATGGAAAATACTCAGAATTTATGTTCACTTTGACATATATATTGCAATTACACCAAGTCTCAAGTCTGTGACTGTTAATAGAGCTCAAAATAAAACATTTTTAAGGAATATATTTATTTACCACCAGCAATTATATATAGTTCTGCTAGTGGTGTAACAATGACAATGAAGTCCTAAGTATACCGAAACACACACATGAAAATAATAGCTTAGAAATGGATGAAATAGTTGCTGATACATATTTTCCAGCACATCTCAGAACCGTTTGTTGCATGATAGGAGACTGCATACACATTTTAAAAAGGACATACAATTACTGCAAATGTGGTACATTGTGTTGTGGATCCAGTCACATAATACATCTTCTTGCCATTCTGCTGCCTCTCCATTGCTTGTTGAGCAATATTCCTCCTGTCTGCAGTCGTATGCACTACTCTTACCATGCCTTTCCCCTCTTCATGTAGAAAGGTGTGAGCATATGTCCGTGATATATGTTTACCAAAAATTGTTGTTGTCAAAGTCTTATTTGCTCATCGCAAGCACCTCGTCAGTTGGACGCAGGAGACCTAGACGAACATACAGACAGTGAAGAAATGATTGTGATCTCACAATCGAGATATAAAGATTAAAATTGCTCAAAGGATGGGGTGGGGGTTGACCTTGCACACCTTTGGTGCCCTGGGGGCTCATCGACGCAATGAAATTGTCTGCAGGGAGAGAGGGAGGGATGAAGTCATTGCCTGAGCACCACATACTAGTGTCAGTGATGCTGACGTCATCAATTCTTGGAATGCTTATGTCAGTAGCTTTTGTGCCCGTACTGGCAGTGATCCTCTACTCACAGGGTACTCTAAAATTTGATGAACAAGTGTCCATCAGAAAAAATTCTTCTAACTTCAACCATTTGAGATGCGTGGAATGTTCATTGCTGGTGAGTCACAAATTCTCTGAAACCTATCCTGCAGGAAAATTATATTTTCTTGCTGATATTTCTTGTCTACATATGCTGCTGGAAACCTGCCGCTGCCGCTAAAAGCTAATAAGTAACAACGAGTAATCTCATACGCTTTTCCGAAACAGACTACCACGTCCTAACCTGAAATCCAGTACGTGTTTTAACTGGTGTCAAAGGACTAAACAATCAACTTGCTTTTAAAACTAATAACCATATGTATCGAGAAGACGATCCACGTTGAAGACCGATATGTCTTGAAAATTAAAGATTCTATGCATTACTCGGAGGCGAGAGATACATTTATCTATTATGGAACGTATGAATAAGAGTTCGAATAACACAAAACTCTTGAATAAAAAAAAAAACAAAAAAGAAAGTGGAAAGAAAGACATTCCGTTTAAGGAGATCGGTAACTGACTCATTATCAAGTTCTGTTTAATTTAACGCGATCACTTTTTAAAGTTGTTGTGTCAAACACAACCAGAACTTTAAAATAAGACTTGCTGTTAATATTATTCAGCAATAAATTTAAAAATATTAACCTGCTTACTGCTTTTCAATCTTTATTGCATAACTAGTTTGCCTCTGTGTGTTTCGGCAGCGTGATTCTAACTTAATGTGCATTATTCTGCGTGTTGCACGCTTAACTGAAGCTCGATGTTTGTCCTGAATAAGCCATTTAGTTTATGAATAAATGTATTGTCGTCTCCGGTGGGAAACATGTTAGATCAATTACTTTGTAACACCCCGTGCTTGAAGCGATCTATGTATTAGGTCTTCAACTTTGCTTTCGTCATTTTACGGTAGGTGGCAGTAGCGGTAAGTAGTGTGCAGGTAGTAGGTCGTGACATACAAACTTAGTCATTTCTAAACATAACGTCATCAAAATGTTTGTCGATTTGTGATTGCATCATAAAGTTATTCTCGACTGAACACGTCAACTTGACTTCTCGTCATTTGCGGGAACTATTAATTTTCTGCTTTAACATGAAGAAACTTGCGGCAGAGGCTCATAAAACGAGGGTAAGACCTATAGTGAGGAACCAGTTAGTGAAAGAACGTGCAGACAATGGTTTTAGCGCTTCAAGAACGGTGATTGGTTCAAATGGCTCTGAGCACTATGGGACTCAACTGCTGTGGTCATAAGTCCCCTAGAACTTAGAACTACTTAAACCTAACTAACCTAAGGACATCACACACATCCATGCCCGAGGCAGGATTCGAACCTGCGACCGTAGCGGTCGTGCGGTTCCAGACTGTAGCGCCTTTAACCGCTCGGCCACTCCGGCCGGCAGAACGGTGATTTCGACGTCGGAGACCTACATGGCGGTGGGAGAGTGAAGATTTTCGAAGCTGCTGAAACCGACGGAAACAATCACAGGAGTTGGTTATCGAAAGCAATTGATGCGTGTGAGCCCAGCACAGAAAGCAACGATAGACGGTACTCGACTCCATATCGCAAAACCTGTGAAAACACAGTCGGAAACGTTGAAACTGGAAGTCCTACCCTACCAGCCGTATTTTCCAGGTATTGCTCCCTCTGACTACAAACTATAGATCAATGGCGCATGGCCTGGCTTGCCAGCACTTCAAGCCATATGAGCAAGTGCAAAATTGTACTAATTTATGTATCTCCAAAAAAGACATCCAGTTCGTCCGCGGAGGGATTTGTATGCTGCCCGAAAGATGGTAGAAAGTAGTGGCCAGTGATGGATAATACTTAGTATCGTTGATTTTTTGTACGTTTTTCACAATGTACCCTCGAACTTCGAGAAAAAAATGGCTAAACAAAGCTGTAGAGCTAATAACACGAATGAAACTTTAACTGAAGTTTTGAAAAAATATGTAATCTATTTCCTGCACTCTAAACTCAAAAAAACATAGTTTCATCCTCTTCCCCTACACAGGTTTTTGCAATGGCGTGGGTAGTAATAAAAAGAAACCGAATCAAAAAACATGTGAAATGTTATAAATTTAGCAAGACAGTTCCAGAACTCGATTAACCCTATCGTAGAATGCATAAATTTTGATAAAGAATGCTTAATTGTGACTGGTGACTGTAACAAATGTCACTACATTTATGCCAATATATACACACTGTAAATAATGTAGGTTGATTCTTACAAAGAAGAAGACAGCACCAGCCACTGTAAATAGGTATGTGACAGTGTTCTTCACTTTCATTCCACGGATGGAGCGTGGTAAGAATGGCTGCTTACTTGTAGATATATGAGCTGATTGTCTGCTTTCGTGTTTACGGTCTCCACGAATGAGATATGCAACTCTCTGATGAATATTCGAATCTTCCTCCCAGAAAATTTGTTCTTGTAGTTTTCTAAGTAGATTTAGATCGAGAAGTTAGGTGAGCCTTTTATTCAAATGTCTGTATGTTGAATTTTTCAAAATTTCGCTTTCATTTGGCTTACCGCTAATTATTCTTTTTTGCGAACAGTGTATATCTCTCGTTAATCAATCCTGATATCGATCTGAAACACTTGAGCAATATTCCAGCAGAGGTGGTAAAAGTGTTCAAGATTTCAGCATAAAATCCTGCCATTTTCATTGCCCTCTACTGAACTTACAAAATCGTTCCATTTCGTGGCACTATATTACGACCTAACTGATTTCAGTTGAGAATTAGTAACTGTGTTGTAAAGTAGTACTCCATTTTTACGTTACGTGAAGTTCACACCTCTACATTTTTCCATGTTCAAAGCTACTACACAATTTTTGCGCCAGGATGATCTTTTGTCAATATCTGAGAAAGTATTACTCTTTCTTTTGCGGGATATCACTGCCTCGTGGATATCCGTATAACCAGCAAGAAGTCTGCGACTGCAATTAACATCCACTGCTAAATCATTAATATCAACGGTCTTTCCAGCATGATGATACAGATTATCAGACACGATAGGGATGTGTCAATGTATCAGTCCGACATCAGAATCGCTAGGCTGGAAATGCCATCCGAAAGCTACAAAGCCAAACGGTTTTTGGGATAACCCTGCAGGTGGCAATGTAATACGAGTACCTTCAAGTCGTTGTTCCATGATGTAGCAAAGCCATGTCAATAACATTATAGTACTGAGATGATCATTGATAACTTATTGGTATGTAATACTACATTAGAATTTATAATCTGAAGTGTACAGTCGATTTCCCGTAGTGAAATGGCGCTGTATCTGGTTACAGAAGTATCAGGCATGAGTTTCGTTTATGAACAAGAAAATGGGAAATGTTGGAAAGCTGACAGGGTGTCTGGAGCCAAGTCGCGAGGTAGGACATTTCCGTCGTGGACCATGTTTCCAACACTGAATGGTTAAGGGAAAATTGCACCAAAAAACGACCACCAAGGAGGACAAAAAAGTATGCAAATTCCAGACATTGCCGTAGAGTGCATGCTCGCTTGGACATGGAGTCCCCTGTCATCTCCTGATCAGTTGGATCCGGTATGGGCATCACATATAGTGATATTTGGAAGTGCATGCATGTCCGGAGAACATTGCATCGTAATTCTGAATATCACAGGCACTGCAATGTCTTATTTATGCAATGACCCCGAAAAAGTGACTTTCAATGAAATTGTCTCTCCTGCATGGGAATATAAATAATGAATGTACGAGTGTAGGTTGTAGACACGTGGCTGACGACATATGGGCATTTGGGTGCTCGGATAGGCTAGTAGTCAGGCGACCGCTCTAGATAGGCGAGAAATTGAGGTTTTATTCCCGGTCCAGCAAAAATTTTCATTGTCAATCCGTCATACAGCTGCTGGTTGTCCATACGAGGGGCGTTTGAAAAGTACGTGCAAAAATAAAAACTACTTACGTGTTTGGTGTAAACCTATTTTATTTTTCGACATAGTCTCCTTTTCGACTTATACACTTCGTCCAACGCTGTTCTAACTTTTTGATCCCTTCCAAATAATAGGAATTGTCCAAGTCTGCAAAATAGCTATTAGTTGCTGAAATTATGTCTTCGTTTGAATAATATCTTTGTCCCGCCAGCCATTTCTTCAAATTGGAGAAGAAATAGTAGGCCGAAGGAGCCAAGTCTGGAGAATAGGAGGGATGGGAAACGAGTTGGAATCCTGTTCCCATTATTTTTGCGACCACAACTGCTGAGGTGTGTGCTAGTGCATTGTCGTGATGGAAAAGGAATTTTTTGCGGTCCCATCGCGTGCGTTTTTCTTGCAACTCGGTTTTCAAACGGTCCAATAACGATGAATAATATGCACCTGTAATAGTTTTACCCTTTTAGAGAGAGTCGATGAGGATGAGGCGTACCCCTTGCGAATCCCAAGAGACAGTCACCATAACCTTTCCGGCCGAAGGAATGGTCTTCCCTTTTTTTGGTGCAGATTCTCCCTTGGTAAACCATTGATTAGTTTGTTCGTTGGTCTCAGGAGTATCCATGTTTCATCCACAGTAACGAAACGACGCTTAAAGTCCTGCGGATTCTTCCTGAACAGCTGCAAACAATCCATGCAACACTTCACACGATTCCGTTTTTGGTCAAGCGTGAGCACTCGCGGAACCCATCTTGCGGATAGCTTTCTCATGTCCAAATGTTTATGCAAAATATTATGTAGCTGTTCACTCGAGATGCCCATAGCACTAGCAATCTCACACACCTTAACTCTTCTGTCATCCATCACCATTTCATGGATTTTATGAATGATTTCTGGAGTCGTAACCTCCACATGGCGTCCAGAACGTTCAGCATCACTTGTGCCCATATGGATACTCCGAAAATTTTGAAACCACTTATAAGCAGTTCGGATCGAAGGTGCAGAGTCATTTTAATGTTTATCAAGCTTCTCTTTAGTCTTCTGAGGCGTTTTGCCTTTCATAAAGTAATGTTTAATCACCACACGGAATTCTTTTTTTGTCCATTTTTTGACGCTTCCTTGATTCATACGAATGCTAAACACAAAGAAATGGACCAATATGGCTGAAACTTGGTTAGCGTTCTTTCCAAAGATGCTACTAACTACACATGACCTCGATAGGCGTCGGTGGTGCCATCTCTCGGACTTTCCACGGACTTTTCAAACGCCCCTCGTATTCGCAACTGTGAATACATTTCATGTATTTCATAATGGCTGTAGTCGCCGCAGTGCTTGTTCCTATGAACACGCATGCATGTGCGAAGGAACACTGCATTGTAACTCTGAACAACACAGGCACTGCATTATCGTAGTTGTGTTAATGTTGTATGGGAAGTTGAGAATGTGAGGTCCTGCCCACTTGTGTCTTATAGTGTGCCTAAAAGATGCTGCTTTCTCGGATAGCTATGCAACAATTCAGGCAAATCACATTAATACTTTTTATTAAAATAAAGTTTGTTGACAATACTTAATTTTGGGTCGCCAGCAATTGGCGACATGCAAATAATCACTGTTTTTCGCTATATACAATGTCTGTACAAGTAATTCACAGACGTTCGTATGGATCACTAATCACGGCTCTTGTAATGCCTCTCTACTAGTAGTGCATGTTTTATAGTCTGGGTCTGCTAGTGCACGTCTTCTACTGTCCGACCGAGACTGATTTTTTTTTCTTTATTGTTATTTTTAAACCTGTTTACAGGCAGGCCAGCAGCAGCATACTACGCCGCTCTTTGGCCTCAGAGAAACACAAAAGATACAAATGAAGACATTTAGAGAAAAAAACATGGTGGACATAGAAACGGAGACAAACACTTTTTAAAATACATGGAGCCGTTCACGGGCATAGAGTACAAGATAAAATTTGGTCAGACATCTGGACACATACATAGACGAAGAGTGTCACACGTGAACGCAGGTGCACAAAACGAATAACACTGAACCACTGCACAAAACGACGGCACACACAGAAACACGAGGCGTTGATCTCTGGCACGTGGAAGTTCACTAACTGTGTACGAGTCCGGGTACCTGCCAAGAAAGGAGGAGGGGGGTGGGAGAGGGAGAGGGGAGAGCAGATGCCATGGGCAGGGGAGATAGGGGGAATGGAGGAAGGGGGAGGGGAAGCCCGGGGGAAGAGGAGTGGAGGAAGGGGACGGGGGAAAAGGAAAGAGAAAGGAGGGAGGGTGCCTAAAGGAAAGGACACAGGAAGTGGGGGGGGAGGATCAAAGTTGATAGGAGGGGTAGATGGAGGGGAGGAGGACATCATCAGGGAGGGGGAGCTGGCGGAAGCCACCTTGGGAGAGGGTAAGGAGGGTGGAGAGATGGAGACCGGGTGGGACATGGGAATACAGGCGCGGCAGCGGGCGGGGGTGGCAGAGGATGGGTGAGAGACCGAGACTGGCAGGAGCGGTGCTTCGTCTAGTTGCCGCTCCTGTCGTGGTGACGTCCTAATCAGCGTACTATTGGCTGACGTCGTCTCACAGCCTTCCCTGCGGTTACGTTCTCGATCTTGGTGCTGCCTCTTGTCTTTACGTCGGAACAGAAAATATCCTCGCAACGGCTGTGCAGTGCATACCCGCATAGTGCCTGGATGAAGCCACTCTGAATAGCTATTGTGAATGTCCAAGACGTACAGATAAAATTATTATATAAATGTGTCGACTAAAATTTTTGACGTCAGCAGATCAGTGGTGAAAGTGAAATGGCCTCTTTTTTTTCGCTTATAGCTTTTGACTCAGTCGTCTCTGGATCAGGGTTTCCTATCTCAAATTGATAGACTTAATTAAATACAAGCAAGCCCCATCGTCCCTGAAAGTTTGTATCACCACGGATATACCCTGTACAACAGAATCAATAATGGCCCAGTCATTGTTACGTGTGGCATGTTTTTATATTCGTGCTAGCCTTTCCATCTATGATAAAGCACTGAGTTCTACCAGTGAAGAAGTTCTCAGTACAATAGCAAACATCGGTGGACATCCTGTAAGAACGAATTTTATATGGTGTATGTATCAGCGTAATGATGTCTTTTTATTATGCGTCCTGGACATGCAATTATAACAATGCTCGTAGATCTTTAATAACATAGGCTCAGAGACTAATCAAATACGAATCAATTACGGGGAAAATCCAGTAAAATACAGCCAGAAAGTAATAACAATAAAAAATACATTGATTAACATGTGCAACAGGAATTCATAGAATGCAGACAAAAAGGTTAAAAAACGAATAAACGGGAAGATATCTCTCCTCAGCCCATTATTCGTCGGTTTTGACTGCTGTTTTGTTAGCTGAAGTAAGATCATTGGTAGTACTGGGAGCCTCCTGCATACCAGCAGATGTTCGTCCTGCAGGTCAGCACACCGGCAAATTTCATCATCACTGCCGAAGCTAAATTTGCTGAGTTGATTTTGTATCGTGACATCAAGTGTTAAGTCTGTTCAACGTCTTCCATCTCACATAAGGCAGGTTCGAACGGCGGTTGGTTCCTCCTTGCCATTCGTTTAGTGTGCCTCAGACAAAGTATCTCGCCGAAGTTCCTCTTGCCACTACCAGGAGATGAAGGAATCGATGTAAATGTCTATATGAAACTCTTATTTGATTAAGTCATGCTGCCCAAACAAGCGATTTCTGGGATCGGTTTCCTGTTTCTTCTTCTCCACTTCTGCAGCTGCTTTCCTGCGAATACTTGGTGATGCTACAACCGTAATTTAGTACAGTTTACTGACAGGAGTTCGTCATCGACAGCCTATCACAATGTGTCCGTCTTGTTCAATGCTTTGGGTTTACAGAATTTGCCGTATTGGTGTAGAATATCCTGCTGCGGAGAAACATAGCGCCAGGGCAGATGTTCTTATCATTTTTTGATGAGCACCTCACATGGTTCCTGATGATCTTGTTCGATGCAGATACTTTGAGCTTTATTTCTTCGAAGTAGGTTTTGAACGCAAAGGAACGGTTCCTCTCTTCGCTCATGTGCTTGGGAGTATCGCCGTGGAATCGTTGCTCTCCTTTCCAAGTGATGCTCAGCTTCCTTTTAGCTTGACTATTTCTTAGACGAAATGCACATATCTGTGTCTTTCCAGGATTTGACTTTGGGTGGTTATGATCATAGTTCTTGACCAAATCTTCGAGAGCTCTTGTGAGCTTAAGTTCCACCTCCTGAAAAGTTTTACCCTAGGGGTAGCAATCACTGTATAAATGGTTGTTCATTTGTCTAGTCTACAAACAACAGCAGGGACTACATTTTTCCTATGATAGTGTGATGAGAATAAAAAGGCGAAACAGCCACGTGTCCTCATAGTGTGAGTGAGAAAAAGCTACCATACGCTACGGGGTGGACCCGAAAACCACCTACGAAATTTCTAAGGTTTGTCAGAGATATTTTCTGAGTATTTCGACATATAGGACCTGTGATCTCCATTGGCTCCTTACATAGTAATAATGTTCAAAATGTTCAAATGTATGTGAAAATCTTATGGGACTTAACTGCTATGGTCATCAGTCCCTAAGCTTACACACTATTTAACCTAAATTATCCTAAGGATAAACACACACACCCATGCCCGAGGGAGGACTCGAACCTCTGCCGGCACCAGCCGCACAGTCCATGACTGCAGCGCCTGAGACCGCTCGGCTAATCCCGCGCGGCAGTCATAATGTAAGTATGGTTTACTCGGTTTATTACTCAAATTATCTTTGTTTCTGCACAGCAGTGAAAGAGCCTGTCATATGCAGTAAACAAAACGTAAATCACATGTACAGATGCAAAAGTGCTGTGATGAGGCTGCTTCGCTATGGTAACAGCTCAGCATAGCGTCGTGCCGCTAATTCACTGCATTCAATCAACCTATTCACGGGGTGCATGTCAACCGACTATTCATCAGCAAACTTATCATGCTGCTGTGTATCACTGTTAATGTACAGTTAACACTGCCCGTAAAACAAACCCCAGACACAACCGAGCAGTACTGAACGCATGCTTGAAGGCGAAGTGTAAAGTGGGCGTTACTGGTATCAAGAGCAACTGTCATGAATTAATGGAAGACGTTTGTCTTCAAACAAGACACACAGCGCATGCCATCTACATCTTCATTGTTCTGCATATTGTTCAATAAGTAAAGCAACACATTTCTTTTCCCGACCAATTTCGGTTGAAAAAATGCGGAATTTGTTGAGGGACATCGTGTAATATTCCCGCTTCTCTCTATAGTTTCGTGATGTTCAGATATGTAGCCCTCAAAACGGTGTCTGTAGCGGAGGTGCGTTCCACGCAGAGAGCTGTCATTGAATTTCTTTTGGCGGGAAAACCATAGCATGAACAAAAGCACGGTGAATCGTTGGGCGAGGCGTCTGTCATCGTCGCCACACGGTCGCGCAAACCTGTCCGATATCCCACGTGCCGGCTGGCCGCACGTAGCTGTGAAAAAAATTGTTCAAATGTGTGTGAAATCTTATGGGACTAAAACACCTCGCTGCACAATTGGACGTCTCTGTTGGTAGTGCTGACACACTCGTTCACCAGTGAAATGCAGATACAAAAATAAACGGGGGGCGGGGGCAAGAAATCTAAAAAAAAAGTGCTATTACCTTGTTACGAGATACCGGAAGCCACTGATCTCTTAACCCAAGTAACTCAGAAAACGTTCCTGAAAACCCCCAAAATTTTGATGTTGCAGTTCAGGTTCACCCTTAATACAGCGACAGAACATCTAGCGGTTTTTGGAGGTATTGTTTAGGTATTAAATATTGGACGTAGTTCGCATTCGTGTTGACATTGACCGTCTCACGTTGCGAAGTATCATTCTCGATCACGGAAGGTACCCCTTCATCTGGCGTTATTTAGAAGACGCAACTCTACCTGGCGTTACCGGTGCCCATTGTTAATTTTATTTCAGAATATGGCCTTGTACATCGGAAGTAATACTGACGGGGGACTTGTCACCTCCCTCCATTCTCACGACGCAGCGAGCGTCGTCAGTCTACGGCTGCTTATTGGTATGGATTGCAGACGTGAATTATTTTACGGGCGTTATTTTCTGGTCATCTACAATCACTACAGGTTGGGGACCAGTCCTACAAGAGAGTGCAAGAATTCAAATACCTAGGGGCACTTTTGACTGAGAACTCATCATGTGAAGCAGAGATCAATGCCAGAATACAAGCAGGAAACCGATCTTACCACAGCCTAGCACAACTGCTTCGGTCCAGATATCTCTCCAGACAGTTCAAGATTCGACCGTACAAAACCCTGATCCAGCCTGTTGTTCTATATGGCTGTGAGACATGGAATATCCGGAAACAGGATTTCCATAAGCTCCGTGTTTTTGAGAGAAAAGTGCTTCGGAAGGTCTTCGGTCCGGTTCTGGATGCAGATACAGGGGAATGGAGGATCAGATACAACCAAGAGCTTGAGGAACTATACCAGCAGCCCAACATAGCAGGAACTGTCAAAGCCAAACGAATGCAGTGGCACCGGAAGCTCCTGGATTTCACACCTACAAGAAAGTGACCGCCGGGTAGACCCTAGAAGCGTTGGAGGGATGGACTCCATGAAGATTTAACACAACTGTCAATAGATGTGAAAGGATGGCGGATAGCAGCAATGGACAGAATACAGTGGAGGAGGAAACTTGTAGATGCGTGCGGTCCACTGGGCCTCATCACGTAGTAGTAGTAGTAGTAGTAGTAGCAGTAGTAGTAGTATTTTCTTGGAAAATAGAAATTCACTGAACACCATCCTCCCGTGTGCACCAGCATGCTACCGTAAATAGAACACTATCTAAATTAACCGTTTTATTCTGTCGACATGGACCACCAATCATACTTAATATGAAATGTATTGCGACTGGCCAATGTACGTAATGATTGTGCGACTTTATTACATCTAGATAACAGCTTCTGAGACTGAGTTGACACTATGTCTAATGTCCTACCACACAGTACAACTATTTTTAACAAACAAAAATCCGTTAACGACAACCATTCCCTGTTCACAGAACAAAGTGCATTACGACCGGACATACGTTTGCGCATGCTGGCTTTTTTGTCAGAGAGCGTATTTGTGGATGTGAGTCAGTGTGGGCTACAAGCTGTAAACCGGGTTATCCTGTCCGGGAACTGAAGCGCAGGCGGCAGACGGCAGACGGTGCCGCTAATGCACGCTCCCGAAATAGAGCCACGAGGCACGCTGCATGCTGCGTTTCTCTGTCCGCCTCAGTAAACACGCATTCCCAATGACCAGGCCACATTTTAGGTCCTCACTGCATGTGTGAAGGTGCTGCGTGTGAAGTATTTGACTCCATACGGCAATTTTTGACGAAAATTCGATGGAAACAAACATTTAATAAGCTACTTAAGACTAATATGATGAACCACCTGGAGTTAAGAAAATCCTCAAAGGCAATAGTTTTTTTTTTTTTTTTTTAATCTACTGGAGGTTTTGAAAATATTGTGATATACGAGAGAGACGTCTGTAAATTTTTCATACCTACCAAACTCTTCAGACAGCAATGTGCAATAATTTTTTCCATACAGGACGGCCGTCCGCTGTGGCCGAGCGGTTCTAGGCGCTTCAGTCCCGAACCGCGCTGCTGCTACGGTCGCAGGTTCGAATCCTGCCTCCGGCATGGATGTGTGTGATGTCCTTAGGTTAGTTAGGTTTAAGAGGTTCTAAGTCTAGGGGACTGATGACCTCAGATGTTAAGTCCCGTAGTGCTTAGAGCCATTTGTACCATTTGAACCATACAGGACGGCGTGTTAACTTAAGCCACACCACTGCGATTCTTTTGACTGTTCTATTGCCCACAATTTTTTTTTCTGTTATGATGCTGAAATTCAAGGATGTCATCAAGCTTCATGTAACCCAACTTACGTACATACACCGCTCAGAACAAGATTTCAAGATCAATTGTTTGCCACTGACAATGGCATGATGTGGCTCAGGTTTGGAGAAATGTTATCTGAACGTAAATTTGATCAATCCGTTTGTCTTGCTAATTTACTTTTCTGTAAATACGAATAAATAACTATGATTTTTACGTAATATATACAGACATATATATATATATATATATATATATATATAATTGTACATGTTTAGCATGCTTCCGACACGACAAAGAACACCTGACTTAAAGTATTCCGACATCATTATGTAATGCGGAATTGACCACTAGATGGCACGAGTGTTGGACACAACAGTTCTGGGAGCACTGTGTTGTCGGCAGAAACTTTAGCAACAGAGTGGGTCTGTTAGAAGAGCTCAGTGACTTGTAACATGGACTGGTCATTGGATGTCATCCGAGTAACAGATACATCAGAGGCAATTCAACCCCTCTAAAGTTGTCCAGGTCGACTGCTGGTGATGTGACTGTGAAGTGGAAACGTAAAGGAACAACCACAGCTAAGCGGAGACCAGCAGACATCATCTATGTAGCGTCAGGTAAAGTCGAGCACTGCAGACGTTGACTCCAAATAATTGCATGAAATCAGCGGAAGGAGTCACTCGTGAATTCCAAAGTGCTTCCAGCAGTCCAGGTAGCACAACGACTGTGCGTAGGGCGTTCAAAAGAAGGCGGTGCGATGGTCGAGCAGCTCCTCGTAAGACACACCTGTCTAGAGTCACTGCTGAGCGACGTTTGAGGTGGTATAAAGTGTGACGCCACTGGGCAGTGCGTGCCCGGAACCGAATGATCGACTGCTACGGTCGCAGGTTCGAATCCTGCCTCGGGCATGGATGTGTGTGATGTCCTAAGGTTAGTTAGGTTTAAGTAGTTCTAAGTTCTAGGTGACTGATGACCTCGGATGTTAAGTCCCATAGTGCTCAGAGCCATTTGAACCATTTGAACTGAATGATCTGGATTAATGCATCACGCTATAACCTGTGGCAATCCGGTCAAAGAGCTTGGGTGTGGCGAATTCCTGGAGAACGTTACCTGCTAGCGTGGGTAGCGCCAACAGTGAAGGACGAAGGAGGTCGTGTCACGGTATGGTGGTTGTTTTCGTGGTTGCTGTGTGGTTCACTTATTGCACTTAACAGAACGGTAAATGTAGAAGGGTATGAAAACATGTGGGGAGCTGCTAAAAAGGAGACGTGGTTCTTAAACAGTACGTTTCCTTCCCCATACTGGATAACTTGTGTATATTTGCAACACGCAAGTCGTCAGATTGAAAGACTTCCTCGCGCCCTATGAGCTTCAAACAATTATTATAATGAAATTATACTGGCTCCAAAATTGTTGGCAGTATATATGTGGATGCCTGACTTATCTCGCTATAAGTTTTACCTTTGTATGTACTGCTTCTCCCTTCAGTGGCTGTTGCTATCTTGGACATTCAGATACGAGATTACAGTTTTCCTCTGTATAAATCGAAACGGCAGGTGTGTGATGCTTCGTGTGCAGTTCTTTTTCGCGACAGTTTAGTAGTCGCGGCAAGTTTCGGGAAGGAAGGATGTGTGCCGATTACCGTTGCATCCTCCGCTGGAACAGGAATAGACTGTTTTATACAATGGTTTTCTACACCTTTCTAAGCAAAACATTTCTCAGCGAACAAATATTGCCTCTGCTGTCGTTATTCCTAAAAATGTAACAAAGTGAAGGAATATAGTGATAGTGTCAAAGGTGAAACACATGCTTCGGCTTGCCGTGCGAGGTGGCGCAGTGGACTAGCGTTCGGGAGGACGGAGGTTCAAATCCTCGTCCGGTCATCCAGATTTAGTTTTTCTCTGATTCCCCCACATCGCTTTAGGGAAATAACGGGATGGCTGCTTTGAAATCACACGGGCGATTTACTTCTCTAATCCGAACTTGTGCTCCGTTTCTAATGATACCGTCGTCGACGGGTCATCACATGATACTCTTCCCACCTTTCTTGTTCCGGATTGTTACTAAAGTCGTTACACTAACCTATGGTCTTCTATTTTCTTTCTAGTTAACAAGCATGAGTGTTCGTGAGACTGATACCGACGGAAGTGTTCAAACATGTGTAACAACAACAATCGGTACATGTTGTAAGTATACAACCACCACTACTACAGCTGTTAATTGTTTAGGCAATCATGGGTTTCATTGAAACTTTTTGGCAGAGTAAAACATTTTGCTGGACCGAGATTCGAACTCGGGACCTTTTCCTTTCGCGGGCAAGTGCTCTTGCACATGTCCGCGAATGGCAAAGGTCCCGAGTTCGAGTACGGGTCCGGCACACAGTTTTAATCTGCCAGGAAGTTTCATATCAGCGCACACTCCGCTGCCGAGTGAAAATCTCATTGTGGACTCGATTCATCTGTATTGACACGAATTAATTTAAAAATTATTATTTACTTTTGCACTGCATAGTCTAATCGGCATCTTGAAATGTAGATTTGTTTAACTTGTATATCGTTGAATTATTTCTTCTAGTATCTGAGAAGTTGGCAGAGGAGCGGCAGAACGTGTTTAAATTCTGTTGCGGAAAGATAGACTGGGATTTGTGGACGCGCTGTTTGCATTACCTTGAGGCGTGGGCCCGCCGCTGACGCTGGGAAGCCGTCAGTCAGCGCTCACGTGCGCGCGCACGCCGCCTCACTGACGCACGTGCAAAACCTGCGTGCGGGAACGCTTCAGAATTTAGAAACCAATACACACCGGCGTACTGCAGAAGGCGGGCCGTATTCCCAAGGTTACTTAGATGCGTATAAAATATGTTTACTTGAAACTGTCTTGCCTCAGGCTCTGTGAGTCACTCGTCGCACGTAAAAGAGAAATCGAGCAGCAAAATTACGAGCTGCTAATGAAATCTCCAAATAGTTTTTGCTCAAGCTCAGAAACTCCAGAGCGTTTGTTCTGTACGTACACTTTCTCTCCTACTCCCTGAACCGAGGTCACGAACTGGTGTTATTGCCTTAGTATCAAGGGGGGCGGCTCAAATCCTTGAGTCATAAATAATATTATTGATCAGATTCCGTTGAGAAGGGGAGAGTAGCTGATGGTGCAGACGTCTCAGATGAAATGTTACACCAGAAAGTTGTAGCAACGTGAGAATCCACTGAGTACCATATGCTCACACCTAAAAGTGCTCCATGATTCGACCACTGCATTCAAATGATAAAGCCAGTGAATTTTAATTTATTTGTAACTGAATAATGGAAAAGATATACAGTTACTTCAAAATCGCAGATATAAATTTTGTCCTTTTCAACGAACAGACCAAAAACCATGGAATATTTAGCGATTATATTGTGCTCACTATGTGGAAAAAATTCATCTTCAAACGCATTTGCAAAAAAGACTCTAGCACAGCCATTTCGTCTTTCAAAGGACAAAAGAGAAGTCTGTGCCTTTGAAGTAATTAAATATCGTTTCATTTACTCAGTTACAATGGAATATTTTAAAATACTTGTATACGATTTTCAATTTTTTCTCACGTGTCTGCAACACACTGATGAAACATTTTATTTGAAAAGCATGTACCATTATCTAGTCTCCCCTTGGCACTCGAATTGGATGTGATTTCCCTAAATCGCTTCCGGCAAATTCCGGGATGGTTCGTTTGAAAGGGTAGGGCCGACTTCCTTCCTCATCCTTCCCAAATCCGATGGGACCGATGACCTCGCTGTTTGGTCCTCTCTCCAAAATCAACCAACCAACCAAGTGAAAATTAGTATTTGTTTTTCTACTTGCTCTTTATCGACACTAAAAGTAGCCTTGCCGCGCGGGATTAGCGGAGCGGTCAGGGCGCTACAGTCGTGGACTGTGCGGCTGGTCCCGGCGGAGGTTCGAGTCCTCCCTCGGGCATGGGTGTGTGTGTTTGTCCTTAGGATGATTTAGGTTAAGTAGTGTGTAAGCTTCGGGACTGATGACCTTAGCAGTTAAGTCTCATAAGATTTCACACACATTTGAACATTTTTTGAAAAGTAGCCTTAACTTTTGTGCTTGTGCGATGGTACAGAGTCAACAAATTTAAATAGGAGTAATTTATAGATTTGTGATTGCAATGTGGTGTAAAGGAAACACAGCACTGTCAGAAAGAGGAAGCATGAGCGAGAGTGAGAAGGAAGGATACAGACAAAGACAGAGGGAAGTAATGTCCGCCATACGAAACCCTGAACTCTAGGCAACATCACTGCCAACATCTCGATACCTACCGCCAACAGCCTGCTCCATCAGCAGTATTACCGAGTATTAAATAAATGTTGATAACACTATTGCCGCCACACATTGCCATAAAATATGACTTACTTTTGTAAACGCAACTTTTACTTTTGAAGTGTTGGCGTAAGTACTAATCATAAAAATGTGGCTGTCTGCATGTGTCGCAGTAGTTAAGGGGGGTAGGACGTCAAACGGGCCGACTTGGAGCAGCAGAGGCATCATAGGACATTTTAATTTTCACTGTCTATACCTTTACAAATAAATTCATAAACCTTTGTCAGCAGGAAGGATTCAGGATTCACACTCATTGCAGTGGAAGATCGAAAACATAAAATAATTTTTTTTTACGTGTGAAATTACGTTTTTCTTTCACTTACTAATGGCTGCATTTGTTGCTATAGGTACACTTTTCTTCATAAGTTAGAAAGATTCTTCGATGAATTTTGCACAGAATACAAACCATACTTTCACGTGTATGAAACTATAATTTATTTAATTTATGAAAAAACGAATGAGCTGTTATATTTTAAACTTCATGTTTAGAAAAAAACACAAATTTTCTAGTTAATTACCTCAATTTTTACCACAGTTTTTAATAGATTTGTAAAATTCTAGAGTTTCATACACCTTTGAGTATAGTTTGTATGCTATGCAAAATTCATCGAAGAATCTCTCTTACTTATGAAGAAAAGTGTACCTATAGCAACAAATGCAGCCATTAGTAAGTGAAAAAAATGACGAAATTTCACATGCAAAAAAAAATTTATTTTGTTATGTTTTACGAACTTCCACTGCTGTGAGTGTAAATTCTGAATCCTTCCTGGTCATGCTGACAAAGTTTTATGAATTTACTTGTAACAGTATAGACAGTGAAAATTAAAATGTCCTGTGATGCCTCTCCTGCTCCAAGTCGGCCCGTTTGACGTCCTACCCCCCCCCCCCCCCCTGAAGGAGAATACAGGGGTTGGACAAAAATATCTCGAGAAATGCATGCTTGAATATAAATGCATATGCTAGCCAAGCCTGCAGGTTGCACCGTTGTATTGGACCACGAACGGCACCTGTGCAGTGTCTTCAATACGTTGATGCTGTGAGTCTTGGTCAGAACAGTGTCCTGTGTAGTTATAAGTGGATTATGTCGGAGCCAAGCGAATTCGAACTTGGGAAACTTGTTGGTGTTCGTATGGTGGTTGTTCCAGTGCGAAGGTAGTCGAACTGTCTGGTGTTTCACCGTATCGTACATTTCTACCGTATACAGGGAAAGCGGAAAAACATCACCTGCTAACAAAGGAACCTCCCCATCGCACCCCCCTCAGATTTAGTTATAAGTTGGCACAGTGGACAGGCCTTGAAAAACTGAACACAGATCACTCGAGAAAACTGGAAGAAGTTGTGTGGAACTATGAAAAAATTAAGCAAAATATACAAACTGAGTAGTCCATGTGCAAGATAGGCAACATCAAGGATATTGTGAGCTCGGGAGCGCCATGGTCCCGTGATTAGCGTGAGCAGTTGCTGAGCGAGAGGTCCTTGGTTCAGATCTTCCATCGAGTGAAAAGTTTTTTTATTTTCAGACAATTATTTTGCGAAGTTGCACAGGTACACAGAGCAGTATTGTTTACGTGATCGTGTGTCAATTATCAAAGTTCAAGCACTCACACATAATCAACTTCGCACTCCAAAATTCCAGGACATGTTCAGATTTGCTTGGGCATATGCAGGATTTGACGGTCTACACACGGAAAAATTAGAAAACGTTAAAAACATATGTTTTGACAGAGCACAGGCAAAACTGTGCGACTGTGAAACTGTTGAATTCATTTGTTGCAGTTTATGTGACAAACTCCTATGTTTTCATCACTTTTTTGGGAGTGATTATCGCATCCACAAGAGAACCTAAATCGGGGAAGGTAAAAGAATCTTTTTACCCATTCGCCAAGTGTACAAGTTAGGTGGGTCGACAACATATTCCTGTCGTGTGACGCACATACCGTCACCAGTGTCGTATAGAATATATCAGACGTGTTTTCGTATGGAGGAATCGGTTGACCTATGACCTTGCGATCAAATGTTTTCGGTTCCCATTGGAGAGGCACGTCCTTTCGTCTACTAATCGCACGGTTAGCGGTGATGTCGCAAAACACAGACACTAAACTTATTACAGTGAACAGAGACGTCAATGAACGAACGGACAGATAATAACTTTGCGAAAATAAAGTAAACTTTTCACTCGAGGTATGACTTATTTTTTAAATCTCATTTTGTTCGCTTTGGCTCGTTGTATCTGCTCGGGGTGGACGTCGCAAGACACCCGTTTCAGTTCGTCGTTGATCCATTAACTCAGCTTTTTATTACAGAGGGCAGTTAACGCTCTGAACGAGCACGCTGAGCTACCGTGCCAGCGACTTGAACCAAGGATCTCTCGTTCCGCAGCTGCTCACGCTACCCACGGGACCACGGCGCTCCTGGGCTCACACTATCCTTGATGTTACCTATCTTGCTCATGGACTACTCAGTTCGTATATTTTACTTATTTTTTTCATAGTTCCACACAACTTCATCCTGTTTTCTCGAGTGATCTGTGTTCAGTTTTTCAAGGCCTATCCATTGTGCCAACTTGTAACTAAATCTGAGGGGGTTGCGATGGGGAGGTTCCCTTGTAAGCTATAACGCGGGAGAAAGTGTGTGTTGAGTGATAGTGACAGACGGTCATTGTAGAGCATTATGACGAAAAAAAATGGAACGACAGTTTCAAAAAACACTGCAGAATTGAATGTCGCACTCGCAAACCCTGACAGCACTAAAACAACACGAAGGCAGCTCCATAAGCAGGGAATTGCACGGAGAGCTGGAATTCGAAGACCACTTATCAGTGCGCCAAATGCCCGTAACTGGGAGACGTGGTACTGTGCCATAAAACCCGGACTATGGAGCAATGGAAGAAAGTCATTTGGTCCGATGAGTCTTGTTTCACAGTAATTCCTACTTCTGACCGAGTTTCCGTCCTAAGAGTGGTGTTGATTTGGGAAGCAATATAATGGTATTCCATCGACAAAATGGTTACTCAGCAAGACCGCATTCATGCAAAGTATTATGTGATCATTTAGGCTGATCCAGTCTACCACATGGTACAGAGTTTGTTCCCCAACGGTGATATTGTGTTAAAAGACGACAGGGCCCTTATTTGCGCAGGTCGCATTGTCCAGGATCGGTTTCGTGAGCGAGAGGATGAACTGTCGCATCTCCCTTCCCCAACACAGTCACCAAATCTCAGTATTATTGAGCCTTTGTTGCTCACTTTGGAGGGAAGGGTGGTATAAGATTCTCTTGAAGACCATACAGGATCTGTGTTTATTCATCCCGAGACAACTGGGAGCTTTGTTAAATGCCAACTGGTTTCCTACACCATATTAGTGCAGGGTGACAATAACTCAGCCACTAGCCAACTCGGTACTAAGCAGAACAGTGTTGTATTAGCTGTATATCCTAAATGTCAAAGTATGACAAACGACTTATATTTTCGAATACAGAAAATCTATTCCAGTTCGAAGTCACTCCCACGGCGTCCGATGGTACCAGTGGCCGTATTAGCAATTGCTTTCAGGGTGAACGACTCTTCGTTGACCGAGTTAGGAATAAAGCTGTCACATCCGGCCACATCAGATGGGGCTGCTAAGCCCCCATCTACACTATTCCTCTGCAGTCTTAATCAGTTATTGTTGATATAAGTGTATTTCGTCCGAGGTTAGATTCATTCTGGTCATTATACCTGGGTGACGCTATTTTCACAAATTTTAAGCGTGTAAAGATAATTTTTCTATAGGTGAATTCCAAAATTATTCCCTCAGCACGCTGGAAGCCGGACCCTTCTCCTGTTCTCCAACTAAGAGAGTAACCTGCTGGCTTTTGGCTTGACAGTGACAGAACAAATAACTTTCTTCATTACTTCCATCCTTTTAGTTTCTGTGAATTAATTTTGTGTTATTTATTGGAGCGATGAACCAATGGATACGTCACTTGCCCAAAGGAACAACTTTAACAATTAACCCTTTTTTGGGCGTTGCTTGTGCTGATAACAATTATTGGCACTTTCTGCTTCCAGAACAACTGAACGACTTGCTTGTATGACTCTGCATCTCAAATCCAGTGAAAAGACACAATGTCACAAATACGTGCAAACCGTTTGGAGTGCAACATTGCAGCCTTGTGAACGCTTCCCTGACTTTTCCGTTAGCAATATGTGGAGTCCTGCTCTCACACCTGGGGATGCCAATGACTCGGCCGTTCATACGGTATTAACATGTTATCTTAAAGGGCACTGCATCATATGGCCTAATAGGCATATAAAGCCAAAACATTGCGATTACCACTCTGTAGTGGTAAAAATATCGTCTGAATCCCTTGGAGTACACATGACAGGGTGTAAGAGGAATATACCAGATGTCGCGGATAGAGAGATATCATTCCGTGACTTCATGTCAACAGAACAGGGGGAAAATACCGATTTAAGTGAATTTGACAAAGTACAATTTGTACTGTTTTACAAAGACTGCGAAGAAACGTCAATGAATTAGCCAGGCTCGTCAGATGTTCGCATACTACGAAAAATACCCACTTTAGTCAGATGTGCAGGTACTACGAAAAACTAAACAAGACTACGATTTAACATCCCGTCGAAGACAAGGTCATTTCAAACTTTATAACTGAAAAAAGTGTATAATTGATACTTACGGCTGGTTGCTGTTTAAATTATAAATTTGATGATTGTACTACAGCCACCTCTCTCAACATATCAGCTTTTGACAACATGGCGTAAAGTCATTAGAGACTTAGCTCTAGCCCAGATCGTGGGAAAGGAAATCAGCCATGTCCTTTTCAAAGAGACCATCGCAGCATCGGTCATAAGTGATTTTTGCAGACCACGGAAAATCTACATCTGTGTGGCCGAACGGGGATTTGAATGACCGTCTTCCGGAATGCGAATTCAGTGTCTTAGCACTGCACTACCTCTCGTACTATCGTCACTAGTTTGCATGTTCGTGGTACACATCCTACAACAGAAGGTATTTCTTTAACTTCCGGACAATTGTTTAGTATAAAACGACAAATATCTCAACGCTATCGATTTTTTAAAATCCCTCTGAGTGACTAATACGTAGGGCGTTAGCCATTTGGAGACTTTCTGTGGGTACTTTACACCGTCGTTATTTATAAATATTACGTATTTATTTGAATGAAAAAAAAAATACATCACATGTGTGGCCGAGACTTTAACTTTATGGCATCCGCCTAGTTGGGTCGGATTGCACCGACTGAACGAACTTTCTACACCATAGCTTCCTTGTCAAAGGAGCTGTGGCTTGCTGCAGCCACAAGATTTTATATCATTTTTCTTATATTTTTCTTGATTTCCGTGATTCGCTTAAGGCGAAAACCTGGATGGTTCCTTTGAGAAGAATATAGCAGATTTCCTCCACTACCACTGCATAGTCCAGGTCTGTACTCCCTCTCTAATCAACGAGATGTTAAATCCTAACGTAAATAACGAGAATAAAATTAATGGAATGTTAACTAGCGAAATAAATATTCCGTGCGCAGTCCAGTACTTCGAGGCGCATGCAGCAAGATAAGTTAACAGCATTTTTTCTAAGCTTTGAAACAACAAACACAGAATATCTGCTGAGTTCATTGCGATGTCTGTATTAGAAAAATCTATCTCCCTGTCGGTATTTTGCTCTTGAGGAGGGTGACTGAGGTTAAAGTTACTACGAACTGGATTAATTTCTTATACTAATAGTTTTTGTGTTATATGAAAGCGAGGCCCAAGGTTGTTACTGTAACTGAATATACGTTTGTAAGGGGACTTTTAACATTCCTGAATCCAAATACCAATGTACTTACCGCTTCACTGTTAAATTTATGCAATGTAAAATTTTATGTCCATGAAAACTGTAAATATCGTAGAGAGAGAGATAAAAGAATTGAAAACAGAGAAAGCGAAACTAATACTCGGAAGGAAGTTTAGAGGAACAGAGGACTACCGTAGTCCTCAGTAATATAAAGAACTGTTCGCCCCGGTGTTTACATTTTAATCTCAAAGTAAGGGGGGCAATCTAGCCATTCGTTCATAGCTCCGTATTCAAAAAAATACAGCGAGTGCGAAAATCATAGACGACTATGAATTCATGTTCTCCTTCATTTGGCGAAGGACCAAGTTTTTACTTAGTTCGCACCGTTTTGTTGTCACTTAGAATTCGTTCTACCAGCAGTGGATTTATTCGAGGTCTTCTGCTTTGGCTGAGGCACAGGAGGCTAGTGTATGTAGCGTGGCTTCCATCTGTTGGTGACATGCCGTGCGCATGTTTAAGACCTGACGTCCGTGCCAGACCGGAACCGCCAGCATTCTAAGCAACTCGGGAGTCTTTCTTCCCGGAACGTCCTCAGAATATCGTGGCTCTTCTATTTGCTCCCGTTTGCTCATCTTTCACTGTGTTTCTCCAACGTGATGTAGCACATTTAACTGCTTCCAACACTTAGAATCAAATATTTTTCTAATTCTCCCTGAGAAATATCGTCTACCAATACATGCCCCTGCGTATTATACACATAGGAAATCATCTCTTATCCAAACAGCTTTTCCCCCAGCTATCGCCTGTTGATAGACTTCAGTTTTAGCGATCGATTTCGCTGCAGTTGCATCTGTTGTTGTTGCTTCTGTTGATTTCTTGTAGGCATATAGCGTGTGTTGCGTGTACAGCTCAACGTACAAATCACTCGTGGTTAAGTTCTCTCTCAAAGCATGTGAATGGCTGTATCATGGCGTATCACCACTTAACGTGTTTCAAAGACAGTAAAATTTTAGTTTTAGACGACGTGTTATGCGCAAAGAGTAAGAAGATGAACAAAGAGGAGGCAAAGGGGAGAGTTATATTTTTAACATATTGTAGAAAGTCCCAGTGTCCATAGTTTTAGGTCTGGACAGTGTTCTGCTTAACATTGTCGAACCTTCTTAATTTAGATACAACATATATTTCATTTTTCAAAGCGATTTTTTATATAAATATTAACGGGGGCCTTTCCCCACCACTTTGCTACAAGCTAACCATTTGCAGTTACGTAGCTGTATGGCGTTCTTAGAATATCACGTTAGGTTCCACAGCTATCATCAATTTATTGAAGGATAACATTATTTTCCCACAGTGAGAAGACATACTGCTATTAAATTTGTGATATTTCGGATTGTGAGACGCTCGACTGCTATTAGATACGTTACTTATACTTTCAGTAACTGTATGTTCTGAATGATTTCTGGCGTACCTCAATAAATTTGACTTTATATGGTTTCTAAAGATGAAACTTGCCCATATTGACAAATCAAATAAAAATCTTACATGAAAATGGTGTTACCCTTAATGTCTACAGAGAATATGTAACAAGGAACACCTACCGAACCTTAAATAACAAAACAAACAGAAATCCACAATAGAGACAGTTTTATCTGCTGATTAAAATTCATTAGATTCAATGTAACCTAAATTTCTAAGTTGCAGCGTTAATAATTTTTTATCAGCACTTTCTCACACACTTTAGTACTATGAGGATATTACGTAATGTCTGCGTTAGTTAGAGAAATACCGTCTATTCGTATCGAATATCACGCAATTGATAATGTCTTATCAAAAGGAAATTACTAATGGTGGCCCACTTAAGGATCAAAGCATAGGTACCGCGCCGCACACAAATATATTAACGAAGGTACTCGTCAGTCTACGAAAGGAAACGAGCGGTCTTTATAACAATTTGGTTTATTGCCAAAAGACATCAAATAAATGACTTATCTACTAAATCAGGCTTATAAACATTTAATTACTGAATAAGTGTTTCCAGATATAAACTATAGCCTTGGAACAGGTGAGTGGACCCATGAATGCATAAAATGAAACTGTATCGTGGATATGACAAACAGCTGTGAGAATGGTTAGTGACTTGAAGAAAGATCCCCAGAAAAGCAAGAACGAGCACCAGTACTTTCGCCAAACAGCATGATGGGTCCATCTAGTTAGTTGTGAATATTAAGTCTGTGCAATGAAACTATGATGCGGATTAATTAGTTTCACGTCTCCCTCGCCTCACTGGCTGCAACACCGGCAGATGTTTACCAATCGTAAATGATGCGGATGTAGAAGACAGTGGCAGTAGTGGCGAGAAATTCTGAGTGCAGTTCGGTCCCTGTACTCTGTTCTAAGTTGGAGACATCTCTCTATGTGAATATCTTTCACGGCTGCCTAAAGTAAAGTGCGTTCTTGAAGGCATCCCTGGTGAAAGTGTGTACTCATAGATCTCCTGGCATCAATGTCCTATGACTCTATTCTCGCAAACTTTGCTGGATCGCCCTGAACAGGATCTCGCCAGTGAATTACAGCATACTTCGCGAGTTCCGGCCAATAATAGTTTGATTAACTAGTTTAACAAATTCCTGCCCTCACGGATTTTGTCATAATTAAGCAATAATGGTATGGCTCTGGAAGGAAGGCAGAAAATCTCTCCCATTCCATGCCACATTTCCAATTTCAGCCAGTCAAAAGCCTTACATGTAAGCACGCATGGGAAAACGCCCCTTATACTGAAATCATTACTGTGGACCAATCATAGACCTCCTTTCTCAGATTTGAATAAACGGTCCTGCACAGCATGGCAGTGTCAAACGCTTGGTCTCACGGTCTGCATCTTATCTAACCAGAGGCATTCCTTTTACTATCTCGCACAATGTAGTTCTTATGGTTCAAATGGCTCTGAGCACTATGGGACTTAACATCTGAGGTCATCAGTCCCCGAGAACTTAGAACTACTTAAACCTAACTAACCTAAGGACATCACACACAACCATGCCCGAGGCAGGATTCGAACCTGCGGTCGTAGCGGTCGCGCTATTCCAGACTGAAGAGCCTAGAACTGCTCGGCCACAACGCCCGGCAATGTAGTTCTTATGGAATCCAGTACACCTCTCCTATGGTCTGCTGCGCAGACACGGGTGGCTGCTATTTCCCTATCATGTACCTGTGCAGAGGCAGGTTTCAGAACCAAATAAGTTTATGGCACTCCTGTTTTTGTAAGTTAACTTCCATGTCGAGAGACAGCTTAGGAAATCTCTCAAGGCTGCAGAAAGTAACAGGTCTCCCTCACCATAATGAAAGGGAAGGAGAAGAGGAAGTATTCAGCAGTGCAATCATTTGCGGTAGTAAATACTGTATGCAGTTTTCATGCAGTGTTAAAGAAGTGACTATACTGACTATTGGGATCTGCATAATACATTACAAAAATAGGCTGCATAACAGTTTGGGCATAAATTACCACGAAATAGTGTACATCTATGGAACTTAGAAACTAGGAAAACAGGCCGAGATGTGTGTCTTGAGAGACTGAGTCGCCGGCTGTCACACAACTTTAATCTTCCGAGGAAAGACCCATACTGTAAACATAAGAACAGTCTTATTTGTTCATAATTAAGGGAAGAACTTCCTTATAAAGTTCTGTAATCATTGTTTTTACTGAAATGGCTTTCCATCTAGATCGCAAAATAATTCTATAGCTATTCACGCATACCATATTTCGGGTCATGCCATCTTCTGATGGTATAAAAACAGGAAAAGACGAAATTCAGTTGACAATTAAGACAATCAAAACGGATAAAGAGATTAGTGAACACAGGGTTATCGTAGCGAGACTGAATGTGGTAACTCCCAAATCCTCCAAAAATAAACGACAAATACACCTACTCAAAAAAGCAGATAAAAATTCACTTGACACCTTCCTGAGAAACCATCTCCACTCCTTACAAATTAATAATATAAGTGTAGACCAGATGTGGCTTGAATTCAAAGAAATATTATCGGCAGTAATTGATAGATCTATACCAAATAAATTAACAAGCGACGGAGCTGATTCTCCTTGGTACATAAAACGGCTCAGAACACTGTGGCAGAAACAACGAAACAAACATGCCAGATTTAAACCGACGTAAATTCCCCAAGATTGACGATCTTCTACAGAAGCTCGAAATTTAGCACGGACATCAGTGCGAGATGCTTATAATAGTTTCCACAACGAAACTTTGTCTCGAAATCTGGCAGAAAACCCAAAGAGATACTGGTCGTATATGAAGTATGCTAGCGGCAAGACGCAATCAATGCCTTCTCTGCACGATAGCAATGGAGATACTATCGAAAACAGTGCTGCCAAAGCATAGTTACTAAACACAGCCTTCCGAAATACCTTCACAAAAGAAGACTAAGTAAATATTCCAGAATTCGAGTCAAGTACAGCTGCCAACATGAGTAACGTAGAAGTAGATAATCTGGGAGTAGTGAAGCAACTTAAATCACTTAATAAAAGCAAGTCTTCTGGTCCAGACTATATACCAGTCAGGTTCCTTTCAGAGTATGCTGATGCATTAGTTCCATACTTAACAATCATATACATTCGTTCACTCGACGAAAGATCCGTACTCAAAGACTGGGAAGTTGCACAGGTCACATCAATATTCAAGAAAGGTAATAGGAGTAATCCACTAAATTACAGGCCCATATCATTAACGTCGATATGCCGCAGGATTTTGGAACATATGTTGTGTTCGAAGATTTAGAATTACCTCGAAGAAAACGGTCTATTGACACACAGTCAACCTGGCTTCAGAAAACACCGTTCTTGTGAAACACAACTAGCTCTTTATTCGAGCGAAGTGTTAAGTACTACTGACAACGGATTTCAGATCGATTTCTGGATTTCCGAATGGCTTTTGACACTGAACCACACAAGCGTCTTGTTGTGAAATGGCGTGTTTATGGAATATCGTCTCAGTTATGGGACTGGATTCGTGATTGCCTGTAAAAAAGGTCACAGTTAGTAGTAACTGAAGGAAAGTCATCGAGTAAAACAGAAATGATTTCTGGCGTTCCCCAAGGTAGTGTTATAGGACCTTTGCTGTTCCTTATTTATATACACGACTTGGGAGACAATCTGAGCAGCCGTCTTAGATTATTTGCAGATGCCGCTGTCATTTATCAACTAATAAAGTCATCAGAAGATCGAAACAAATTGCAAAACATTTTAGAAAAAATATCTGAATGGTGCGAAAATTGGTAACTGACCCTAAATAACGAAGACTTTGAGGTCATCCACATGAGTGCTGAAAGGAATCCGTTAAACTTCAGTTACACGATAAATCAGTCAAGTCGAAAGGCCATAAATTCAGCCAAATACCTAGGAAGTACAATTATGAACAACTTAAATTGGAAGGAACACACAGAAAATGTTTTGGGGAAGGCGAACCAAAGACTACGTTTAATTGGCAGGACACTTGGAAAATGTAACAGGTCTAGTAAGGAGACTGCGAACACTACGCTTGTTCATCCCCTTTTAGAATTCTGCTGCACGGTGTGGGATCCTTACCAGATAGGATTAACGGAGTACATCGAAACAGTTCAAAGAAGGGCAGCACAATTTGTACTATCGCGAAATATGGGAAAGAGTTGGATTGTTGGATTGTTTTTGGGGAAAGAGACCAGACAGCGAGGTCATCGGTCTCACCGAATTAGGGAAGGACGGGGGAGGAAATCGGCTGTGCCCTTTAAAAGGAACCATCCTGGTATTTGCCTAGAGAAATTTAGGGAAATCGCGGAAATCCTAAATTAAGATGTCCGGAAGCGGGACTGAACCGTCGTCCTCCCGAATGCGAGTCCAGTGTGCTAGCCACTGCGCCACCTCGCTCGGTGGTGAGGGAGAGAGTGTCACTGAAATGATTCAGGAGTTGGGCTGTACATCATTGAAACAAAGGCGTTTTTCCTTTGCGACCGAATCTTCTCACCAAATTCCAATTATCAACTTTCTCCTCCTAGTGCGAAAGCCGGCCGGTGTGGCCGAGCGGTTCTAGGCGCTTCAGTCTGGAACCGCGCGAGCGCTACGGTCGCAAGTTCGAATCCTGCCTCGGGCATGAATGTGTGTGGTTAGTTAGGTTTAAGTAGTTCTAGGGGACTGATAACCTCAGATGTTAAGTCCCATAGTGCTCAGAGCCATTTGAACCATTTCGAACTTAGTGCGAAAATATTTTGTTGACACCGACCTACATAGGGAGAAACGATCACCACGAAAAAATAAGGTAAATGAGAGCTCGTATGGAAAGATATAGGTGTTCGTTCTTTCCGCGTGCTATACGAGGTTGGGCCGGCCGGAGTGGCCGCGCGGTTCTAGGCACTACAGTCTGGAACCGCGCGACCGCTACGGTCGCAGGTTCGAATCCTGCCTCGGGCATGGATGTGTGTGATGTCCTTAGGTTAGTTAGGTTTAAGTAGTTCTAAGTTCTAGGGGACTGATGACCTCAGCAGTTGAGTCCCATAGTGCTCAGAGCCATTTGAACCATTTTTATACGAGGTTGGAATAATAGAGAATTGTGAAGGTTGTTCGATGAACCCTCTGCCAGGCACTTAAATGTGATTTGCAGAGTATCCATTTAGATGCAGATGTACAAAAACGTAATGTTTAAGTGTTAACAAAAAATGTGCTTAAGTGATAAATGGATGATTCGTTACGTTTCCTTTCGAATTGTTACCTAATAATCGTACTGCCTCACGCCTAATTCAATTCCTCAACCCGAAACGGATGAGTTAAACATCCATATTGAAACCATTACAGAACGGAAATGATATGTTTCCATACATGGGTTGCTACTTAGAATATTATGTACTCAATCCCTTGTACAAGTCCTAGAATTTTGTAACGGGAATTTTTGAACACGCTATATATTCACTTTCTGTAATGATGCTTTCCATTGTTCTTCGTGTGACATGTTTCTTCAGATTGTGTTTGAGATCCTTTTGGAGCAGTTCTTCATTTTGTGTTGATAACTTTATTTCTGTTGAATTATCAGCTCTTTCATAGAAGAAATGTTTTCATGCTGGTGTCTGGTGTTGGTAGTTTATGGGTTTGTATTCAACAGTTTTTTCAGTTTCTCATCTTATTTCTCTAGCTTCCTTTTTATTGCTGTTTCTGTATGGCATTTGGCCTGCTCAGTAATGTCGTAAATTATTGCAGATTGCTTAATGACATTGCCTGGTTGTAAGTGGGCTCCTTATACTGTGGTGTCAAGTAGTCATTTCTTAGAGCACAGTTCTTGAATTTCTTTCTAAGCCATTTGAATTCTGCTTTTCTTTTTGCATATAGGGCAGCCAATGACATGTTGCTTAAATTAACCTTGGCATAGTATGAACAATATTATGAGACAGACGTGTGTTGTTAAACGTTATATTTAGCATGATTTGGTGAAACTGAATAGCTGTCTGTATTCGTGGATCTGATGTAGACCTTCAAGGTAAATGGTCAGCATGGCGCTGAAATTATCATACTTGAATTTTAAGCTCTGTTCCCACGCTTGAACAAAATTAGTAACGAATTAAAAAGGATATGTCCTTCTGTAAGTATGCAATTATTGTCGCTTTGTACAGTTGACAATATTCTACCGAACTGCATCTCCATCTCCACCTACATGGATACTCTGCAAATCACACTTAAGTACCTGGCAGAGGGTTCACAATAATTCTCCTCCCGAACAGCGCGCGGAAAATACGAACACCTAAATCTTTTCGTGCGATCTCTGATTTCCCTTATTTCATTATGATGATCGTTTTCCCCATGTAGACTGTTTTCCACCGAGTTGATGTACAATGTTTCCCTCACATTGTTTTTTAACATTTGATTCGCATACTGCTTCCATTAGTTGAATATACACTGAAGCGCCAAAGAAACTGGTATAGGCATGCGTATTCAAATACAGAGATGTGTGCGTTTAGGCAGAATACGGTGCCGCGGTCGGCAACGCCTATACAAACACCAAGTGTCTGGCGCAGTTGTTAGATCGGTTACTGCTGCTACAATGGCAGGTTATCAAGATTTCAGTGAGTTTGGACGTGGTATTATAGTCGGCGCACGAGCGATGGAACAACATCTCCGAAGTAGCGATGAAGTGGGGATTTTCACATTCGACAATTTCATGCCTGTATCTAGAATCCGGTAAATCATCAGAACTCAGACATCGCTGCGGCCGGAAAAAGGTCCTGAAAAGAAAAAATGGCTCTGAGCACAATGGGACTTAACTTCTGAGGTCATCAGTCCCCTAGAACTTACAACTACTTAAACCTAACTTACCTAAGGACATCACACACATCCATGCCCGAGGCAGGATTCGAACCTGCGACCGTAGCGGTCGTGCAGTTCCAGACTGTAGCGCCTAGAACCGCTCGGCCACCTCGGCCGGCAAAGGTCCTGAAAGAACGGGTCCAACGACGACTGAACAGAATCGTTCAACGTGACAGAGGTGCCACACTTCCTCAAATTGATTCAGATTTTAGTGCTGGTCCATCAACAAGCGTCAGCGTGCGAACCACTCAACGAAACATCGATGTGGGCTTTCGGAGCCGAAGGCCCACTCGTGTACACTTGATGGCCGCACGACACAAAGCTTTACGCCTCACCTGGGCCCGTCAACTCCGACATTGTAATGTTGATGACTGGAAACATGTTGCCTGGTCGGATGAGTCTCGTTTTAAATTGTATAGAGTGGATCGACATGCGCACGAATATGGAGACAACGTCATGAATCCATGGAACCAGCATGCCAGCAGGGGACTGCTCAAGCTGATGGATGCTCTGTAATGGTGTGGGGGATGTGCAGTTGGAGTGATATGGGACCCCTGATATGTCTAGGTACGACTCTGAGAGATGACACGTACGTAAGCATCCTGTCTGATCACCTGCATGCATTCATGTCCCTTATGCATTTCGACGGACGGGGTCAATTCTAGCAGGACAATCCGACAACCTACACGTCCAGAATTGCTACAGAGTGGCTCCAGGAACACTCTTCTGAGTTTAAACACTTCCGCTGCCCACCAGACTCCACAGACATTAACAGTATTGAGCATATCTGGGATGCCTTGCAATGTGCTGTTCAGAAGAGATCTCCAACCTCTCGTACCCTTACGGATTTATGGATAGCCCTGCAGGACTCAGGGTGTCAGTTCCCCCCGGCACTATTTCAGACACTGTCAAGTCCATGTACGTCGTTTTGCGTCACTTCTGAGTGCTCGCGGGAGGCCCACGCGATATTAGGCAGGTGTGCCAGTTTCTCTGTCTCATCAGTGTGTTTTGGAGTAACTTCTTCATTACAGACACCATTTCGAAGGCTATGTATAGCTCTGCCGCTTACTGGAATTTCATGACACTATAGGGACTGACGCTGCAATATTCCGCGGTGTCACACAACAAATAACGCATTTTTTCAACCGAAATTTTCCAAGAAAAGAATGAGTTGCATTAATCAGTGAAAGCCCCTCTTAGCATTTAGGATTGTTACATTATTTAGTCAATTGAAACTAAAATAATCTCTACAAGGCCAGTAAGTAGATATTTCTCCTTCACCCACAAAGCTCAGTGGACATGTTATTTTAGATCTTTGCTTCTGCAGGAAGAATCGGACAGTTCTTTGGACGTTGGTTCCAACGATTCCATTATCTATGAAATGCCTTCTGCTCATTCTAGAGATTCTTAAGGCGAATTCATAAACAACTTATACCACTGTACAATTGTCACTTATGGCACTGTTTGTGATAATCGAATACTTCAAATTCTACTTATTTATTTTCAGTTCATTTGAGGTCGGTGTCAAACAAACTTGCTCATAGAATACATAACTACGTTTTGATTGAAAAAGTCAGAATAATAGAATGTTGAACTACACAATTCAAAAATGAAAAATCAATAAAAAGCAACAAAGTCTAATTCAAGACAACACTATGGAAATAACTGGAAACTTGAAGGACACTCAAAGCAAGTATGATATGTAAATGACTAATTAGA
Organism: Schistocerca serialis cubense; assembly: GCF_023864345.2. Classification (NCBI taxonomy): domain Eukaryota; kingdom Metazoa; phylum Arthropoda; class Insecta; order Orthoptera; family Acrididae; genus Schistocerca; species Schistocerca serialis. Next base: position 296,269,106 of record NC_064640.1, on the reverse strand, counting down.
AATAACAATAATACTCGTGTGAACCGAATAGCATCTTCTCAGTAATCGTGCGGGATTTTTGTACAGAATGTTATAGGACTGAAGGTAAATATTTCAGCACAGTGTTTTATACATAGCTTGGATCTATAAGGCTTTTTTTTACATTTGTCCTGTTTCGAGTGGATAAGAAGACACAGATACTAGAAGTTACATGTAATTTCGACACACGCATGTAAGCCCACAATAGGTGTCCAGCACCAGAAAATCCGCGTCTCAATAAAACGAAGCTACACCTTCAGGTTGACTTGTTGTGGTTATAAAAGTATTCAGAAAAACGCCACATACATTTACGCATACTAAATTTGTCAAGACAATGTTTTCTTGGGTATTTTTCCCCTCACCCTCCTCATAAATCATGAACCTTGCCCTGGTGGGGTGACTTGTGTGCCTCAACGATGCAAATGGCAGTGCAATGAGTGTGTCTGCAAAGAAACCACGCAATAAAGTTGTTCCTGTAGATGGCCACCACCTTTTTCTGTAGTTGCAGGGCAACAGTCTAGATAACTAGCTGATTTGGCCTTGTATTATAACCAAATATGACCTTCCTGTACTGGTGCAATGAAAGTCTCAAAATAAGGGAAACTGCATCCGTTATTTCTTTCTCGAGGGCATGCAGCTCTATTGTATGTCTTAATGATGATGGCATCCTCTTGGGTGAAATTTCCCGGAGATAAAGTAATCCAGTATTCGGATCCCCAGGTGGGACTGCTCAGGAGGTTCTCGTCATAAGAAAGACAAAACTGGCATTATTCAGGTCGGAGCGTGGAATGTTGGATCCGTACATCGGGTAGATGGGTTAGAGAATTTAAAAAGGGATGTGGGTATGTTGAAGGTTGATATTGTGGGAATTGGTTCAGTGTAGTAACAGGAAGAACAGGACTTCTTTAGGAGAGTATAGGATTATAAATATAAAGTGGTATTGGGGTAATACAAGAGTATGCCCAATAATGAATAATAAAACAAGAATAAGAGTAAGCCGCAATGAACAGCGTAGTGGACGCTTTAACATGCCAAGATAGACACGAAGTCAACATCCTCTCCACTAGTAGGAGTTTATATTCCAACTAGGCTCGCAGATGAAGAGAGTGAAAGAATATATGATTAGGTGAAAGAAATTGTGCAGGTAGTTAAGGGAGACGAAAATTGTGCTGGGAGCCCGAATTCGTTAGCAAGAAAAGAAGTGAAGGAAAAATTGGAGGAAGACGTGGATTGTGGGAAAGGAAGCAAAAAGGTAGCTTTCTGGTAGAATTTTTCCCAGATCATAGTTTAATCACTGCTAATATTTTGTTTAAGAATCGTGAAAGGAGGTTATTTACATGGAAGGGACCTAAGGGCAACTGGAAGGTTTTTATGAATTAGATAATGAGAAGAAAGATTTCGAAATCAGATTATAAACTGTAAAATACTTCCAGGGGCAGGCGTGGACTCTGACAGTAAGTTATTGGTTATGAACTGCAGATTAAAACTCAAAAAATTTATAAAAAGTTGGGAAATTCAGAAATGAGACCTATTAATTTGAAAGAACCGGAAGTTATTTCGAGTATTAAATGTGGCATAAGTTAACTATTGATTGGAACAGGGGAAATGAAAATAACAGAACACGAAGAAGTAGCTCAGTGATGCTATAGTGAAGACAGGAGGGCATAACACCGGCAAAAATACCAGGTCTGGTAGAAATCGTTGGACAGCAGTGGCGATACTGTATTTAACTAACGAGACGAGAAAATATAAAAATGCGGCATGAAGCAGGAGAAAGGGAATACAGACGCCTAAAAATGAGATTGATAGCAAGTGCAAAATGGCTGAGCAGGAATGGCTAGAGAAAAGATGCAAGGCTGAAGAAGCATGCGTGACTAGCAAAAAGATGGATGACGCGTACAGGGAAATTAAAGAGACATTTGGAGAAACGAGAAGCAGCTGTATGGATGTCAAGATCTCTCATGGCAGGCCGGTACTAAAGTAAAAGGGAAAGCATAAACGTGGAAGAATATAAAGGTCAACATAACGGAAACAAACTTGATGACATTATTATGGAAAGAGAATTGGTAGCAGGAGCGGATGAGATGGTAGATATGATACTGCGAGAAGATTCTGACAGAGCTGTAAAAGATTTAAGTGGAAACACGGCCCGCGAAGCAGACGATTACTGGGATCCTTTGGAGAGACAGCCGTAACACAATTATTCCACCTGGTGTGCGAGCCATATGAGACAAGCGAAACAGCCAACAGATTTTAGGAAGTGTGTAATAATTCCAGTTCCGAAGAAGGTAGGTGCTGACGTGTGTGAATACTCGAACCATCGGTTTGATAAGTCATAGTTGCAAAATATTGACACGAATTGTTTACAGACGAATGGAAAAACTGGTACAAAACGATCTCGAAGAAGATCGGTTTTGGTTAGGGAGAAACTATGGAACACGCGAGAAACACTAACCCTATAACTTGTCTTAGAAGATAACATGAAGAAAGGCCGAGATTGTGCCTGTGAGACACAAACGTGGGGGACGCCATCTATGCAGAGTGTGTTATCCACTAACGTCTTGCATCAACGGCTTACTGTATGGTCTTAGTATTGGTGGATATCATGAGCTACCACTGTTCCTGATTGCGAGCAATCACAGCGGCAACCACTGCTGGCTGCAATGAAATCTGCGGATCGCAACGTGACGCCCTTGCTTCAGCGTATTCCGAAAACAGTATCCTAGCACCACAACAGTGGTCGAAATGTTACAAAGTTTGTTATACACTTTTCCTCTGTTCGACATTTGCTTCTTCCATCCTGGCCAATGCACATATCATTTTTCCCATTGAACGACTGTGGAGGTTAGTCGGTCGACTCAGAATATATTTGGAAAGTTATATACAGGAAGTCTACTAAAGTTTGATTCGATGTCACGATGAATAAAATCTTTTCTTATAGAGAGCTGTGACTGCACCAAATATTCATTTTGAATCTGTAATCTAGTTTCATTATTTTTTGCGTTACGCAGTTTCGCTGTGTACCTACAAACAATAAGTGTGCTATATTTCATTCATTTCTGACTATACATCCCTGGTGTTGCAATTTTTTAAAACATCAATGAGTTATAAACAATAATTACCTCTTGAAAATGAGTTCTACGATCAAATAAGTTTTCATTTGATTAAAGAGAAACATAACATTTACAAAGAATATCTCGATCATGATAAGTATTCCCAAGTACGGTGTTACAGGTGTCTCACTTACGTATTCTGCAAAGTTTTTAGAAAGAGAGACAACTTCACTTCAACATAAATATCACCAGATTCTTGATACACAATCCCTGGGAAATTATTTACAGTCCGCTATTTAGCTGAGAGGCGTCGGAGATAAATCGGAGGACACTAGATGTCTGACCTTAAAATGTGGAACCTAATTGTAAAAGATAAATTCTTTGAAATAGCTCAGACTTTCCGAGTTTAAGGAAATGTCTCGTTTGCTGCTGGCAGGAGGCTCATATAAATTATAGCGGTTTGTTGTGGTTGTAAGCGTGCCGTTAAACTAAGGAGTTGTGCCACTAAATCACTTCCTAACATCTTCGAACGGAGCTGCTGAGCTGCCGGCGTCTCACACGTAAGACGCGTTGACTGCTCGTGCGTCTGTGATTATTTGCGTGTGTGCGTGCGTCTGCGCGAGCGCGTCTGTTTCACAACGGCCATAAAATTTTTATTATCAGGTGACGTTTGCGGCAAACTCACATGCTTCCTACATGGTGCAAAGAGACAGCTGAAGGCCCAACACGGAAACATCTACGTGACTGTCAATTCGACTGTTTATGCATTATCGTCGACGACTCAACCATCTGTAATTCTTATATGTGAACGAGTACCTGACCTCTGGAGGTTGCGTTGTACATCCACACGGTCAAACAGTAGAAATGGTACTACTTTTTTCCATTATATTTCGGGCATCGATCGAACACAATAGCTCACCCACTTTTTCCTTGACTTGTAACAGTAGTCTAGTAAGCTCTAAATCTTTTTAGGTGACATTCCTTTCTTTCTCCGATATATATCTTGCCTGCCTTCTTCTCAGGTTTTTGGCTCAAAGGGCTGTTGTCCTCCAAGTTTCTTCTTTAGAGGTCTACGCTCCGTGATATAACACGATATCTCTATAACATGGTATCTCTAACTCTTATAAGACTTTTCTCACTTCTATCGACGAGGTTCCTTTTTTTATTTACGAAGTAGACGAAGATTCAACTGAAACAATTTCTGATCTCATCTTTTCCTTTTTGGATTGGTAACTATTATTTATTTTTATTATCACTGTCGTTATTGTTATTATTATCATTATTATTGCTATTATTATAACTATTTTATTGTTATTACCGCTTTGGCAAAACTATATCCATGTAGAGGAAATCTAGGGAGGTGCAACCAATTTAGTTTGAGATTGCACAAAAAGGCAAACGTGGGCTGGTTGATTGTATAACGAGGGAAGAAGCATATGCTAACCTGACATGACGTATACAATGTCACTGGAAAGATGATTTTACGGAAAGTCGAGCTCAAACTTGAGAGAGAGAGAGAGAGAGAGAGAGAGAGAGAGAGAGAGAGAGATAAACTGCGCGACAAAGGGGGGAGGGGGGGAAAGCTTGAAAGCTCTAAGACATAAATAGCAGACAGAAGAACAAAGCAGGTATAATTTATGGAGGGGGTAAATAGTAAATAATTATAAAATGAGGAAAAAGCTTTCAAAATGTTCACATGTAAACGGACACGATAACAAATGCGGAAACGTACATTATAAAATACATGGGGCACTGGAGCACTGATACAGGAGAGATGAATAACGTAATTATGGAAAATAAAACATGGGGGAAATTGACCTGTGCCGGAACACATATAAAGAAACGACAGATGAGGTTATTAAGGTAAATAAAACACTTTGCCGTTAGCGCACTCATTCTGAGAGATATAATTCCCTGAATAAACCACAGGCATAAAAACGGTATCGAGAGAACCAGCACATAGAAAAATGGAGCCAATGACGAAGCATAAATCTCTAAAAATACTATGTGGTAAGTGAGGGTTGAAATTCTATCTGTCCGTCAGTGTCATCTGACTTGCTGCAGCTTAAAGAATCGGATACTGAATGATAATCTTTATAATGAGATAAGCATGAGAAAGTTGTGTGAGTAGCAGTTTTTTTTATTTTTTTCATTTTTTCATTTTTATTTTTTTCTTTTTTTTTTAGCTGCACACAGTGCCGTTTCGAGGGGGTGGTGAGATAGGCCCCCTTCAACGGCACCGACACTGAGGGAGGGTAAAACTGACCGAAAAGAAAACAAAAAGAAAGAAAGACGGTCTAAAAATTGAGGGGCGCAGTGGAAAAGGGGCACATGCCACCAGAGTATGTTGTGGTAGGAAATGGGAATTAAGGATATATGATTTTGTATAGTAACGTGAACTTCTGCTGTGATACCAACAGTTGTTACAGTAACTAGACGGTGTTTTGCAAATACTATTAAATATTAGGCCTCTTTATTGCAATTTAAAGTACAGAAAATGAGATCCTTGACATGCAGACACATTACATAGCACGTCATTAATAGTCAAACTTCTCATCAATGTTTTCCTGTTCCATTGTACCGTCACTGCCATCACTTATCAATGACTGACAAAAACTTGCATACATTGGAGACACAAATTGCAATAAGCGCCGAAGGTCCTTGAACTTTGCCGCCTTAATTTGACGTCCATTTGGATATTTAGGAGCTAACTGGCAGCCTGCAAACTTCGTAAATCGTCCACGACACTTCTGTAAGCTAACTCGCACAGGGTTTTCAGTTTGATTGTGTGAATATTTGATATATACAGAATCTAAACACCATTGCGTTTCTGATGTCTGCAGGCTTTTTGTCAACATTAACGCTACGTTTGACTATTCTGTTCATTATAGACGACAAAGACACGAAGTCATCTTTCTTCATTTCAACCAAAATGAATGGGTTCGTTTGCTTACTCTTTCTTATAAGTTCAACCCATTGTGATGGAGTGTACACAGCCCGTGTGTTTCTTTTCAGCTTCTCACTAAGTCGAAAATCCCTGTCACATGACAGGAATGTGTGACCAGGGAGGAGAAATTTGTGCTTAACAAGATCAAAACATTTTTTATCAGCCACACGTACAACCACAGATCTGGGATAATATTATTTTTATTTTGTCCAACACACGAATCAGAATAAATGACGAGGCTTCGATGACGTTCTTCCTTCACCATGTCTAAAGCCTTTAAAACGCAGCTAGGTACTTCATCGGCCCCTCTAGATGCAACATTCTCGGACCAGACATACATCACTGCCTTCTCATCACTACAACGGTGATTACAGAATTATTTGTCGAAAGTTGTCTCTTATACAAAACTGTTTCCGTCGAAATATATGGTGTTAGCAATGCTTGTTGTAAGTCCATGCACAAAACGAGTGCATCACTACCATCCTGTTTTGATTCATTTGAGTCACTTTTCAGAGCACTATATGCAGCTTCGGCTTTCTCAAGGTGTAGTTTGATGTCTGTGGATTCGGCGTTATGACGTGCCGTAGGAGAATCAAGAATACGACATTTATCACTCGACGGCAATTTAAAACTAATATTGTATTCCGTGTTGAAAATGGTTTCATATTCAAGTTGTTTCACTGGGACTTCATCTGTATTTTTAAGATGTTTACAGTAAAAACGATACATTCCAGCAATCGTGTGAACAGAGGTTATGTAGGATTTGTTCGGATTCCGCGTTCTACTATAATGCGATGTGTACCTTGGGAACATTTCATGTGATTTCTAATCTTATTTTTTCTCTCGTTATAAATGGCATAAGGTCTGTTAGAATGCTTGCCTCTTCTGTCCTGTCTATGTATATGTACAGATACATGTGTTGTTGATTGATTCCCAGCGACACATTCTTCATTGCTACGGACAGTCCTCAAAAGTTTAACAGAAACGGCATGAACAGCTAAAAAAGCAGTCCCACACTTCAACCTCAATAACTGGAGTGTCACGAATAAAATACTCGAAAGAAACCTTCCTCTAGCTTACTGTTGGAACCTTCCTCTTCTTTGGATACACCGAGCGATGTGGCGCAGTGGTTAGCACACTGGACTCACAGTCGGGAGGACGACGGTTCAATCCGCGCCCGGCCATCCTCATCTAGGTTTTCCGTTATTTCCCTAAATAGCTCCAGGCAAATTCCGGGACGGTTCCTTTGAAAGAGCACGGCCGACTTCCTTCCCCGTCCTTCCGTAATCCGCTGAGATCGATGACCTCGCTGCTTGGCCTCTTCCCCCCAACCCTTCTTTGTATACACATTTTGTGCTTATTAGGCCGCACTAATTCGAATAAATAAGCATTTTTATTATAATCTCCCAACCGATAAATCTCAATAAATATCGCCTCCTTCTGTTCTTCATTCAGTGTTGAGTATTTTCAGAAACTAGTCTTGTAGCATGGATCACTGACACTACGAAACACTTTCTCGGGATCAATCTTGTTTTTCAGGTATTTATATTATTTTCCATTGTTTCTTAACCTCTTCCTTTCATTATCTTTCCACTCATTTTCTTTACGAATTTTTTTTTTTTTTTTTTTTTTTTTTTTTTACTTGTACTGTTGCATTTTCTTCGTGAGTGACATTAATAGCAACACCAATTGCCGCCATCTTGGAAACATATGAACAACATTTGAGATACATTTTCTGATTAGCTTTCTGAAACCAAGTCAACCAATGAGACTAATCGACTCATGAGACACAGAGATACTATTGGCATGAGCCTCTTTTCCACTGGGAATGTGTCAGTCCTGAATAACAGTAAAGATAATACACTCTCTTTAAAGGAACGGGCACATGCTACTGTGCTAGAAGTTCCCACCTACGATACTAGATGGCATCGGCTGTGTACCAAAATCGCAAAATCACTGCGCAGATGGCATTTGCTCTTTTTCCACTGGGCCCCTCAACTTAACAATTTATTGGGAGAGTTACGTGAGTGTTCCTTTCTTCTGCTCACGAGAAGAACATTATCCCTTGGCTTGCGACTGTAAACAGTGTCATTTCGTCCAAGTAAAATCATAAAGAAATGACTGCTGCCAACATACGTCTGTTGCGAACATGATTTAATGATGTAGGCGATAACAGTGCGCCTGATTAACAGTCGCCGCCTATATAGCTCACTCATGTTCAGTAAGGGACTTTTTGCTGCTACGATATAGTGGAATTTCAAAAGTCGGCGAGCAGGTGTTGAAATATGATATTTGACAACAGACTTGGATAATTTCTGCAAACCGAGAACTAGAACGAGACGCCACGGGGGAGGAAGCAAGCAAAAAAAGTGGAGGGGATATGTGATTTACTTGTCCCTCCAGCCAATGCTGTCACTGCTACGAAGTTTTGGTTGATACGACCTACTGCGAGACAAAAAAAAGCGCAAGCCTTCTGTGGTTGATTAATAATATTATGGCAGATGTTAATCGCTATTTCTATAGGTAGCTGCACTCTCTTCACCAAAATCACACCCTCATGTAAACAAACATACGCACTGCCATCGGTCATCGGTTGCACAGATCAAACATCTAGTGTTATCAGACCACTGGAATTAGGTCTTACGTATTTATTAGGTGTTTTCTTGTTGTTATAGTGCAAACGAAACTCCAAGACACCCTAAAGCATCGAAACTCTGACGTTTCTGTTTCTTGGCTATTCTCTGTGCTAGGCGTTTAACTCAAGTAGTTGTCGTATAAAATCTCACTGGACGGACACTTGCGTAGTGTCCACCAGCGACGCAGTTGCTCTGGCTACACATATCCTGAAAAAGAAAACTAACACTATTGGGCAACGTATGTACTAACCTCGAATAAAAGAACCAAATTTTGTCATAATAACGAAAATACTGCGAAAAACTATCTACAATAGAGACTGTTAAACGCGAGCTGTTAACGAAAAAGGCAAAAACTGTAGGTGAGAGATCTGGCAGCATAACGTAACGGATTGCGATAGCGGGCTAATCATGTGGACTGTCGGATTCGATTGGTGCTGACCACCTCAAACTTTATATGAGGGCGGGGGGTGAATACAGTTTGGTAATCAGGTACTGTACGCCAGCATCTCTCCTGCCCTTTTGTCGACTAAATATTGGCGACAAAAATTTCTGGCACCACAAAGATTCAAACTGACTGACTATTTATGGTCTAAGATGCGTTACCAAGCTTTTATATGGAGAGTGTTAGATAGTAATTTACAAATCAAAAACGTTTCGATTGTGGTTATCGTAGTGTAAATGTGGTGAATTTTATGTAAACCGTTAGCATGAGAACTATACAAAGAAGAACCAAAATTGACCTTCTACCTCCGATAGACGAATATACTCTGTAGTTGAGCACTCTGCTAAATGTTGTAGTGTAGCCGGCGAGTAGAAATGAGGGATGTATTTGGAGCCGTACATTTGCCAGACGCGTGCAGTCTTCGTGCCAGATGCAGACCGTCTGTATCTGCTTTCTGACTCTTTGACACCGTGGTTACTGCAGATGCAAACAGTGGTGTTTATTTTAGCTTGAAAATGCTGGGGAACTTGTCAAGTGTGCTTTTAACGGAATTGTGACGGCATTTGCCTATGAAACTTCAGCTCTCCGGAAATGAAACCCAGCGAGATGCCTACCCACTGACAAACTGAACATATATTGCGAGAGCGCAGTCTCGATTCTCTTTTGGTCTCTTCAAATGTGGGTTTCCTTCGATGCTTCCAGTTGCTACAAAGTAAAGCTGAATTCGGAGAGATACGAAATATCGGTGAGAGCTGCAACCAGCCTGTTTCTCGAGTGTGGAATGGATTACGTACGGATTAAGTGGAACATATTATACGCTTTCTCCGAAAAAGCAACCCGTTTAACATACTGTGTTTCGAGACTGTCTACTTGTAAGTATATGTATGCCCACGTAGTGACCGTACAAGTTCGTGGATGTATATTTAAAATTAATGCTCTTGCTATTCTGCAATAAAGTTAAAACTTCTTCCGTGAGGTCATTCGAACTTTGATGTGAAATTTATTTAGTTTTCAGATTCTATGTTGCAATCGGAATTTTACTTACTGCATAACGGTGAAAGACCAGAAAACTAGGTTGAAAGATTCCCCGTGTATGCGTGAATCAGGTGATACGTAGGCCTACTTTGAGTAATTACAGACTATTTCAGTACACAGCAATACACGACGAAATAATCATAATATAATAAGTATTTTAGTTTCAAATTAAAATTTGCTCAGCAGTCACTTGTTCTTCGAATAAGTCCTCATCAGTAAAGTGAAGCATTACTCATTCAAATAACAGGCTCCGTTTTCATTGACTTTAGTTCAGGTATTGCCTCAGCATTTCACATTTAAAACCGTATCCAAACTAAGAACCACATTTTAGGGCATATTTAGGGACACAGTTTATAAAGTCACAGTTTACGTTTACTCGATCCTCTTGGTTCATCTATGACTGCAATAATTTATACGACAACCAAGACTGATTACTAAAAGTAAAATCATTGTTCTAATCCTCTCGCACAATATATTTAAAGAAACCAGTTTCATATAATATGCCAATAACTCAGGTGAAATGAATTATGTGCCAGTAAAGGCTAACTCACACATAATAGCGCAAGTATAGATTACACTCCTCTTCCCTCGATGTTGAACAATGCGTCATCGAGACGTCATGCACGTAGTGGTTAAACTTACAATAACGCAGTCGAAGCTATATTGCATTGGCTTGACATAATTCATCAGACGATATTTTGTATCTTGGATCTCGCAGTAATGCCCACATACTAAACTATCACTCACTATAAAGTTTTTTGCAGATCATACGTTCAATTTTCCTCTTATATAGTTATAAACAGTGAGTTCGTCTCATTGCCATCCAAGAAAATTATGATAAATTACTCTGTGTAGTGAACAAAGCGGGTTAACTGACTATCGGTGGTATAAAGGAGAAAAATCAAGAACCTGCTTAGTTCTTTGACGGGATATGTCATGCTGAAGAAGACCAGTGATCAGGCAGTTGAAATTAGGCACATATAGGCATTCATTTTCGTCAGGAAACTCTCTCATCAGCATGAAGAATCTGTGTGTAAACAACGGGAACCTCGAAACAGAAGTGCAAAACACGCGGAAAAAACTTTGTTTCAAACACTGTAAGAATTGTGCGAAAGCTTAATAGAGATGACCAGCGGTCTCACTTCACGGCTAGATGGATGACTTCATAGAGAACATTGCATAGCTAACTATACATAACAAACCTCAACAATTAAATAGGAACGGAGATCCAACATACGGAATAAATAACCGTCTACGAACCCATTTTGAAAGAAAGTCAGAGTTCTTGAAAATTGAGAAAAACATAGATTCAGATATAGGTTGCGTACGCTACTGTATGATACATACCTTACCAGATGAAGCACATGTATTCAATAAAATGTGAATATTGGAGAGCCTTCCCGAATAGTGGTGTACTCAAGCCATAATTCGGGCAATATAACTGAGAAAATACGCTAAGAAGAAAATTCGCACCGAATAGCAGCCTTATCTTCATGTGTAACATTCCCGTATGAAAGACTTTTCATGCTACAACTTGTTGGTGCTGAGGAGTTTGTTCACATAACACAGCTTAGATCCGAAACAGATTAATATACTACGGGCAATTAACACATACCATGAGTAAAGAAGATCTATTCGACATACCGACTTCATGGATGTATTTTGAGGTAATGAACCTACAGGGCTTGCTTTTCTTACGAGGAAGCTACGAAATTTGTAATTACTACTGGTTTTTTTGCAACGCATCTACAAACTCTTCAGCAAAATGAAAACCTACATCCAATATTCAGTTTGCGTTTCTTCAGGCAATGTGACGTAACAAGGCCTGCCCTAAAGTATAAATCTGAGTCCAGTATTATATACGTCGGCTACCACAGCGGAGTTTCTATGGGCCGTGTTTACAATAACATTAGATTTACGTGCTGAAATTTGTAGCCTGGGACGCTGCGCGTGGGAGGCAGACGGCCTCTTAGTTGACGAGAGGTGAGCACCAGCCATTTCGATGATTGATTTCGTCTTCTGTTATCCGTGCAGAAGCTATCACTAGATTGGAAAATAACATAAAAATGATAGCTTTCTAACATATTAAGTGTAGCCATCTCAGCGAAATTATTAAGTTGGGATGCCTCATTCTTGATTTATTGAGGGCAACAATTTTCATTAGTCTTCATCATAAAGTGAGAACTGTTGATTCATTAACAAATTACATGCACTCGTTCGCACTGTTCATTATCGCCATTTTTGTCAATAGAAAATTAGCACTGAAATGATCTTCTAACTGAGTGTCAGTTGGCACATCCGAGAGCTGAAAATCAGTAAGGCTATACAATTCTAAATGTCGACTGTCACTGTTTTAAACAAATATTTAACGGACATTGTTTGTTAACTTCGTAATTTAAATTCGGGACCTACCATTGCCCTAGCTAAGCTGTCCGGATAGGACTGATACGCCTACAACATTGCCCCACCACCTGATAACGAAATATTACTTATTGTGTGTGTGCAGTATAGTAGGAAGAATACATTATCAGAAGTGTAAGTGATTTGAGGGTGTACTGGGTGAAAAATATAGTACTTAGTCAGGAGCTTAGACAATTTTTAGGGCCGGCCGCTGTGGCCAAGCGATTCTAGGCGCTTCAGTCCGGAACTGCGCAGCTGCTACGGTCGCAGGTTCGAATCCTGCCTCGGGCATGGATGTGTGTGATGTCCTTAGATTAGTTAGGTTTAAGTAGTTCCAAGTCTAGGGGACTGATGACCACAGATGTTAAGTCCCATAGTGCTTAGAGCCATTTGAACCATTTTTGAACTTTTTTTATTTTTTGGGGGGGAGGAGGGCTCAGTTTTGTTCAAGTACAAGATGTCATTCAGATCAGTAATTAGTATCCTAAAATATCAGCAGCTGAACTATCATAAACTGTTTAGGAAATGAAAGCACTGTACAAGAAAAATTGAGATGTTTACTAATGTTAATCAAAATCGCTCCGGAAATCACGAGAACTTAGCGCCTATAAACTGCATGATATGCGACACACCACTTCAAATGCTTTCGTGCTCAGTATAGGTAGCCATATATTGCTTAATTTTTCAAAACGGTCAGTGTCGCTTAAGTTATGTCATTTTGAGGTTTCCTTTCCTCAATCGGTAAAAACGTAATCATTATAGGATCGCTTCGTTGTCCGTGTGTCTGTCTGTCTGTCAGACTGTTAAAAACAAGTAAGGGAAACAACCTGAAAAATTTAAATTTTTTAATTACAGGAAATGAAAAAAATATTTCCTTTATCATTTGCTATCCGAAGTCAAACTTGAAACTAAAACAATCAGTAGTTCTGCATTCAGGCTGACTGAGTCATAATAGTCTAGTCTGCGAATGCTTGTTTCAAATACAACTTGAAACGCCATATCTACGTGCAGTAATCGCTCCTGGACATCCGATGATGGATAAGTTTCGAAACGCAGATTATGAGTAAGCAGTAAGAATGTGATATGTTCAGTGTTGAAATCTTCCGTATTGAAATAATGTGGCGTTGCAGGACTAATATAACCGTAAATCCTGTGTGTTAAAGAATGAAAGTTGTCTAAGTAAGTTAATTTTCTTGAATATGTGTTTTCTAATACGTAACCTGAGAAGTGAGAAATTAAATAGAATCAAATGGTTAAAAGTTCTACAGATTTCTGTTTGTAATACTGCAGAAGATTCGAAAACCACATCTTCGAAATTTTTTATTCGTTACAGCAAGACAACTATTAACTTTAAAGATGTTAGTGTGGAAGTCAGTAGATTTTTTCGTTAATTGATTAGCCCTGTCTGGTAAATTGAAGAGTGTGATTAGGGTGTGTCGAGTTGTGTTTTTATGGCTTAAACTTCCAGCTTGAAGTTTTTTGAGTTTAAATAAAAAAGTTTTATTGCCATATCACTGACCACACGTAACGCGCTGTATTTTAAATCGCGAAGATTCCATATTTAAGTGAACGAAAAGGACATGTAACATATCATTCCCTCTTCTTTCACACTCATGACGGGCAATCCAAACGAATGACCCGCACCTTCCGTAAACGTTTGTGTGAAGTAACCTAGCGATTCCTTACTTTGCATGCTAAGGAATACAGCATTCGCGCAAAGTGACCCTACTATATGCCTTGTCCAACTCTTCTTGAGACAATGCTCCGTAGTACTGCTCAGAATTCATTGATAGAATTCGGATGTTTTAGTGACGTGCTTGCTAGTCTTAACGAGCTAACACTAAATGGCATTACACTAGCCTTTACTCTTGACCTTGAGCTGTGGCATTAATTTAATTTCATTCAATACTCATAGCTACAAATAAGAAACAGTTGGATCATGAACACAGCAGTAACGCGATTTCACGAATCCTAGTAACTTTGTTGGGCCATTTCCATCACTGCAAGTGGTCAGATCTAACGTGAGATGGAAATGTTAGCGCTACAGGAGATTTCCCTCCATAACATTCCATTGAACAAGCTATATTGCTATTGGCTTATAGCAGATAAACGGCACCGCACTACCGGATTTGCGTGATTTCGCTGTATTCAATAGTCTTCGGTTTCCTTAATCATGTTATTTTTTGGTGTTTTCCGGATAAACATACGGAAATTTGAAAATACTATCGAAATGTGTGTTATAAGGTATAATTTGTAAGTGTGGCATAGCAGGGAAAGGTTCAGCAGCCGTCTGGAACTATTAACGAAATGAAATACAAACCTTAAGCAAAATTATATACAGGTATACCAAACTGTAGGATGGCTTCTCTGTGACCCCCGCCCCCCCCCCCCTTCTATACCCCACCCTTTCCAGCAGGCCCTGTAATTAAGTTAGTAATGAAACATTCTCAGTTCATTTACAAACATTGTTCAAAAAATGGTTCAAATGGCTCTGAGTACTATGGGACTTAACAGCTATGGTCATCAGTCCCCTATAACTTAGAACTACTTAAACCTAACTAACCTAACGACAGCACACAACACCCAGCCATCACGAGGCAGAGAAAATCCCTGACCCCGTCGGGAATCGAACCCGGGAACCCGGGCGGGGGAAGCGAGAACGCTACCGCACGACCACGAGATGCGGGCAAACGTTGTTCTATACATTACAGTATTTATATAAAGTCATAGTTCCTCTCTTAAAGCGTTTTGTCTCCAAAAGGTGTGTCTTCAGGAACATTACCATCATTTTTAATGCACTGAAGAAGGCCTCTATAAATAAACTATTGCTGGTTTAGTTAAGTGATAACACCCTAATCTTAATACTGAATGGATGATACAGAAGTTAGATTTATTGTCATTAACACAGTTATATAATAACGCTTCACTCTTTCAAAATATAATTTAAAAAACTTAAAGTGAAATATCACCCCAGGTAAACTGGACAAACAACGTAATGCCAGTCACACTAAGTACTGCAACTCCGTTCTTGCTATTAATGTGAGGAAACTTTTTAAAAGTTCCACATACTGTATTCGTCTTTAACCGTTGCGTAAACAAAAGCACTGTCGCTGACTGATCAGGAACCCTAGGACACAGTCACCGGGAGCTCACAGAAATTTCGCAAGAGGGAAGCGTGGACAATACTACAGAATTCCGATTTTTTTTATACAAATAAAAACGAGTTGGACAGCTTCGAGACATCTCATGCCATAAGAATTAAATTGAAAAGTGAAATAAGAAACATGTATCACAGAGAATTGCTGACGCCTGTGGGCGGGCTGCACTTCGTCGTCGTCATCGTCCCCGTATCTACGCCCCTCTACACAGTCACCTCCTCCGGCAATGGCTCTATAGCGGCTGGGCATCGAGTCAAACTGAGTTTGGATAATACACTCCTGGAAATTGAAATAAGAACACCGTGAATTCATTGTCCCAGGAAGGGGAAACTTTATTGACACATTCCTGGGGTCAGATACATCACATGATCACACTGACAGAACCACAGGCACATAGACACAGGCAACAGAGCATGCACAATGTCGGCACTAGTACAGTGTATATCCACCTTTCGCAGCAATGCAGGCTGCTATTCTCCCATGGAGACGATCGTAGAGATGCTGGATGTAGTCCTGTGGAACGGCTTGCCATGCCATTTCCACCTGGCGCCTCAGTTGGACCAGCGTTCGTGCTGGACGTGCAGACCGCGTGAGACGACGCTTCATCCAGTCCCAAACATGCTCAATGGGGGACAGATCCGGAGATCTTGCTGGCCAGGGTAGTTGACTTACACCTTCTAGAGCACGTTGGGTGGCACGGGATACATGCGGACGTGCATTGTCCTGTTGGAACAGCAAGTTCCCTTGCCGGTCTAGGAATGGTAGAACGATGGGTTCGATGACGGTTTGGATGTACCGTGCACTATTCAGTGTCCCCTCGACGATCACCAGTGGTGTATGGCCAGTGTAGGAGATCGCTCCCCACACCATGATGCTGGGTGTTGGCCCTGTGTGCCTCGGTCGTATGCAGTCCTGATTGTGGCGCTCACCTGCACGGCGCCAAACACGCATACGACCATCATTGGCACCAAGGCAGAAGCGACTCTCATCGCTGAAGACGACACGTCTCCATTCGTCCCTCCATTCACGCCTGTCGCGACACCACTGGAGGCGGGCTGCACCATGTTGGGGCGTGAGCGGAAGACGGCCTAACGGTGTGCGGGACCGTAGCCCAGCTTCATAGAGACGGTTGCGAATGGTCCTCGCCAATACCCCAGGAGCAACAGTGTCCCTAATTTGCTGGGAAGTGGCGGTGCGGTCCCCTACGGCACTGCGTAGGATCCTACGGTCTTGGCGTGCATCCGTGCGTCGCTGCGGGCCGGTCCCAGGTCGACGGGCACGTGCACCTTCCGCCGACCACTGGCGACAACATCGATGTTCTGTAGAGACCTCACGCCCCACGTGTTGAGCAATTCGGCGGTACGTCCACCCGGCCTCCCGCATGCCCACTATACGCCCTCGCTCAAAGTCCGTCAACTGCACATACGGTTCACGTCCACGCAGTCGCGGCATGCTACCAGTGTTAAAGACTGCGATGGAGTTCCGTATGCCACGGCAAACTGGCTGACACTGACGGCGGCGGTGCACAAATGCTGCGCAGCTAGCGCCATTCGACGGCCAACACCGCGGTTCCTGGTGTGTCCGCTGTGCCGTGCGTGTGATCATTGCTTGTACAGCCCTCTCGCAGTGTCCGGAGCAAGTATGGTGGGTCTGACACACCGGTGTCAATGTGTTCTTTTTTCCATTTCCAGGAGTGTAGATATTGCCGCGCTATTCCATGCTGCTTCTACTCCATGCTAGACTTCACCGTTTGTAATGGCTGGTGAGTGGTGGCCTGTCAGATGCTCAGCAACCCATAACCAGATGTTTTTGGAAGGTTAGAGGTCTGGAGAATCTGCTGGCCAGTACAACAGCCGAACACCTTCTGTATCAAGATAGGTCAGGAAAACCACTGTTAAAAAGGCGGTCTTGCGTTATCTTGTTGAAAAAAAAGTCATGAATACCTCGAATGCACAACCACCGCCCGTAATATCTCACAGACGTAACGGATGCTATCCAAATTATCGATTAAGCGATGTAGAGGTGATCGTGTTGACTACCCAATGGCAACCCATGCCATCGGGTCAGGTGCTGTGACTGTGTGCCGATGTTGAATGTATTCCGGCAATATTTGTTCTCCTCGGAACCACCACACAGTGATTACGTCCAACGTGGTGCTGTATGCTGAACGTGGACTCGTTTGAAAAACCACCCCCGTCGCCAGTGTTGTCTATGGGCACTACACTGTTGGCCCGCCTTTCTCTGCAGCCACGTCGAGGGAAGCCGCAACAATGGTCTAAGTGCTGAAGGCCCTTCGTGCGCCAGACGTCATCGTACTATCTATGTGAATGTATGATTTGCAGTAAAAGCGCCCATTTCCTAACTCAAGGTACATGCTGTGGTTGTACAGTCGTGCACGGCCGAGCGAACAATATGTCTGAACTCTTGGGTGCTAGTCTATCAGGACCGTTGAGGTCCTGCAAGACGTTTTACTATCCTCCAGAATCATTGATTCCATACACGAAAATGACAGTCACAGAATACTGACTGCTACAGGCAGCAACATTTAGATGTGGTTTCTGAATGGGAAACCCGCTGTGTAATAATTTCTTATGTTCAGAATGTTGTCATGCTGAAATGCTAATCATTTGCGTATCACAACATATTGTATTCTATGTGTGTTAACCGGGGGCCTACAAAAGCACCATCCCCGTAGCAGCCGCAGGGATCCACGACGATTACCGCATTCCACTTCACCCCACCGCCGCCCCACACCCAGGGTTATTGTGCGGTTCGGCCCCCGGTGGACCCCCCAGGGAACGTCTCACACCAGACGAGTGTAGCCCCTATGTTTACGTGGTAGAATAATGGTGGTGTACGCGTACGTGGAAAACTTGTTTGCGCAGCAATCGCCGACATAGTGTAGCTGAGGCGGAATAAGGGGAACCAGCCCGCATTCGCAGAGGCAGATGGAAAACCGCCTAAAAACCACCCACAGACTGGCTCACCAGATCTCCGCTTGGCGGATTCGTTCCAGTGACCAGGCGCTCCTTCCCAATCCGGAAACCACTGGATTCGCATTCGGGAGGAGGACGGTTCAATCCCGCGTCCGGCCATCCTGAGTTAGGCTTTCCGTGATTTCCCTAAATCGCTCCAGGCAAATACCGGGATGGTTCCTTTGGAAGGGTATGGCCGACTTCCTTCCCCATCCTTCCCTAATCCGATGAGACCTATGACCTCGCAGTTTGGTCTCTTCACCCAAAATAACCCAACCAACCCAATCCGGAAAGCCGTGCGTTAGACCGCACAGCTAACCGAGCGGGCTATCACAACAAATAGTACAATTCTTGCCAATTTATATTTGTTGCATTCCATCTTCATGATTTTGTAATATTAAAGGCCAGCAGCGTAGGATAGAAAAGTAATGTAGCACCGCTGTATGATATGGATGGTAAGGTAATTTACCCATTAGCCTTCAATGTTTTTTTCATTTACGTTTTGTGTCAAAAACAAGTCATGCAATCCCTAGAGACAAACTTGCTGGGTAATTTACATATCTGTAAAGAAGTCTCCATAAGTTTGAAAATTTGAAGTTATATAGCAGAAATTTTAGCTATAGAGCTATAAAGGAAGCTACTGTTCACGGTATGTCTTAGGGGAGTATTTCGGGAAATCAGTGAAGAGAAAATAAGAGTCTACAACTAACTGTTAAGCATATGACGTTCTGAAGATAATCGAGAAAGCGAAAGCAAGCGAAAAACCACTAATCTGTTGTGGATTAAAATCGGTATTGGCATGAATGCAATATAGCTTGACTGTCACTTCATACTTTCTTAATTTTACAAATCTACTAACGACATTTTACAACCATATAAAAGTAATATTACCGACACATAAAGGACTTTTGGCTTTACATCTGTAGTATAATGCCTTAATTTAGCACCTTTAGAAAAATATTTTTACTGTACAGATTTCTCACTAGCAAATGTGCTGTTTTCATTTTTTTCAGCTGTTATTTTAACTGTTTCTTTTTTATTACCTATGACACATTCTGTTTCCTGTCTCCTTGACGCTGACATACTTGAGGTTCAAAATTCTTTGTGCGTTGCATTCAGTGGTTATGTATACTGTCTTTTCAAAAGGTAGTTGTAGATCTGCTTTTCAGCTGTCTCCTTCAAAAGTTAATCTTTTCCTTACATTATCTAAGGCTCATCTTCAAACGCAAAACAATCTATTGCTTCTTTCCATTTACTCGGCTTAATGTAGTTATTAACTTTTTGTTTTCTTCTTCTATTTTCCTTTCTTTTATAATTTTTTCCAGCACAGAGCTGAATAATAGAGACGACAAAACGTCTACTCGTCTGACTCCTGATAAAATATGGATAGAATTTAGAAGTTTTTTAAGAAATTTAACTTTAAATATTGTTTTGTTAAGAGTTTGCTTAGTTATTTCCAGAGTTTTCCACTCTACTGCAAATTCCTTCGTGGTTTTTAGGAGTGAGTCTCTCTCTATCGAATCGTAAGCCTTATTAAAATCTATAAATAAAAGCACCATCTTTTTATTTGATATTGTCATATACCCAATTATTTTTTGGGGTTTACAATCTTCTCTGTCCAGGATCTGCTACTCTTAAATCCAGCATGATACTTCCAATTTGGTTTATCTAATATTCCTTTATAATTTTAATGTCTGTCTGCCCCCTTTTTCTGAAGTTGGTGAATTCATGCAACCTTCCAGTTTTCTGAAATTGTTTCTATGTCCCAGATCTTATCTAGTGTTTCTTTCATAATCGTGACACCTAGATCTCCTACAGCTTATAGAATATGTGCTGTGAGGTCATCCTCAAGTGGGGTTTGTTGGGTTTTGATTGTTGATGTAATTTTTAATCACATCAATGCTTTTCATATGGACTGTTGTCATGGTTTTCCACCGTTCAATAGCTTTCTTCTTAAATATACGCCAGTGAAACTGAAACAACAACGTGTATTAATTTAAGTATTTAATATTTGATTTTTGTAACGGCTTTTCATTCGACGTAGTAGAATGTGAAAAGATTTTCACTGTATCGGGACAAACTGCCGCGTATGTGATGCGGTATGCAACAATATCTGATTTCTACAACCAAACTCCAAAAACAAAATTTTCTTGCATAACCAGCTAGCTATGTGTCCAACGTCGCCGTCCTAAGACGATACGATAAGACTAACCACTGAAATGGGATTTTAGTTATTTGGAATCTGATGTTTGACGTTATAGTTGCGACGTTGTTGCGAAATGTACTGCCTTCAGGCAGTAATATGGAAATATCGCCCTCCATGACGATAGAAAATGGCCTTAAAGTCTATCTTCCACACGTAAAAAATCCGAAACTCATGTGTGATATTCATCTCTATAGTGTCTCTAAGCGTATTAACAGTGTATTCATAATGTAGATTAAGGTCGGAGGCACGTAACAATTTTTTTTTATATGGACGAAATTTTCCCGTCGGGGAAACAGTTTCAAAGTTACAGCGCCATATTTCGGAAACTACTGAGCTCATTGAAAAACTTTTTTAAGTGATTGCCAAAATAACTCGCGCTTCAATACATCTTTCCAGAGTTGCGTACCGTACTGAGTTTCTATGTGGAAGCTTCGTAAACGACATTTTTCTTTTTTGTAATTTTGTCAGCATTTGACTTGCATATTAACAAGTATGAAGTTTAAAGTTCCTAGATCGTACAAAATCACGTCAGATTTGTGATATCTGCCTGTGGTGTAAACCACTGTAGCTTATCTAAACATGGCAAAAAAAAAAATATTCTTAATTGTGATTGGAGCCCAAGTTAAATTTTTTGTTTGGAGCAGACGAAACTCGTGAGTTCGGAAATGCTTCCTACCAGAGAACTGTCACGCACAGTTCCTTGTGTAGCTGAAGTGACGACATTGTGGTAACTATGGGTAGGGTATCGGACAGCGACACATGGAAATATGGATATATCAGAATAAGTTACGTGATGTTTTTAATAGATATTTGCACAGCATGTTTATCGCTAACATCGATATTTTGTAGTGATATAATACGGACTATTGTTATTATTATTATTATTATTATTATTATTATTATCATCATCTAACTTCACTTTCTTTCAATATTTGAAATATTTACAACATAAGAACAATTTTTTACGATGAAGTTCTTAGAGAAATTTGGACTGTTGTCACTTGTGTATTTTTGTAACCTCCTTTCAATATTTAAAATAGTGAAGCTAGAAAAAGAGAATAACTCTAGACATTGAAGACACTTCTCCTGAATTATCAGCACCCTGTGGACGGTTACGAGATGACCCATTCACAATCTGCAGGAGCTTCTCTTCCGAGAGAAAAATAGTTTAAAAAGCTCATGATGTTATTTTTGCTAAAAGAAGTAAGTTAAAAGCATGATATGGGAAAAAAATTGTTTTTTAAGGTCTTTAGAAAATAAGTTATGGATCTGATAATTTTTCCATTTACATTACCTGTTTTTGAGTGATTTTTTATGTCTATTTCTTCATTTGCTGTAGTACAACTTTATAAATATTTTCCTCAGATTTCTTCGTTTATATGTAAAATACACAATTAAAATTTTTTTCCTTACTTTTATATTCATTCTTAAAAAAAAAAAACACTTCTCACACTTTCAAATACCACGTGCAGCCATAAGCTATAATCTGAATTTTAATGCTAATGGTTTTGGCACCGATTTACAGAAATATCGTTATTTTTCTTTCGATGAACTCGTCGATCTCGACGTTTAGTACAGCGATATTCGATTATATCGAAATTTGACATTTATCTTTTGATGGCCCATCCCTAGTAGGAAGCGATAATGCGATAGGCTTCCGTCGGTGTACTGTTGGTAGGAGCAGCCCAGCCTGCTGTCTACCAAGTGCCAACTAATTTCAATCGGACTATAGTTTCCGCAAAAATCATTTCTTGCAGCTGCAGATCATTTATGGTATTGGATCCGTTAACGATATCGGGCGGTTCTCTTTTGTTTGACTACGTATTGTTAACACTTGTACGTCCACTTTTCGCTGCCGATTGCCGAACAGCGCTAAGCTGAAACGTAATTAACAAAAATGAGACGCGGGCGCGGAGATTTATTGCTGTCCGTAGTTGTTGCACCGAGGAACGAGCCGACCGTGTTGAAGGTTCTCCCTCCCGAAGCGTACTCTTTATTTCCTTTGTGCCCACGCAGTGCCCTCTTGCCGCACTCATGTGTATTTGAATTAGTTCATCTGCGTCATTAATTTTACTTGCCTATGTTTTCACGATTTAAGCGCGGCAGTCAGGTGTTACTAATCGCAACTGATTTTGCCTGTTAGTGAGCATTACTATGAGATCGGAATTAGTTTTTGTGAGTGCACTACAGTCTTTGCTAAAACACTTGTTTTCTTTATCACTATCTGTTCCTGCCAATAGAAAGGAATAGTCGTAGTTTACCCAGCAAAGTTTCTTCATACTTCTATTAATTTACGTGTTCAGACGGAAACGACTTCATTTCCTCAATCAGATTAATCTACCTGCATCAATGGAACATTATTTCATCAGGTTTCTAGTACAGAGTCAAACTCTAGAGTAGTGGTCGTCAAACTTTTTTTCTCAAGGGCCAATACTGACATTATGGAAAGGCACGTCCAGCCGCATATGTACCGATGTCATTATTTATTGATAACCTACATAAATTAGTATGTTATAGGCTCCCACTAGATATAGTAAGGATACAGTAGATTGGCCAACGGCCCCCAAGTATTGGTCATTAAAAATAGGCACCAGTTGGAGCAGTTAGCGCTCGACTGTTTACCGTTTCAGACTGCGGCCACACTCAGCGACCCAAAGTTGTGACACTGCCTGATGAAGTGGCGCTCTGTTGTTTGTGTGAGCAGATTATTAACTGATTAATAAAAGTAATTGCACTTATATTTAAATGCATCATGAGACATGACCACAAATTTGTACAGGGTTATTACAAATGATTGAAGCGATTTCACAGCTCTACAACAACTTTATTATTTGAGATATTTTCACAATGCTTTGCACACACATACAAAAACTCAAAAAGTTTTTTTAGGCATTCACAAATGTTCGATATGTGCCCATTTAGTGATTCGGCAGACATCAAGCCGATAATCAAGTTCCTCACACACTCGGCGCAGCATGTCCACATCAATGAGTTCGAAAGCATTGTTGATGCGAGCTCGCAGTTCTGGCACGTTTCTTGGTAGAGGAGGTTTAAACACTGAATCTTTCACATAACCCCACAGAAAGAAATCGCATGGGGTTAACTCGGGAGAGCGTGGAGGCCATGACATGAATTGCTGATCATGATCTCCACCACGACCGATCCATCGGTTTTCCAATTTCCTGTTTAAGAAATGCCGAACATCATGATCGAAGTGCGGTGGAGCACCATCCTGTTGAAAGATGAAGTCGGCGCTGTCGGTCTCCAGTTCTGGCATGAGCCAATTTTCCGCGGGCTACACGTCAAACTTGCCCGCACGCGATCAACCGTTTCTTCGCTCACTGCAGGCCGACCCGTTGATTTCCCCTTACAGAGGCATCCAGAAGCTTTAAACTGCGCATACCATCGCCGAATGGAGTTAGCAGTTGGTGGATCTTTGTTCAACTTCGTCCTGAAGTGTCGTTGCACTGTTATGACTGACTGATGTGAGTGCATTTCAAGCGCGACATACGCTATCTCGGCTCCTGTCGCCATTTTGTCTCACTGCGCTCTCGAACGCTCTGGCGGCAGAAACCTGAAGTGCGGCTTCAGCCGAACAAAACTTTATGAGTTTTTCTACGTATCTGTAGTGTGTCGTGACCATATGTCAATGAATGGAGCTACAGTGAATTTATGAAATCGCTTCAATCATTTGTAATAGCCCTGTACTAAATGTTTCGAAAGCCATTTTTCTTCTACTCATTTTGTCGTATTATAACAGCCTTAATTTAATTTCATACACCTTGCTACAAATTAGTACCGAACTTCAGGATGGCCATCTCTGTGTTGCAAATTCATGAATCTACACTCCTGGAAATGGAAAAAAGAACACATTGACACCGGTGTGTCAGACCCACCATACTTGCTCCGGACACTGCGAGAGGGCTGTACAAGCAATGATCACACGCACGGCACAGCGGACACACCAGGAACCGCGGTGTTGGCCGTCGAATGGCGCTAGCTGCGCAGCATTTGTGCACCGCCGCCGTCAGTGTCAGCCAGTTTGCCGTGGCATACGGAGCTCCATCGCAGTCTTTAACACTGGTAGCATGCCGCGACAGCGTGGACGTGAACCGTATGTGCAGTTGACGGACTTTGAGCGAGGGCGTATAGTGGGCATGCGGGAGGCCGGGTGGACGTACCGCGAATTACTCAACACGTGGGGCGTGAGGTCTCCACAGTACATCGATGTTGTCGCCAGTGGTCGGCGGAAGGTGCACGTGCCCGTCGACCTGGGACCGGACCGAAGCGACGCACGGATGCATGCCAAGACCGTAGGATCCTACGCAGTGCCATAGGGGCCCGCACCGCCACTTCCCAGCAAATTAGGGACACTGTTGCTCCTGGGGTATCGGCGAGGACCATTCGCAACCGTCTCCATGAAGCTGGGCTACGGTCCCGCACACCGTTAGGCCGTCTTCCGCTCACGCCCCAACATCGTGCAGCCCACCTCCAGTGGTGTCGCGACAGGCGTGAATGGAGGGACGAATGGAGACGTGTCGTCTTCAGCGATGAGAGTCGCTTCTGCCTTGGTGCCAATGATGGTCGTATGCGTGTTTGGCGCCGTGCAGGTGAGCGCCACAATCAGGACTGCATACGACCGAGGCACACAGGGCCAACACCCGGCATCATGGTGTGGGGAGCGATCTCCTACACTGGCCGTACACCACTGGTGATCGTCGAGGTGACACTGAATAGTGCACAGTACATCCACACCGTCATCGAACCCATCGTTCTACCATTTCTAGACCGGCAAGGGAACTTGCTGTTCCAACAGGACAATGCACGTCCGCATGTATCCCGTACCACCCAACGTGCTCTAGAAGGTGTAAGTCAACTACCCTGGCCAGCAAGATCTCCGGATCTGTCCCCCATTGAGCATGTTTGGGACTGGATGAAGCGTCGTCTCACGCGGTCTGCACGTCCAGCACGAACGCTGGTCCAACTGAGGCGCCAGGTGGAAATGGCATGGCAAGCCGTTCCACAGGACTACATCCAGCATCTCTCCGATCGTCTCCATGGGAGAATAGCAGCCTGCATTGCTGCGAAAGGTGGATATACACTGTACTAGTGCCGACATTGTGCATGCTCTGTTGCCTGTGTCTATGTGCCTGTGGTTCTGTCAGTGTGATCATGTGATGCATCTGACCCCAGGAATGTGTCAATAAAGTTTCCCCTTCCTGGGACAATGAATTCACGATGTTCTTATTTCAATTTCCAGGAGTGTATGTTACTTCCGTCTCAAAGTTTATACCATAGCAGCTGATATGTACGAGTTCCGCACGTCCAAGAGTTGCCTGTATGGAAACACAAACAATAAAATATTCCCTCTCTCACATCCTACTCACAGTGCCACACTACTTATCCCTCTGTTCCTAAGGTAAGCGACCAACTTCACTTACCTCAGGGCCGGATTCGCCAATGTCAATTAAAATTAAGCATGTCTTAAAGTATTATTGTCTCTGTTAATATTTTTGTTTTAACCTTGGTTGCCGTTTTTGGATTAAGCTGTCAGCTGTAGATGCGTGTTGGTATAAAATAGTCTGAGAACGCGTGCCGAGTGCAGGTCTGCAATATGACGACCGTTGCTCTATAGCATGGCTGAAGAAACCATACATAAATTATGCAAGTTACCTGACACACACGCGAATCATGGATATCAGCACAAATTTCCCAATATTTCAACTGGGCTCTACGAATAACATGATGTTGTGACCCGATTCTATCTTCAGAGAATCCTTCAATAAATATATAAATTCTGTAATATGAGTTTTTGAAAGCAAGAACACTAAATTTGTGGACACACAAAATTTTTCTTCAGTAAGAGTGATACATGGCAGGAAAATTTTTCCTCTACTTGACTTTCATCTCGTTATCCTATCTTGTCAGGGAAGTATACAGTTTTTTTATCAAAAGTATTTATCCGATTTCGCAAGACTATATTATCCTCTACATGAGGGAATCTACCACGCTACTTCTCCTCTATACTCTGTGAAACTTGACACCAGGATCGCGAGCACACCTTCAGTTGTGCACATTTTAAGGAGCTTTTGCGCATGCGCAGCTCGCGTGACGTAATTACCTTACGGGCCAAATGCATACGGATCTGATAAACAACGTGCACGGTTCAGGATGTCCACAGCTAGCCCTTGCCATTCAACTAGAAATCTACGTCAGTGCCACCAGGTGATAGCATACTGCAGCCGACTTTTATCCCTGTTCGCTGGGCATTGGGCATAAATCCTGCTAGATGGTAGCACACTTCTCAGATATGCTAATTCTCTCACTATATACTATAGTAAAGTTAGACTGGACGTCAATATATGTGAAGTTGTACTGACAGTAAACCTATTTTGTGGGTTTCTGAATGAGCCATAGTATATTAAGTTACGCATTTTATCGTACAATAACCCATTCGAGGCGCTGAGAACCATAAGGGCCTAAAGCACATCACCATTGATTGTGAGATTGTAGAATTTATCCACGCTTCTGAAATCTGTTGATCTTATTGTGAGTCAGGTTTATCTGTGTTATAGGTCCACATTGTATGTATGAAAATTCTCGAAAAGCTATATCATTGGTTTCTCTGACATGCACTTAAATGTGGGATCGCTGGCTGAGTGCTTTAGACCCTTCTGGGTCTCAGCACCTCACGTGTATTCTAGTCAAGTGAGGATGTTGGTACACATTACTACGTGAGTTTAATCATTTCCACAAACGGCACTTTGTGTTTCGAGTTGGTTGTTTACTCTGCGGGAACCATATTTCGTGTGCAGTGCTAACATGAACTACATTGAATCTATTTTAAATGCCAACAGAAAAGTAAAGCGGGTCGTGAGTCGTGTCTGGGTAGCTCAGTCGGCAGAGCACTTACCCACGAAAGGCAAAGGTCCCGACTTCTAGTCTCGGTCTGGCACACAGATTCAGTCTGAAAGCAAGTTTCATATTAGCGCACATTCCACTGCAGAGTGAAAATCTCCTTGGGGGAACAGAAATGTAAGTTACCACGAAAAGTTAAACGCAAAGGAAATAGGGTCTCTGAGAACAGACCCCTTGGACTGAGAGAATGACGAAATCAAGTAAGCATGACTACAAGAAAACATTTAACAAGGAAGTGTACAGTTAGCCCAAGTTGTTGTGTAGGTGCAGCGTAAGAATATCTGATTTTCAGCCCGGAAGTAAATTCGTGAACTAATACATGTGTTAGGGAACTTGTACATTTGTCTGAAAAAATGGAAAAAATCCCGAAAACTCCCACTTACAAAAAAAAAAAAAAAAAGGAGAAATGGAGAGTTGCGAAAATTACACATTATTTCGCTATTTCCCTAAACAGTACTTCATTTATACAAAACAACAAAATTCCACAGAAACAATTCTTCCTTTTGTCGGATAAGTTATGCACCTTATTCTTCGTCTTACTATTATTATTACTGTTATTATTATTTGCAGTGGCTGTAGATTTATAAACTTGTTGATAACCATAGCTGTTATACAGCAGATGCTGTTAACTTCACAGTCTCAGATTTATCTGAACCTAAAAATCTGAGAACACCCAGAATGTATACTCACAAGCAGCCACTGGTAACTGAGTAACGAAGTGAAGCGTGCCCGCACGGAGTGCATTAGCGGGCGGCTGTGTGGGAGGAAACGGCGCTCGCTCTATCTGAAAACTGATTCTAAACGGCCCGCGCTTGCATAATCCACGATATCTCGGCTCGTGGACCACTTACAAAAATATAAGATTGAATATGAAGCTCCATCTCCATCAATCGCAAAACTGTAAAATGTTAATTTCATCCACTAGATTTTTAAAAACAAACGTTAGTTCGACTCCAGAAGGTCGAAGAAAAATTTTCGTCTCAATTCGTGGAAAAATTTCAGCAATTTCTTTCTTAAGATTTATTTTCATACAATAAAAAGCGAGTTAGTTAGAAAAACGAATAGTTACGACAAAAGCGTGAAAAAAGAGCCTGGAAAGCTACAAATAGATAAAGGCAAATTATGTCGCCGCAGGCAGCAGATTAGATCTCTCTGCTGTGCGTTCCTATTCCTGCTACACCCTCAGCTTCTCCACAAATACATTAGTCTGCCTTGCAAATGTGACAGTTGATTTTATTTCGTTTATTATGTTTTTTTTTTAATTTCAGTATTAACGTGCTCTAGGAATCTGTCACTGTTAAGTATAGCCGGCCGTGGTGGCCGAGCGGTTCTAGGCGCTACAGTCTGGAACCGTGCGACCGCTACGGTCGCTGGTTCGAATCCTGCCTGGAGCATGGATGTATGTGATGTCCTTAGGTTAGTTAGGTTTAAGTAGTTCTAAGTTCTAGGGGACTGATGACATTAGAAATTAAGTCCCATAGTGCTCAGAGCCATTTCAACCATTAACTGTAAAAGACGCGCAAAACAATAAAACAGTGCTGCTGAGATTCTTATATCAAGTGTTCGTTGGTCATTTCTAGCTCTCAGCATTGTTATTAAAAGAGCACTAATAGTTTTCCTCATATTTTATAATAACCGAATATTTCAAAGCAATTTAAATTTTACGGACAAGTATTACTCGTTTTTAAAAACGTTTAATTTAGAAAGGAAAATAAAATTTGTACACAAAACACTCCTGGAAATGGAAAAAAGAACACATTGACACCGGTGTGTGAGACCCACCATACTTGCTCCGGACACTGCGAGAGGGCTGTACAAGCAATGATCACACGCACGGCACAGCGGACACACCAGGAACCGCGGTGTTGGCCGTCGAATGGCGCTAGCTGCGCAGCATTTGTGCACCGCCGCCGTCAGTGTCAGCCAGTTTGCCGTGGCATACGGAGCTCCATCGCAGTCTTTCACACTGGTAGCATGCCGCGACAGCGTGGACGTGAACCGTATGTGCAGTTGACGGACTTTGAGCGAGGGCGTATAGTGGGCATGCGGGAGGCCGGGTGGACATACCGCCGAATTGCTCAACACGTGAGGCGTGAGGTCTCCACAGTACATCGATGTTGTCGCCAGTGGTCGGCGGAAGGTGCACGTGCCCATCGACCTGGGACCGGACCGCAGCGACGCACGGATGAACGCCAAGACCGTAGGATCCTACGCAGTGCCGTAGGGGACCGCACCGCCACTTCCCAGCAAATTAGGGACACTGTTGCTCCTGGGGTATCGGCGAGGACCATTCGCAACCGTCTCCATGAAGCTGGGCTACGGTCCCGCACACCGTTAGGCCGTCTTCCGCTCACGCCCCAACATCGTGCTGCCCGCCTCCAGTGGTGTCGCGACAGGCGTGAATGGAGGGACGAATGGAGACGTGTCGTCTTCAGCGATGAGAGTCGCTTCTGCCTTGGTCGTATGCGAGTTTGGCGCCGTGCAGGTGAGCGCCACAATCAGGACTGCATACGACCGAGGCACACAGGGCCAACACCCGGCATCATGGTGTGGGGAGCGATCTCCTACACTGGCCGTACACCACTGGTGATCGTCGAGGGGACACTGAATAGTGCACGGTACATCCAAACCGTCATCGAACCCATCGTTCTACCATTCCTAGACCGGCAAGGGAACTTGCTGTTCCAACAGGACAATGCACGTTCGCATGTATCCCGTGCCACCCAACGTGCTCTAGAAGGTGTAAGTCAACTACCCTGGCCAGCAAGATCTCCGGATCTGTCCCCCATTGAGCATGTTTGGGACTGGATGAAGCGTCGTCTCACGCGGTCTGCACGTCCAGCACGAACGCTGGTCCAACTGAGGAGCCAGGTGGAAATGGCATGGCAAGCCGTTCCACAGGACTACATCCAGCATCTCTACGATCGTCTCCATGAGAGAATAGCAGCCTGCATTGCTGCGAAAGGTGGATATACACTGTACTAGTGCCGACATTGTGCATGCTCTGTTGCCTGTGGCTATGTGCCTATGGTTCTGTCAGTGTGATCATGTGATGTATCTGACTCAGGAATGTGTCAATAAAGTTTCCCCTTCCT
The DNA here is from genome assembly GCF_023864345.2 of Schistocerca serialis cubense. Lineage (NCBI taxonomy): Eukaryota > Metazoa > Arthropoda > Insecta > Orthoptera > Acrididae > Schistocerca > Schistocerca serialis. Next base: position 296,238,223 of record NC_064640.1, on the reverse strand, counting down.
GGGACAATGAATTCACGGTGTTCTTATTTCAATTTCCAGGAGTGTATATCGGTCATTCTGCCTGGTCACTAGTAAAAAATAAAAAAAAACTGTTATAACCGAAACCAAACAAACACGAAAGATACTGGTTAATCAGAACTAAAATACCGGTGTCGGTTTTAACCGATCGGTTTTCTCCATCCTTATGGCCTCACACACGGCGCAGCCTCAGTGTACTATCCAGGCAATTTCCCACTCTCGTCTGTACAAATTCCTGGCTGGATACCCATGTTTGCCTCTGCACGAAACAACAGACATAAACACATAAAACAAAAAATATGTGATTCGCAAGTAAAAAACGGCCTCGACATTCATTGTTGTCTTAGGTTAAGTTAACGTTTTGGCGTCAGAAAGACCGTCTGATAACAGGCAAACTTCAATGCAGACTCCATAGAAACTAAATAAATAATCGAACAATACACTATTGGTGAACTAATACCAGGAAACCGTGCGAGGTGGCGCAGTGGCTAGCACACTGGACTCGCATTCGGGAGGACGACGGTTCAATCCCGCGTCCGGCCATCCTGATTTAGGTTTTCCGTGATTTCCCTAAATCACTCCAGGCAAATGCCGGGATGGTTCCTTTGAAAGGGCACGGCCGACTTCCTTCTCCGTCCTTCCCTAACCCGATGAGACCGATGACCTCGCTGTTTGGTCTCTTCCCCCAAACCAACCAACCAACCAATACCAGGAAACAAGAAGATAAAGAAATATTTACTTGAGGAAGCTATTCAGATCATGAAGGGAAGACAAAGGGAATAAAAGCCACTGGTGAAACGATACATTGTATTAGATTTGCTGTTGACAAATGATACTTTCCGACTCCGAAAAAGAAATGAGTAGGACGTTCCAAGACCTATCAGACATAGAAATTAAAGGTGAACAGAGGGGAAATAAAAGTAATGGTAGCAAGGAAAATATGGGTGAAATTAAAACCAATATAAAAACGGATGATGTCAGAATTATTCACGTGAAAAAATTTTGTTATTTCGGAGATGTAATTACAGAGGGCAGTGAATGTTTAATGGAAGTGAAGAGAAGCACTGCATTGACAAAACACGCATTTATGACGAAGAAAAAAATTTTAACTAGAAAAATATTAATGGAGATGTCAGGTAATCCTTTACAAAAAAGGTTCAAATGGCTCTAAGCGCTATGGGACTTAACATCTGAGGTCATCTGTCCCCTAGACTTAGAACTACCAAGTAACCAAAGGACATCACACACATCCATGCGAATGGCAGGATTCGAACCTGCGACGTAGCAGCAGCGCGGTTCCGGACTGAAGCGCCTAGGACCGCTCGGCCACAGTGACCGACAATCTTTTACAAAATCTGTTTTGTAGAGTACGCTGCTCTATGGAAGTGAAAGCTGGACTCTGGGGAAACTGAAAAGAATCAATTTGAAGCTGTTAAATTGTGGATATGGTGGCAAATGACAGGAACGAGATGGATAGAAAGAAAAACCAACCTGGTAGTCTTGAGTAAAGTCAACAAAGCGATAAAATTATTAAAGGAAACTGAAAAGAGAAAAACAAAATTTACTGAAAACGTCACCATACGTAACACCTTCATCATTACTATTAGTGCTGAGAACGAAAGTAAGAGGAAGAGGAGTATCTGAAAGACACCGAGAAGAGGATAGGATATGACAATTACTTAAACGGAAAACCAATGACAGAAGAGAGTGGTTGCATCCACAAGGCATTAGCCTTTAGAATATGTATTCATAGATTACTTTAGCTAGCGTCATTATGGATCGTAAGTCTTTGTATATGTAGTTGATAAAAAGTAAGGAAGCTATAACGCTACCCACCTGCTTCCCTCTCGGTATGACAGTACATGCCTAGTTGCATCGCATTACTTCTCCTTAGTGTTGCTGCTGATATTGCGTATAAAGTTACAATTAATTTTTTTCTATTGTTATTAATGACTGGACATGTTCAAGGTTTCTAACTGTGAATCGCTGATACGAGTAACGAACTCGGTCATTTTTTACAGGTAGATTAGCAGGAAACCAGAGTACAACATTTTTGCGCATTTCCAAGGATCACTCGTACAATATAATGGGAATCATTATTACTCCAGTCTACACTGATACGAGAGTTAACCGCCCACTACGATTTTCTCCAACAGACTCCATTATACTGATTCGATTCGACCGAATGTACCATTCCCGCATTTAACACTATCGATGGACATTCATCATCGTTATTCTTCATTGTATCATGGAATCATTTATAATTAATCTTTGTTATTCAAAGATTAATTTTATACGTCGCTTCTTCATCCGCCAAAAGCAGCGTACGCCAAGAACAGAATATATGGAGTATCACTGGTGAGTAGACATGTAGATAATATTCCGTTAAAAACTCGACGGGTGAGGATACTTACACTTCCGAAACCATAAGCAGAGGAAAAAGAAACGGGGAAAGAAGGAATAGGGAATAGTTGAGAAATTTTACTGCTATAAAATGACAGACTAATGCTGCTTTGATGTCTTCTTAATACATTGTGGACTAGCCTCTTTAACACTATCGATGGACCATTCATCATCGTTAATCTTCACTGCATCATGGAATCATTTATAATTCATCTTTGTTATTCTAAGATTAATTTTATACGTAGCTTCTTGATCCACTAGAAGCAGCGTACGCCAAGAATAGAATATATCGAGTATCACTGGTGAGTAGACATGTAGATAATACTCTATTAAAAACTCGATGGATGAGAATAATTACACTTCCGAAACCAGAAGGAGAGGAAAAAGGAGGGAAAGAAGGAATAAGGAGTAATTAAGAATTTTTACTGCTATACAGTGACAGATTAAATGCTGCTTTGATGTCTTCTTAATACATTATGCACTAGCCTCTTTCGAAAGTGCACGGACAGCACGGACTAAATAGGGAAAGGTAGTATCTGTTCCCGTAGTATCTGGTAGTATCTGTTACCGTCATATATAATTAAAATATGGCTTCCCGGCCATTAACTTTCTTGTGTGCGAAAGCACAAGTTATGCCCGAACTCGTACGGGACTTGGTAGATTAATCTGCCACAAGTAATGAGTATGATGGGCAAACATCTATTAGGCGCACTACGAATGTAGTGGTGTGGACATGTTGGGAATGTGGGTCTCACGGTTAGCGTGTAAGGAAAAAGTCCCTGCAGGTGCACTATCCTCTGTGCCCTCGGTGGCTCAGATGGATAGAGCGCCTGCCATGTAAGCAGGAGATCCCGGGTTCGAGTCCAGGTCGGGGCACACATTTTCAACATGTCCCCAATGAAAGTACATCAACGCGTGTTTGCAGTTAGGGTGTCCATTTAATTATCATTTCATAAATAGGGAAAGTCTGAGTGTTGCACACAGGTATAGCTGGAACAGTGTAACGGACAAAGACAACAACATAAGATGAACTTTGATGTAACTAGAGTGGGGTGCCAAACTTAAGGAAAAATGTAGTTTTTGAATGATCTGCAACTGTGAAGTAATGTAGCTCGATGAAGCTTCCACTATACATAAGAACTGCAGTGGAACAGTACAAGTAGTAACTGAAAGAAATACGGAATGAGAAGAACAAAATGACACTTTTATTCAAAGACAATAATTAAACTGAAGTCACTGCGACTTGTGATGTTCCCTTGGACTTCACAGAAGGCGGGACATGGTTCTTAAAAAGGGTGTGCGGTCACCACGGACAGCAATGCATGCTTTATAGCGTACACCAATGTACGCCGGTAGGCCGGTAAGGAGTTCTTGTGATAGGGCGTTCGAGTCCCCACCAATGCGGTTGACAATTGCTAGACGATTATTGGTGCATGCGGACGTGCTGGAATACGTCTCCCAACCGTGCTCGATAGGATTTAAGTCGGGGAAACGGGCAGGCCAGTTAATTTGCCGAATGTCTTTTCCTTCCAAGAGCTCCTCCAACTGGTGCTTTTCGATGCGGTAGCGCATTGTCATTCATGAAACTGAAGTCTGGGCTTAATAGACTCCTGAAAAGACGCATATGGAGAAGGAGTACAGTGACAGAATACGCCGAGAGGTGAGTGTACCGTGTTCAAAGATTTGGAGATCAGTACACGAGTGCAACATTGTGCATCCGAACACCACAACACCTGGACCACCAAAACGATCATGTTCGATAATGTTCCTGGGTGAATTACGTGTAGCCACCTCTCGCCATCTGAGAATCCGTATTTCTTAATGAAACGGTGAAGCCGGCGGGAGGTGTGACCGAGCGGGGGCGGGCCACCAGAAGCGGAGCCGGTTATTTCTGCCGGCCACGCTAAACTCGCAACACCAGCCTTCCGCTCAGTGTTCCGCATTTTATAAGCGGATAAGTCCCGCCCCGCGGCCGGATCCGACTGCTGCTGCTGCCGCCGCTGCGGCGTCCTTGGGTAGAAGTCTTCCAGGACACTCACCTGCTTAACAGAACAGCGCGCGAACTTCCTCTGCCTCATTCAGCTTGCGAGATAATAGGTACGTTTGTTTGGAACTATTTTCACTTTTCTTCGAACAACGGCGTTCGTCGATTAGAATGCCAGTTTCACGAACTAAAGTTTTGCCAAAGCAGTTCACGTTAAACTGAAGTCTCGCCTGACTTATTCCTCTGAATAGTTCCCTAACATTTTCATATGTGACGCGAACTGCTCCGACACCATAATCCAAAAGCCACTTACTTCTAAGGTAGCGATGTTAAGTGGATCTATATATAATCTGGGCGCCTGAATAATTGCTAAGATACCTGTCAGTTTATCAAAGGGTCTCCAAGCCATACATCCCAACTACAAGATCGATCCGGTGCGCAGCATGATAATACGTAAAAGAGAACTTTTCACACGGTCACAAACATATGGCACATGTGACTTTTTCCGTACTATAAGCTAACACTATGTTGTCACATCGCTTAAGGACAAAACAGCAGCACAGCAGCACTCCGTCTTCAGGCCACAAGTGACCCATCGGGACCATCCGACTGCCGTGTCATCCTCAGTTGAGGATGCGGATAGGAGAGGAGGGGCGTATAGGCAGCACACCGCTCTCCCGGTGATTATGATCTTTGACCGGAGCCGCTACTATTCGGTCGAGTAGCTCCTCAATTGGCATCACGAGGCTGAGTGCACCCCGAAAAATGGCAGCACCACATGGCGGCCTGGATGGTGACCCATCGAAGTGCCGGCCACGCCCGACAGCGCCTAACTTCGGTGATCTTACGGGAACCGGTGTACCCACTGCGGCAAGGCCGTTGCCCTAAGGACAAAACGCCATGGAATATACTCTGTTTGACAAAAAAGTTGAAGCACTCTGAAGGAGAGGAGGAAACGACATGAAACTTCGCAGATTTAGAGGTTATGTGTCGCTATTTCAGTGATAACCAAACCGAGAAAATGTATACAGAACTTGACAAAGTGAGCTCAGTTATCCGCATGACGTTTCAGTCTCTCTGGCCTGGATACGTGCACTGACTGGGTTGAGAAGGGTGTCATAAAAACGTTGTACCCTCTCCTGAGGCAAGCTGGACAGTAACTGTTGTAACTTGCCTTAGCCGGCCACGGTGGCCGTGCGGTTCTAGGCGATGCAGTCCGGAACCGCGGGACTGCTACGGTCGCAGGTTCGAATCCTGCCTCGGGCATGGATGTGTGTGATGTCCTTAGGTTAGTTAGGTTTAAGTAGTTCTAAGTTCTAGGGGACTCATGACCTAAGATGCTGAGTCCCATAGTGCTCAGAGCCATTTGAACCGTAACTGGTCTTTGGTATCCTGGATACTGCCATGGGACAGTCCGAACTGGTCCCACATATGTTCTATCGGGAACAAATCTGGGGATCTTGCTGGTCACATGAGTATTTCAATATCACGCTAACAGTTCATGTTTGGACGAGCATTGTCTTATTGAAAACTCGCTCCAATATACTGGTGCATATTTAAACGAGCATTGTCTTGTTGGAAAATGGTATCAGCATACTTTCGCGTGAAAAGTAACACATGAGGACGCAGATTGTCCTTGACGTACAATTGTGCCGTCACAGTTACCCCAATTACCGCTAGCCGTGACCTGAAATCATACTCGATGGCTTCTCACACCATGGTACTTAAAGATGGAGTACCATTTCGGAAAACTTGCGGACTGCTGGTTAAATGTTTGAACTCCGCTCCTCACCATGGCGAGACCGGTGTCCTACTCAATATGCCACCTCTCCATCACATTTGTGAGTCATTTGTTTTCCTTTTAAATAAAAAATGAACTCTTATGTTCTATCCTGTTGGGAGACCACACTACCCGTAAGACAATTTTCTAGGATGGCTTCGCTGTGAATCTGAGGACAGTTTCCACTAAATTGAGGCTCTAATACATGTCCCACAGAGCCATATACCCTCCCTTCCTTATTTCATAATATCTATGGCACCAACTTTGTCCGTTCGATATCTGAACATGCCACCTATAGCTGTCCTTAAAAAGCACTAAGAGCTTTTCGCAGTTTGATTTGTAATAGCGACAGCTCTTCCAATACTAACATGGCAACAGACAGGTTCATTTTGTATCTATAAAATGCAACGCTGCATTATGTGTTTGCTCATCATTAGGTGTCAGGGAATCTCTCTTTAGTGGTTCAGGAAAATGCCTGAAATGGTCCCAGCTTGAATTAAAAAACGGGTGATCGACACTAACTGAACAGAAAAGAATGTATTTAAATTTTAACATTCCCTTTTCTTTTACAAAATGTCATCCAGTTTCGATGTACATATAGACGATAAATATTTTACTTCAGCCATTACATTGTCATTCTGCTTAGGTTCTAAGCCTGATATTTGAAAACCACAATAAAATTGTAAACCAGATGACAAAATGAAATATTTTGTAATATGTATGCAAACGTAATAAATAATGTCTAAAGCGGCACCAGGTCCACGGTACCAAATTAGTTAATATTTATCTCATAAATATTCAAATATTTTGGAAGGATATGTAGGAAATTTATTTTCTGTTCACAGAAAAAGTTCCTGAATTACAGTATGATACAGGGTGTAACGAGTGTAAGTGTAGATGTCTTTATGTGTGCTATTTTGATATGCTCATACATCAGTGTGTTGGTCGATAACTCTTCCGACAACATGTCACAAATTTTATTACCTGATGTTTTTTGCACACTAGGCTATACCTGTCAGTATAGACTAGCCGTTTTGTGTCCACGTGTCCACACTTCAACACCTGACATGCTGCTCAAGGGAAAATAAGCATTGGTGGCCTGCTCTTGCCACATTTATTTGGAGGTACTAACCAACCTAAAAACATACGACTTGTTATGGCTATCATTATTAGTTTGCAAATGTAAATTCTGATGTAATGTTGTTCAGTATATCTTCCTCAGTCATCCATAGAAATATCTGCACTTATAACCGTTATATAGTGTAGCGAGTGAAAGGCTCCAGGCGAATCACTCGAGATTGCCTCAATGTATTTTGACTGGAGGTGGTATATCGGTCTATAACAT